>NW_017189517.1:41534513-41861566 GCF_001704415.2 Capra hircus
ACATGTAACACAGGCAGGGATAAGCGCATATGTCCATGATGTGAGAGCCTCAACGCCACTGCTGTGTGTGGAGGGGGCTGTGTGATGGAGCTGGGGAAGAGGAAAAGCATCATTGCACAACTTCCAGGGCAGACAAGCACATCCACATCCCCTAACCCTGCATTTCACGTGCTTTCCCTTCCTCTCACTTTCCTCTCTATTCTACGTGCTTTCTTATCTCCTTACTCTTGCTTAAAGTGAGACATCATGGAAGGATGTGGACACTGAGCCCCAGAAACAGGATCCAGTAGAGAAGAATTAAGTGTGATGTCGAGTCTGCTAGACAGGTTCCTGGAGCAAGAGTGAAGAGATCGGGTCCCATCATTGGACACTTGAGGTAAGTCACTACCCTTTCCCACGCCTCAACACGATGAAAGTGAAAGTGCTGGTTGCTCACTGATGTCCGACTCTTTGTGACCCCATGGACTGTAGCTCGCCAAGCTTCTCTCTCCATGGGATTCTCCAGGCAAGAATACTGGAGTGAGTTGCCATTTCCGTCTCCAGGGGGATCTTCCTGACCCAAGGATCAAACCCAGATCCCTGGCATCCGCCCTCAATGCCGGAGACCCCGTTTTAATTCCTGGGCTAGGATGATCCGCTGAAGAAGGGATAGGCTACCCACTCCAGTATTCTTGGGCTTCCCTTGTGTCTCAACTGATAAAGAATCTGCCTGTAATGCGGGACACCTGGGTTTGATCCTTGGGTTGGGAAGATCCCCTGCAGAAGGAACGGCTACGCATTCCAGTATTGTGGCCTGGAGAATTCCATGGACTATATAGTCCATGGGGTGGCAAAGAATTGGACACTAATTAGTGACTTTCACTTTCTTTACCATCTTAGCCATCAGGGAAGTCCATACAACAGGATAACAATATCCAATCCTCAGCACCCAAGAGGATTGTGGAGTTTAAGTGTGATGCCATATGGGAAAACAATCTGTGTTCATAGGGCGAGAGAAGGGTCAGAGCACTTTGCAGTAAT
Source organism: Capra hircus (assembly GCF_001704415.2). Classification (NCBI taxonomy): domain Eukaryota; kingdom Metazoa; phylum Chordata; class Mammalia; order Artiodactyla; family Bovidae; genus Capra; species Capra hircus. The sequence goes on from NW_017189517.1 coordinate 41,535,534, forward strand.
TACATTAACAGAGATGCCCAGATATCCTAGAACTCTGCAGGGTAGTCATTAAATTTTAATACTACACAAATGTCTGTCCTTTAGGTCAGAATTTCTCAGAGTGCGGTCCTTGGACCATATCACAAAATGATCAGGGATTGCTTATTAAAATTACAGATTCCTGGACCCAATGTAGGTCTGCTGAATCAAAAACATTTACAATAATATCTCCCACTATTTATGGTATTCATCCAAGTTTGAAAAGCACTGCTGTGGTTTTACAAAAAGGTTTTCTAAAATTTTTGAATTCTTTAATGTCTAATTTTATTGTTATTTGCACCTGATAGTCAGTTTTCATTATCTTTTCTTCTGCAATGTGTTTCCAGGACTCAAGAAACTTGGATTAACCTTGTTAGAGTGGAGTCCATCTGAAGTCATACATCTTAGGTGGGTACTAACATACTTACTGTTCCCTGTGGGCATTTACACTTCATGTAGGTCTAGAGATCAAGACGAGGAAGGTGTGGGATGCAGATACGGAATTGGTCTGGCATGCAGTAGACACCCAACACACAATAAATTAATGAGATGTAGATGCAGGAGAAGGCAAAAAAGATCTATGTATATTTGCTCTCAGTTTTTTTTTATTATAACCATTATGAATTTTTCAGAGAGAGTTGTGATCACTCAGTATTCCTTGGTTCGTAATTTGCTTTGAGAAAAAAAAAATCTGTTTATCAAGCATGCCTTTTCAATTGGGAGAAAATAACCTGTAGAAAGTAGAGAAAGATGCCACCTGGTGATCAGAGTCAGAATTGCAAATGTGTAAGTCTCAATTAGGAGACTAGTTTTGGAATAGATTTCATGGAAGTGAGGGAGGTAGATGAATTCATCATATAGGCCAAAGCCTTCAAGAATTTTCCAGACACTGATAGAGATCTTTTCATACTGATACCCATCCTGGGATCTTCTACTCCTACAGCTGGAAGTCAAACCCCTGTGTGAACTGAATAAAATGCTGCACCAATCAGTGTGAATAATTAGTGTGAATAAGTTCGAGACATAGAAACACATGCATGCACAGACACAAAAATATTGTCAGGTAAATTATCTTGGTCTGCTTCTTTTACCTGCAAAATGGTATACTATGATCATGTTTCCAAAGCAATGAATATATATGCATGTCATATTTGTAATCAGATTCAAGTATTTTTAAGTTTTCAGCATTTTATTAAAGTTTCCGTATTTAAAATAGTATAGAAATGCAGATTTAGAAAAGGAAAGGATCCACTCTCTCACCAATGACTACAGATTGAATTATCATCAGAGAAATATCTTTAATGTGATATTTTAATGACAGTTTATGAACATATTTCCAAGTCAATAAATGTACTTCTACTCTGTTTTTTTGCAACATAGTTTACACATCTTGTTTTACAGAACTTTATCTCAATGACTAAGACTACCAATTTTTTTTTACTTTTCCAACAACTATCAAATCATATGGCAATGGTTAGAAGATGAATTTATTTTTTCCCTTCTGCTCCCACCTTCTGACCACCATAATATAAAGCCCATCTCTGTTAATTTATTGGTGTTTCTTCTCCAGATTTTTCTCTACACGTAGCACGCTAACTTGTAATCACACACTTATATCATATACACATGTATTCATGTTGGTATTAATATTGATTCAGTTAGCCAAAAATTTCACTAGGGTTTTTCTGCAAAACCCAAACGAACTTTTTGGCTGACCCAATATATTGATACTTTTGCAGAAATTCAATATATTGAAACTTTTGCAGAAATACCATCATATCTCTCATTATATTTTATGATTTCCCTCTTTCACTAATATTAATTTTCATTTATTTGTTTGGTATGTCACTACTTGTACAAAATATCTGGACCTGGGACAAAAAAGGGGCTCTTAACCTTGGTGAGAGCATGTTTATTGCAATCATGGGAACAGAAACATAAGGCAGTGGAATAAGGAGTTAGTGGGAATTGTAGGATGTTAACAGGAAATGTAGAAAACTTTCTGCAACTTACATTTTCAAAGAGAAGACAGGGATGGAGGGAGGGAGAAAATGAGAGAAAGAGAAAAAAGAGAAAGAGAGAGAGAGAGACTGTCTCATAGCATGGGGATGAAGGTTCCAAGGAGGGAATTTTTTTTTTTTTTTTTTATCTTCAGTGCCTTGAAAGTTAAGAAAATTTGAGTTAATGTGAAGGAGCCATTCCAGCTCATTTTAATCCCTGAATTTCCCCATACATTCATTTCCCATCTTATCTTATTTCCATATAGAGCTAATGAGAATGGAATAATATAAGTTTTCAGGCCAATATATGTTCAGTTATTAATGATTGAAAGAATGGACAATTGTGCATCCATGAAATGTTAGTAATTTAGGGTTTTTTTTTTACTTCATAGGAAGATAGTAGATGACTAAAATCTGGTGTGACATGGATGGATGTTGCATGATCTGATCTGAAACCCCCTGCAGCGTTGAGTGGAAGACAGGTCTAAAATTTTCCCATCAATGTATTAACACAAGGAGCAGTCCAGGAGCAGCAGTTAGGCAACACCAGAGCCCCCTCCCCTGGTACCATCTCTCACTGAGCTCACCAGGTGAGTAAGAGGCAAGCCTGTCTTCCCAGTGTGGGGAATGGATTAGGGTCCGCTCAGAGGCATGATGTTGGGTACTTTTTAGGAGCGTCTAAGTATCCCAAGAGACTAGAGATCCTTCTCTCTTTATTTATTTATTTTTTTCCCTTCTCTCTTTAAAACTTTGAACTCAAGCCATATCAGAGAGACATTTGCTTCTTTCAGAAAGATATCTATCTTTTCATTAGGAGAACAGTGAGAAATGATTTTACACAGTGCCTGCCTTAGCCCTGAGGCTCAGGCAGCCCCAGCTGCTGTGCCCCAACATATAAAGGGCCTTTGAAGTCCTGCCATGTGCTATACACTCTGGGCCGATTTCCACATTCATCCCTCAGGGCAGCTCTGTGACAAAGGTATTGTGAGTCCCAGGCACAGATGACCAAGCAAGTCCTTGCAGAGCATGTATATATCACCTTCCTAGAAACTGGCATTAGGGGAATGAGGTTCCATCCCCTGCCCTCTGCAATGGACTACAGAGCAGCCTCCCTTCTAGACAGTGGGCTCTTAGGGCAGAAGAAGTGGTCATTTTGCTCTCCCCTGATATTGTGAAACTTTGAAGACTCACTCAAAAACCCCTCTTGATGATGAAGAGCATACTGTACCTACATGCTCACATACATTCATTACCTTGGAAAAGCATTCATCGTGTTCAATTTTGTGAGGAGAGAATCAAAATGGAATTGACAACATAGCTCTGTGTGTGTGTGTGTGTGTGTGTGTGTGTGTGTGTGTGTGTGTATGAGTGAGTGTTGTAAGATAGGCTTTGGATAATTTTTAAGTCTCACTCTTTTCATTTTGATTTTCTGATGATGCAAATGTTAAATCTTGTCTTCTTTTGTGTTTCGCTGAATGTATATACATGTATACTTATATATGGGCTTCCCTGACTACCCAGAGGGTAAAGAATCTGCCTGCAATGCAGGAGACATAGAGAACGTGGGTTTGATCCCTGGGTTGGGAAGATCCCCGGGCTGGGAAGATCCCCCCAGAGGAGGTTATGGAAACCTACTTCAGTATTCTTGCCTGAAGAAACCAATGGACAGACAAGTCTATAGGGTCACAAAGAGTTGTACCCAATTGAAGTGATTTAGCACACACGCATGGAGAAGGCAATGGCACCCCACTCCAGTACTCTTGCCTGGAAAATCCCATGGACTGAGGAGCCTGGTAGGCTGCAGTCCATGGGGTCGCTAAGAGTCAGACATGACAGCGACTTCCCTTTCACTTTTCACTTTCATGCATTGGAGAAGGAAATGGCAGCCCACTCCAGTGTTCTTGCCTGGAGAATCCCAGGGACGGGGGAGCCTGGTGGGCTGCCGTCTATGGGGTCGCACAGAGCTGGACATGACTGAAGTGACTTAGCAGCAGCAGCATGCTTACATATATTTATACACACACAAGTATATATATATATATATATATATATATACATTTATATAAACTTACACTGTTCCAAAGGCTGAAAAGTCTCACAGTCTGCTGTGTGCAAGCTGAAGAACTGGGAAAGTTAATGTCATAATGTAACACAATTCCTAAAGCCCAATAACCAGGGGAGCCCATGGTGTAATGCCTCTTCTGAACTCAAAGGCCTGAAAACCACAGGGCCACTGATGTAAGTTTCAAATTCCAAGAAGGTCCAAAAAACAGGAACTCCAATGTCTGAGGGCAGGAGAAGATGAAAAACTCAGACCAAGAACAAAGAGAAAATTCACCCTTTTTTTGCCTTTTTTCCCATTCTGGTCCCCCAGTGTATTGGATGATGCCCACCCACATGCAAGAGGGTGAATTTCTTTATTTAGTATCCTGGATCAAATGTAATCTGTATCAGAAACACTCTCACACCAGACACACTCAGAAATAATGTTTAACCAGCTATTTTGGCATACCTTAGATGGTCAAGTAAATATTAAATTAACCATCACACCTCTCAGTTCAGTTCAGTCGCTCAGTCATGTCTGACTCTTTGCGACCCCATGAATCGCAGCACGCCAGGCCTCCCTGTCCATCACCATCTCCCGGAGTTCACTCAGACTCACATCCATTGAATCCGTGATGCCATCCAGCCATCTCATCCTCAGTCGTCCCCTTCTCCTCCTGCCCCCAATCCCTCCCAGCATCAGAGTCTTTTCCAATGAGTCAGCTCTTAGCATGAGGTGGCCAAAGTACTGGAGCTTCAGCTTCAGCATCATTCCTTCCAAAGAAATCCCAGGGCTGATCTCCTTCAGAATGGACTGGTTGGATCTCCTTGCCGTTGAAGGGACTCTCAAGAGTCTTCTCCAACACCACAGTTCAAAAGCATCAATTCTTCTGCGCTCAGCCTTCTTCACAGTCCAACTCTCACATCCATACATGACCACTGGAAAAACCATAGCCTTGACTAGACGGACCTTAGTCGGCAAAGTAATGTCTCTGCTTTTGAATATACTATCTAGGTTGGTCATAACTTTTCTTCCAAGGAGTAAGCATCTTTTAATTTCATGGCTGCAGTCACCATCTGCAGTGATTTTGGAGCCCTCCAAAATAAAGTCTGACACTGTTTCCACTGTTTCCCCATCTATTTCCCATGAAGTGATGGGACCGGATGCCATGATCTTCGTTTTCAGAATGTTGAGCTTTAAGCCAACTTTTTCACTCTCTTCTTTCACTTCATCAAGAGGCTTTTTAGCTCCTCTTCACTTTCTGCCATAAGGGTGGTGTCATCTGCATATCTGAGGTTATTGATATTTCTCCCAGCAGTCTTGATTCCAGCTTGTGTTTCTTCCAGTCCAGTGTTTCTCATGATGTACTCTGCATATAAGTTAAATAAGCAGGGTGACAATATACAGCCTTGACGTACTCCTTTTCCTATTTGGAACCAGTCTGTTGTTCCATGTCCAGTTCTAACTATTGCTTCCTGACCTGCATATAGGTTTCTCAAGAGGTAGGTTAGGTGGTCTGGTATTCCCATCTCTTTCAGAATTTTCCACAGTTTATTGTGATCCACACAGTCAAAGGCTTTGGCATAGTCAATAAAGCAGAAATAGATGTTTTTCTGGAACTCTCTTGCTTTTTCCATGATCCAGCGGATGTTGGCAATTTGATCTCTGGGTCCTCTGGCTTTTCTAAAACCAGCTTGAACATCAGGGAGTTCACAGTTCACGTATTGCTCAAGCCTGGCTTGGAGAATTTTGAGCATTCCTTTCTAGCATGTGAGATGAGTGCAATTGTGTGGTAGTTTGAGCATTCTTTGGCATTGCCTTTCTTTGGAATTGGAATGAACACTGACCTTTTCCAGTCCTGTGGCCACTGCTGAGTTTTCCAAACTTGCTGACATATTGAGTGCAGCACTTTCACAGCATCATCTTTCAGAATTTGAAACAGCTCCACTGGAATTCCATCACCTCCACTAGCTTTGTTTGTAATGATGCTTTCTAAGGCCCACTTGACTTCACATTCCAGGATGTCTAGCTCTAGATTAGTGATCACATCATCATGATTATCTGGGTCGTGAAGATCTTTTTTGTACAGTTCTTCCGTGTATTCTTGCCACCTCTTCTTAATATATTCTGCTTCTGTTAAGTCCAGACCATTTCTGTCCTTTATCGAGCCCATCTTTGCATGAAATGTTCCCTTGGTATCTCTAATTTTCTTGAAGAGATCTCTAGTCTTTCCCATTCTGTTGTTTTCCTCTATTTCTTTGCATTGATCACTGAAGAAGGCTTTCTTATCTCTTCTTGCTATTCTGTGAAACTCTGCATTCAGATGCTTATATCTTTTCTTTTCTCCTTTGCTTTTCGCCTCTCTTCTTTTCACAGCTATTTGTAAGGCCTCCCCAGACAGCCATTTTGCTTTTTTGCAGTTTTTTTTTTTTCCATGGGGATAGTCTTGATCCCTGTCTCCTCTAGTCTTCATTATTTCCTCTTAAGGAAATAATTGAGAACTACATCAGCTAGTGTTATACTTTTATTTTAACCATCAGACAGAACTTAGAAATCTAAAGCGGAGAAAGAAAAACTATAGTATGTACCTATATTTGTGTTCTCTCTGTTTTTCTTTCTTCCTTACTAATGTTCCAAGTGTATCTTTTTTCCAGTTCCTTTCTTTTAAAAACCTTCTTTAGCCATTCTTTTATGGAGCATCTGCTATTGGCAAATTCTTTTAGTTTCCTTCTTTTGAGAATGTCTATATCCCCTTCCATTCCTAAAGGACAGCCTAGCCTGATACGTTGGATGCTGACAGTTCTTTTCCTTCAGCACTTTAAAATTGCCCTTTCTTCTGTACCCTATGGTTCTTTATGAGAAATGTTCTGTCACTCACATTACTGTTATGGTATCATTTTTCACTCTCTGCTTTCAAGAGTTTCTGTATGTATTTAATTTTCTGAAGTTTGATCATTATGTGTTTTCACGGATTTCTTACGGATTATCCTTTTGGGGTCTGATCAATAGTCTGTACCTGCAGGCTTGTGTGTTTTGCCATATTTCCTCTGAATACTTTTTATTGCACGCACATTTTCTCTTCCCTCCCAAAACATCAATGACATATTATATCTCTTACTATGGCATCACTGGTATCTGATACTTTGTTCTATTTTATTTTCAGTCTATCTTTTTCGTGTTGTTCAAATCGGGTAATTTTTGTGTACTATCTTCATGTTCACTGATTTTTGTTCTCTCTCTGCTCCATACCACTGTTGCATTCATCCACTGAGTTTTTATCTCAGTTATTTGTATGTATCAATTATAAAATTTCTCCTTGGTTCTTATGTATATCTTCTATTTCTTTGTTGAGACTTTCTATTTTTTTTCACAGTTTTTAAACATGTTGTTTTTTACTCATTGAGATATTTCTATTATTATTTTAAATAATTCTATAAATAAATTACTTTAAATAATTCTAATATCTGTTTCATCTTGATGTTGGCATCTGTTGATTGTCTTTTCTCAGTCAAGGGAAGATTTTCCCAGTTTTTGACTAGAAGAGAGACTTTTGTATCTGAGATATTATTTACATATAATGTACACATTATTTGCATATCATTTGCATACTATGTTATTGGCTCTGGGTCTTAATTAATCAGTTTTAGTAAGGCTCTTGTGACACCATGCCAGTTAGGGATGAGACTCATAACACTGTATAATAGCAGGTGGAGATGAAAGTCCAGATTCACCACTCAGCCTTCTCTGACTCAAGAGTTGGAGGGTGAGTGGGAGAGAAAGCGTGCCTCATTAGTGCTTGGTAGAGATGGAACTGCAGACTCCCCGCCAGGCCTCCCCCTACACTACCCTGGCTGGTAGAGGGAGCACACCTCCTTGCTGTCCCCAAGTGGCCTCCACTGACACCATGTTGGGGGAGGGGGTGTTTATTACTGCCAGGTGGGGATTTCCCCCACTCAACCTCTACTAACATGGGGGATGGGGCAGGCGTGGGGGTGAAAGAAGGGTTCCATGTTGCTACTGCTTGGTGGAAGGATTTCTCTGCCCGCCAGGCCTCCACCGACACCACCCAGGTAGGACTGGGAAGGCACTTCCTACCTGCCCTCCTTGTGGCCTCCCTGACACTGTAGCGGGGAGGAGACCTCCTCATCAATGGATGGCCATGAAAGTCACTGTCCCATTTGGCTTCTGGTGACACCAGCCCAGAGAGGGGAAGGGTGCCTTCTCTTCTATCAGAGAGGAGGGGAAGGAGAGCCTTATTATGATTGGGTGTGGGTGGAAGTTAGGTGGGCTTTCCTGGAGGTTCAGTGACAAAGAATCCACCTGCCAAGCAGGAGACTTGGGTTCAATCCCTGTGTCAGAAAGATCCTCTGGAGAAGGAAATGGCAACTCATGCCAGTATTCTTGCCTGGGAAATCCCATGGACAGAGGAGCTTGGCAGGGCTACAGCCCATGGGGTCAGAAACAGTCAGACACAACTTAACAACTAAATAACAACAGAAGTCAGGCTCCCTGCCTGGTCTCCACTGACACTGTGTGTGTGGAAGGGTGGAACTAATTTCTACCATGTGGGGATAAAAGTCCCTTTTCCCCAGGTAGTCTGCTCTGATGCTGCTCAGAGGGTGGGGTGGGGTGCCTGCTTACAATCAAGTGAGCATGAAATCAAAGCTCCCCACTCAGCCTTTGCTGGTATGGTGAGGATATATAGCTGGGTTTCATCCTGTGGTGCTTGTCCGAGGTAGGACAGTTGATTTCTAAAAGTCTTCTGTCTGTGTCAACTCTTCTTCTGCCTCTCTCTTATAAAACACTTATGATTGCATTTATGGCCCACCTAGATGTTAGAAGTCCTGTGGCTCAGAAGGTAAAGCGTCTGCCTGCAATGTGGGAGACCCAGGTTCGATCCCTGGGTCAGGAAGATCCCCTGGAGAAGGAAATGGCAACCCACTCCAGTACTCTTGCCTGGAGAATCCCATGGACTGAGGAGCCTGGTGGGCTACAGTCCATGGAGTTGCAAAGAGTCGGACACGACTGAGCAACTTCACTTCACTTAGATAATCCAGGATAACCTCCCCATATTGATAATCTTCAGAAGTTAATATTCAGAAGTTTCAGGGATTGGGGTCCGATATCTTTGGAAGCAAATATTAAGCCTACTACGGTGATCATACCATTTTGCATCTCCAAGAGCAGTGTGGGAAAGGACATGGTTTTCACATCCTTATTGAGTGTGTTAACAAAGTGAAAGTACCTGGAAGTGAAAGTAAAAGATGTTCAGTTTTGTCCGACTCTTTGCAATCCCATGGACTATACAGTCCATGGAATTCTCCAAGCCAGAATACTAGAGCAGGTAGCAGTTCCCTTCTCCAGGGGGTCTTCCCAACCCAGGAATCAAACCGGGGTCTCCTGCATTGCAGGCAGATTCTTTACCAGCTGAGCTACTGGGGAAGCCCAGTTTAGAAATGGTATCTTAGTGTAGTTGTAATTGCATCTCTCTTACTTGTATCAAGTTTGAGATTCTTTTCATGTGTTTATGGGCATAGTACATATTTTTGGTAAGTTGTTTATATCTGCTACATGTCTTTGATAAGGTTGCTGTGTTTGATGCCTCTATATTGATAAACTTATTTATAAAAGGAATATCAACAGTTTATTGGAGATACTCGTTGTAAATACTCTGACCCAGTGTCTTCTTAATTGGCTGTCATGTGCTTTGACATGCAAAATTGTTGTTATTTTTACTTAGTTAAGTCTGTCAATCTCTTTTTCCTTGATGTGCTTGGATTTTGAATCCTACTTAGGAAAGTTACCTCCAACTTCCAGATTATAGAGGGGTTTACTCATAGTTTCTTCTAATACTTGTATGGATTCTTTTTTTTTGTTTGTTTTACATTTAAATCTAAACCCCTTGTTATTTCTCCCGATGTAAAATGGAGAGATGGATCTCTTTTTACCTTTTAAACCATGTGCTTATTAAAATACTAGTTCTTAAATCACCCATCATATCTCTACTCTAAGAATGCTGCCTCAATCATATTCAATATCTCTGAATATAACTGGACTTGTATTAGTATTTTCTACTCTGTTTTATTAGTCTTTTTGTTGATTCATGGGGCAATATCACATTCTTCTATTGTACATTATTATATGTTTTGGTATCTGGTAGGACTAGCTGCTACCCTTTCCCATCATGCTTCTTTTTCAAGATTTGTCAGACTATTCTTGCTGTTTCTGCCAAATTTGAGAATCAACTAATTATCAAATAAATTTTATAATAATCTATTAGTCAATCCTAAAGGAAATCAGTCCTGAATATTCATTGGAAGGACTGATGCTAAAGCTGAAACTCCAACATTTTGGCCACCTAATGCGAAGAACTGACTCATTGGAAAAGAACCTGATGCTGGGAAAAATTGAAGGTGGGAGAAGGGGACAACAGAGGATGAGATGGTTAGATGGCATCACCAAATTGACAGACATGAGTTTGAGCAAGCTCCGGGAGTTGGTGATGGACAGGGAGGCCTGGCGAGCTGCAGTCCATGGGGTCGTAAAGAGTCAGACATGACTGAGCAACTGAACTGACTGATGTTACTTTGCTAATATCATTGTCTAAATTCATATAAAACATTAATGACATTTAATAAGGTGCACATTAAATTCTTAACTTGGAAAAATTGGCATTTTTTTTGCTATTGACTTTCCTTACTCAAGAATGTCATATATTTTCTATATGTTCAGATCTAGTTTTGTGTTATACTCAGGTTTTGAACATTGCTTCTTAAGATCCAGTCATTTTCTTTTCTTTTATTACGTCTCTAATTTTTAAAGCATTTGTATATAAGATTATATTGATTTTGGATATTAATAGAATACCTACTACTTTTCTTTTTTAATAAATATAAATTTATTTATTTTAATAGGAGGTTAATTACTTTACCTACTACTTTTCTAAATCTTTTAGTTTGTGGTAGCTTTGTTCACTTTTTCTTTGGATTTTCTAATGTGTAATCACATCAGCAGGAAACATAGATTTAACTACCTCCTTTTGCTTTTAATTGTTTGCTTTTTCACTTGCATTGTAAAATATCTCCTAAAAAAATGTCGAACATTAGAAGAGATAAATTGACATTTTATCTTGTACTTGCCTTTAGCAGGAACTGAAGGGTCCTCACTTTCTCCACTCATAGATGTTGCCAAATGTCTCTGTAAATAGATTATACCAATTCGTCCTCTTCCAACTGTGTATGAAGAATTAATGCCCTCCCCAATAGGTTTTTTTTAGTTTATTTCTTTATTTTTGGCTGTGCTGGGTCTTCGTTGCTGTGCAGGCTATTCTCTAGTTGCTGCAAGTGGGGGCTACTCTTTAGCTGCAGTGCACAGGCCTCTCCTTGAGGTGGCCTCTCTTGTTGCAGAAGACTGGCTCTAGGGTGCACAGATTTAGTAGTTGTGGCTCCATTACTGACATGGCATCACTGAAGCCTTGCTAAAAAAATGATTTAATTAAGACCCAGAGTCGATAACATAATATGCAAAATATCTCAGATGCAAAAACTCTTTTTTATCCAAACACTGGGAAAATCTTCCCTTGAATGAGAAAAGACAATCAACAGATGCCAACATCAAGATGAAATATATTTAAATTATTTGATATGGATTTTAAAGTAATCATAGAAATATTTCAATGAGTAAATAAAAGCATGTTGAAAAACAGCAAAAAAATAGGAAGTCTCAACAAAGAAATAGAAGATATAGGACAAAGGAGAAATTTTAGAATTGATACATACAATAACAAATATTGATATTCCTTTTATAAATAAGTTTATAAATATAGAGTCATCAAATACAGCAACAAATATAAACAACTTACAAAAATATGCACCATGTCCATAAACATACGAAAAGAATGTCAAGCTTGATTCAAGTCAGAGATATGTAATTACAACCACACTAAGATACCGTTTCTAAACTGTTACACTGGCAAATTCAAAAGTTTGTCAACACATTTGGTGAGGATATGAGAACCATCTCCTTTCCCACACTGCTCATGGAGATTTTTAGAACTGCAATTCTGGATGTGATCAGCAAAGGGGCAAATGTCTCCATTTTGCTTGGGAGGGAAAGTGATAGACTTTGAGACATGTAAACACAAACACACACATGTCTACTATGTCTAGGTAATTACTTTAACCTTCTTTTTCTTCCAGGAGCACTATATTTTGTACATATTTCAAAGGTAGTCAGTATATGTATATCTCTTTGTCAATCTGTTTACAAACATCTTCGCTCCAGATTATTTCCTTAATGTTTTTCATAATATAATATTTCAAACAATAAGTGAATATGTATTTATAAAATAAAGTTATCTGGTATCTTTCCCCTTCCAAACCTCATCAAAAAGTACAAAAAAGTGCCTGTCAATCGATTGGTAGATATTCTCCATATATATTTCTGTAGGTGAAGTATTTTAACTTGTACTTGCAGATAAACAAATATGTATGCACAATCACACATTCTTCAAAATTATAATCACATTATACATACTTGCCTTTTGTTTGCTTTCCAGTTTAATGTCGTTCATCTTGACTTTTACATGTTTTCATTGGTTATTGTGGTTTTGGCATTTATAAGTACTTTTGTGCATGCACATTTTTAAGTGAATTCTCCATTGCTGTCCTAACCACCTCTCTTCTGGTTAACATGTGTGCTTCCTATTTCGAGCCAGTCACGTTCATCTTTCCTAGATGTCTGCCAGCTGCCACCTCATCCTCTCCAGGGTGACTGTGCCCTCCCACGGCACGCGTTAGTTCCCCTTTGCCACATCATGCATCCGAAGGGGAGGCTGTATTCTTGGTTCCAAACACAATTCCTGGAGTCAGACAAACAGGCCAGATGAGAGTGGCTCTGTCTCTCAATAGCTGTGAAAACCTCAAAACATTCTTAACCTCCTTGAGCCTCATCTTCCTAATGTGTAAAAGGAAATCCTGACTCCTACCTTAGGGGATCATTGTGAGGTGTTCAAGGGGAACTGCCCTCAAGATCCCAGCATGGTATTTGGTATAACTACATCATCAATATTTGCTGCCTTCCCATCCCAAATGCTTTTATCTTTTACAGGGATGAGGTTAGTTGCCTCAATAACATTACCATATTTAAGTGAGTATTTAGGATAAAAGAAGAAGAGGGAAGCACTCACACTCCTCCACATAATGTAGGAATTTTGGGGCCTTTTCTGTGATCTTCATTGTAATGGGCTGGGTTGGGGATTAAGCCCTTCCCCTTCCAATGGAATAATTGTGCTTTTCCTGTCCTCTGTTGGTTCCTCTATGTTCACATCATGACTGCACTGAGGATCTGGGACCTTCTTGAAGCTCCAAGATTAGGTAACTGCGGGTCTGCAGGGAAGGACAAGATAGCAAGAATCAGGAGCTCCTGGGTCTCAGTACTGGAGCCACCCAATGGTGAGTTCCTTCTCCTGTTGTGATTGGCATCATCACATGGGTGTTCACTGAGCATCTGTCTCCCTTCACATGTCCCAGGACCAAGGGGCTGGACAGGTCATGGCAATCATTTCACATGATCCTGATCCCTGTGGTGTTGTGGTCACTTCTGTTGTTTTAGTTGCTAAGTCATGTCCAACTCTTTTGTGACCCCATGGACTATAGCCCGCCAGGCTCCTCTGTCCGTGGAATTATCCAGGCAAGAATACTGGAGTGAGTTGCCATTTCCTTCTACAGGATTAGCTCTGTAGAACCCTCTTAGTTTAAAAAGAGGAACAAGTGCTCACCGGAGTCATCAGAGACTCGTGAAAGAGGAGCTGGGCCTGGGACAGTGGGCAGGAATTAAGGGGGCTAGATGGAAGGGAGGTGATGGGGAATCCATCCTGACTCAAGTGAAGAGTGGGGGTTCCCAGGTGAGCAGACAGGGCTCAGAGGTAACTGATGGGACACTCCAGGGATCTGAGGTCATCCTCAGACTGATTGGGATTGTTGTTTATAACAGGACTGATTGCAGGGTTATTATTTATTTGCTTCTTTGTGTTACCACATGAGCTTCCAGGAAGTCTGAAAGTGGAAGTGTTAGTTGCTCAGTCATGTCTGACTCTGTGATCCCATGGACTATAGCCCGCCAGGCTCCTCTGTCCATGGGATTCTCCAGGCAAGACTACTGGTGTGGGTTGCCATTCCCTTCTCCAGGGGATCTTCTCAATCCAGGGATGGAACCTGGGTCTCCTGCATTGCAAGCAGATTCTTTACTGTCTGAACTACTAGGGAAGTCCAGGAAGTCTGGGTGAGATCAAAACTTTGCCTGAGCTACGAGGTACTTGGCTAAAAGCATGCCCTTCTCCCATTACTTCATCATTTTTCTTTGATGCAATTTGGTGTGCTAAGAATAGCCAGATACCACTTCTCCCTGCCTTATTTTATTTTGGAGGAATGAGGAACAGTATCTAAACTTTCCTGCTCTCCTTTTAGCTTTCTGCCTTTGGATATGGCCAGTGAGGAGGTTCTTCAGTGTTCAGATCCAACCACTGACATAGTCCAGCACAGGGGTTGCAGAGTGGTGGGATCACAAGGGGAAGTTAATGGAGAGGAATTCTGTGATCATTAAGGGCATGATGACACTAAAATCCTATAAGAAGCCACACGGGATCAAGTGGAATCTCTATTTAGGAAGATAAGCAACAGTCACACACTGCTGTGGAGGGGAGTTATTACAGGGGGCATTCTCAGAGGCAATGGTATCTGATTAGCTCAGAAGTAAGTTCTGGAACAAAGTATTGGGAGCAGACAGTAATACACAGGAGCCAGAGATACTCTGAGGGAAGGCACACAACTTAGTTGGAGATGAAGGATGGAAAAGGGCATCATCAAGCCACTTCCTCTAGAGTTACTACAGCTGTTTTTGAGGCACTTTTTCCAGGCTCTGTAGGTGGTGCTAGTGGTAAAGGACCCACCTGCCAATGCAAGGAGATGAAAAGGACTCAGGTTCAATCCCTGTGTCTGGAAGATCCCCTGGAGGAGGAAATGGCAACCCACTCCAGTATTCTTGCCTGGGGAATCCCATGGACTGAGGAGCCTGGTGGGCAACAGTCCATGGAATAGCAGAGTCGGACATGACTGAAGTGACTTAGCACACTTTAGAAGTGTCCATGAGCTTGATGCCTTTGTACTTGATGGGCAGAAAAGAAGACACATACTGGAAATTAGGCCTATTCCTGGAGCTAATCCCACATGAATTCCACAGCCCCCTATGTGACCCTATCCTTAAAGAGAGTGTGCCAGGGCCCAGAGAGTGAACAGAACAGCTGCCCCTGGACCCTCCTGGTCAGGACTCCCATTTGCTGCCTTTCATACTGATCAGTGTTCCCATCCCACAAATCATACTATTTCACAGTCTAACTACACCTTAGTCTAAGCATCTACCACGGACTCAGTTTCTTACAGATCTTTGATCAGCATGGAGACCAGATACTGTGGAAAAGATGAGTGGGAGGATGCCGGGGTCCAGCCCCGGTGGATCCAGGGTAATTCAAAGCAAGGACGGAATCGGCGTCTTAGGAAAAAACTTATTTAATTACAGATATAGAGAGAGATTAAAATGGATAGTGTAGTAGGAAATATTAGTGGAGAAAAAGAGGCTGAATAACTTGGTTTACGTGGAATACCAATCACCACTTACGTAGGCCACAGGCGTCTTTCCTTTCTCCCAAAGGACAGGAGGCGCTGAGGCCTCCCCGGTCCAATCTTAGAAGCCCAGGCAAAATTAGCAGGCTTGGTGAGTACCCACGTTCCAGATGGGAATTCAGCCAGAAGGGGAAAGAAAGAATGACATGGGGGAATCAGTCTTTCCAGAAACTGATCCCATTTCTTTATTTTTCAGGTTTGCTTATATACTTTTTATTATACATAGGGATGAATACAGAGTCACACGGGGGTCAGCAGACCTGACCCTTGTCAAAATCAGGTGCTTCATATAAATGTATACAAAGGTCTTATGGGTTTTACATCATCTTCTGGCCATGAGGCCTGCTGACATTTTATGGCCCTTTCTGATAATGGTCAGTCAACCAGAAAACTTATTTTTTCCAGGGGTGGTTTTTTCTTAAACCAGGCGCCACCCTCCGAATAAAGTTGCATTCCTATAGGGTGAGGGTGTAGTGGGTTACAATCAAGAAAGGAATTTACTTAGCCTAAGGTTTAACATGATTAATCTTAAAGGTTAATATTTATTTCTCCTATATGCTAGTTATATTCATTATAAGGGCAGGGAATATGGAGATTTAGCAGCAAATATTGGCTCAACAAATGAAAAACCCTTTACCAATATAATTTTTAATCAACCCACTAATACTATACTAATAATTTTGTAACTTCTCAAAAGAGTCTGTGTTTAGAAAGTTTTAAAGCATCTCGTGCCTCTCATGGTTGGGAGGCTGTAAACAATCACATGTGGCTGGACGAACCCGCTCATGCAGGCTAGAGAACCTTCAGAGGAGTTTGCAAGTTGAAACACTCTTGTCACACCCAGGAATTTTTATTAACTGGAGCTGCAAGTTAACTCCTTCTCCGAGAGAAACGGTGATGGGGGAGAGCCCCCTGTAAAGTCAGAGGTGTAGGTGAGAGCATAAAACAGACTCTGGTTTTGGGGGTAGATGCTTGGGAACGGGGAGTTTCCTGAGGCTCAATCCCACCTTTGCATATGCTGAAGCCTCCTTCCTCATGACCTTTGCCATGGGCGGAGTTCCTCACGCTGGCTCCCAGCAGAAGGACTTAAGAAAATCTGCATTGCCTTCACTGTGGGGCGAGTCAACCAATTCAGGACCATTCTGCTGTCAGGGTTCTCTAGCCAGAAGACTACCAGGAACATATCTGTAGCCAAAGTTGGGTTTTTTCCTTATTGCAGTTTGGCAGAATGCACCCTGTAGATTCCTTAAGAGGACATTAGAAATGAAGCATTATAGGACTTGGATGTGTGTTAGGTGACTTTAGAGAGGGTTCATATTGCTCCTTATTTAATGCTGTCAGGAAGCAGGAGTGATTCTATGAATGAGTATATTAGTAAATTTTGACTGAAATGAGAGAACAATAGAGCAAAACCAAAGCTATAATTGGTAAAGAAGAATCAGTCACTCGTATTCAGCATTAGAAGAGGGTGTTTGGTCATTTTTTTAGTTTGCTTAGTGATCTCCCACCCCCAGCATTATTGAGATATAATTGACATAACATTGTGTAAGTCCATTGTATATTGCTACAACCTATGACAAATTGTGAATTCCGTCTTTGGTCCCCCTTCACATATATGCTTGGAGACTGCAATTGTGGTAGAGTCACTAGATGACTCAGTTCAGTTCAGTTCAGTCACTCAGTTGTGTCCAACTCTTTGCAACCCCATGGACTGCAGCATGCCAGGCTTCCCTGTTGATCACCAACTCCTGGAGCTTGCTCAAAGCCATGTCCATTGAGTCAGTAATGACATCCAACCATCTCATCCTCTGTAATCCACTTCTCCTTTTGCCTTCAATCTTTCCCAGCATCAGGGGCTTTTCCAATGAGTCAGTTCTTTCTATCAGGTGGCCAAAGTATTGGACCTTGAATTTCACTTTCTTTATGGTCCAACTCTCACATCCATACATAACTACTGGAAAAACAATAGCTTTGACTAGACAGACCTTTGTTGGCAAAGTGATGTCTTTGCTTTATAATATGCTGTCTAGATTGCTTTTCTTCTAAGCAGCAAGTATGTTTTAATTTCATGGCTGCAGTCACCATTTACAGTTATTTTAGAGCCCGGGAAGATAAAGTCTGTCACTGTTTCCATTGTTTCTCCATCTATTTGCCATGAAACGATGGGACCAGACGCCATGATCTTAGTTTTTTGAATGTTGAGTTTTAAGCCAGCTTTTTCACTTTCCTCTTTCACTTTCATCAAGAGGCTCTTTAGTTCCTCTTCACTTTCTGCCATAAGGGTGGTGTCATCTGCATATCTGACGTTACTGATATTTCTCCCAGAAATCTTGATTCCAGCTTGTGCTTCATCCAGCCCAGCATCTTGCATGATGCACTCTGCATGTAAGTTAAATAAACAGAGTGACAATACACAGCCTTGATGTTCTCCTTTCCAAATTTGGAAACAGTCCATTGTTCCATGTCCGTTTCTTATTGTTGTTTGTTGACCTGCATGCAGATTTCTCAGGAGGCAGGTCAGAAAATCTGGTATTCCCATTTCTTTAAGAATTTTCCACAGTTTGTTGTGAACCACATAGTCAAAGGCTTTAGCATAGTTGATGAAGCAGAAGTAGATGTTTTTCTGGAATTCTCTTGCTTTTTCTATGACCCAATGGATGTTGGCAATTTGACCTCTGGTTCCTCTGCCTTTTCTAAAACCAGCTTGAACATCTGGAAGTTTTTGCTTCATGTACTGTTGAAGCCTAGCTTGGAGAATTTTGAGCATCATTTTGTTAGCGTATGAGATGAGTGCAATTATGCAGTAGGTTGAACATTCTTTGGCATTGCTTTTCTTTCGGATTGGAATGAAAATTGACCTTTTCCAGTCCTGTGGCTACTGCTGAGTTTTCCAAATTTGCTGGCATATTGATTGCAGCACATTCACAGCATCATCTTTTAGGATCTGAAATAGCTCAGGTGGAATTCCATCACCTCCACTAGCTTTGTCCATAGGGATGCTTCCTAAGGCCCACTTGACTTCACATTCCAGGATGTCTGGCTCTAGGTGAGTGATAACACCATCATGGTTCTCTGAGTCATTAAGATCTTTTTTTGTATAGTTCTTCTGTGTATTCTTGCTACCTCCTCTTAATATCTTCTGCTTCTGTTAGGTCCATGTCATTTGTATCCTTTATTGTGCCCATCTTTGCATGAAATGTTCCCTTGGTATCTCTAAATTTCTTGAAGAGATCTCTAGTCTTTCCCAAGCTATTGTTTTCCTCTTCTTTTTGCATTGATCCCTGAGGAAGGCTTTCTTATCTCTCCTTGCTATTCTTTGGAACTCTGCATTCAGATGGATAGATACCTATCCTTTTCTCCTTTGCTTTTGGCTTCTCTTCTTTTCTCAGCTATTTGTAAGGGCTCCTCAGACAACCATTTTGCCTTTTTGCACTTCTTTTTCTTGGCAGTGATTTTGACCACCGCCTCCTGTACAATGTCAGGAACCTCCGTCTATAGATCTTCATTCACTCTATCAGATCTTATCCCAAAGAATCTACTTGTCACTTCCTCTGTATAATTGTAAGGGATTTGATTTAGGTCATACCTGAATGGTCTAGTGGTTTTCCCTACTTTCTTCAATTTAAGTCTGAATTTGGCAATAAGGAGTTCATGATCTGAGCCATAGTCAGCTCCTGGTCTTGTTTTGCTGACTGTGTAAAGGTTCTCCATGTTTGGCTGCAAAGAATATAATCAATCTGATTTCGGTATTGACCATCTATTGATACTATGTGTAGTGTCATCTCTTTTGTTGTTGGAAGAGGGTGTTTGCTATGACCAGTGAATTCTCTTTTCAAAACTCTGTTAGCCTTTGCCTTTGGTAATCAAGCCAGTAGGGTATATCTGCGATTTCTCATGTGAAGTGACATTTAAGCTGAGATCTGAGGCTAAGGAAGCTTTAGCCAGCAGAAGAGGAGAGAGTGGAGACAAGTCAGACATAACCAAAGGAAATATCCTGTAACCTGGTTCATCCCTTTGGAAAATCCAAAGTGGAAATCCCTTACCCTGTACTCCATCATGCCAGGAAAAACGTTGTGAAATTTAAAAGACGGTTATAGACAGTATGTACATGGATCCCTTCTGCCCTCCTTGCTCCCATCTCAGACATATGCTAATCAGCAGCCCCCTAAGAGGAGTCATATTATTACTATGATTTCTATCTGGAAAACCACAAAGAAGAAGAAAATCGTTAGGCAAAGCAATTTAACCATGAATTTATTTTATATGTTCTTTTTAAACTTTTAACACGTTTTTCATTCCATTTCCCAAATAATCCATTTTTCACTGGATAAAATTCAAAAATTAGATGTCTGTGCCACCTGGTGAGCATATCTGGAATGGCAGCTTGTCTGTCACTTAGCAGGAAGCCTTGGAAAGAGGAAGAGCACAACGTGCCCATCACACGGAAATCTCTGGAAGATTTTTGTGGCAGATGAAGCATTAAGAGTGAGTCAGAGACCGAGTACATTAAATCTAGGGGCAAGAAATTCTCTTCAGCCCCTCCCTCCCAATTATGACAAGAAATGTACATATATATGTGATTGAGAGAAGGGTAATGCAAAAATATATAAATTTAGATATATACATTTAAGTCACATACATATGGATTATCTTTGCAATGAAATTCCCGACCAGGTATGTATCATAATGTTATAAAATTTTACATCAACTATTTTTCTGATTTCAAATTAATATTTTTATTTTGAAAGCTAATGAAGTTCAGGAAGGTGTATTTATTAGAAAAAATATTATTCTATATTTTTTTATCTTCTTACATAGCAAGATGTACACCTTTTGTAATTTAGTTTACATTCCCCAGAGATACTTCTCTGTGTGAAGTACTATATAAACAGGTTTACATGAACATATATGTTCTTAAAATTTTCCTCACTATATATGTATATATACACACTGTTCTTCATATGTTATATGTTTATGTGTATATGCATATATAAAATGCATATATAATTGTTTAAGCTTTATAGGTTTATAATACATAGTTCTTATTTAAACTATTTCAATAGATTTGAATGACACACTTTTTACTAATCAGATTTATTTATATAGGATAATATTAAACATTTGCTTACAAAATGTTTTTCCTATAATTCATATGCGTTTATATATGAGAATTTTGGAGGGAATAGAGAAAGATTTTTTTTTTAACTTCTCCTAAATTTCTCTAATAAGTTTGAACAGAGTTAAAAGCTTTTCTTGCACCACATATCCAGTTTTTAGTTTTCCTAGTGTCAATACCATGCTGATACAACTCTCCCTCCCATATCTTGGTCTTGAAGATGAGGTCAGTGAAATCTAATCTTTGGGTATAGGGCCGCAGGGGTTGAACTATGTGAGGGATCTGCATGGGGCTCAGGTCAAAGCAGAGGAAATTAGCCTCCATGAAGGGAAGGAAATGATCATTTATGGAATTATTTTAGGTCAGATACACTTTACATGGTATCTCCTATAAGCAAACAAATATTCAAATATTTTGCCCATTATTCATCAACGTAGAATTTGGTTTAAAGTTTTCTTACATTTTTTCCTGAAGTCCTCAAGGCTTTGAGTCTAGAATTCCCAGTGGACTAATAGTTGATGCAATCCTATGTATTATACATTTTTTTCTATTATAGCTGTATTATTGTTAAATTTAAAAATCCATAAATCTAAAGCAATTTCTGTACTATCAAAAGAAAAAAAAATCCAAAGATTTAAAAGCTGAGCGTCAATATTTCAAACAATGCTACAGATTTTGTGCTTATATTCAATAATTAAAAGGACTTTTACTTATCAGCAGAAAAAGGGACAAAAGATAATCACAAATAACTCACCTAAAAAGTAAAATGCTGTCTCCAAAAACATCTGGAAAGATGACCAACCACAATAACTGAGGAAATGAAAGTCTGGAGTTGTCATGATAAGTGAAAAACTCAATTTTTAGAAAACTGTGCACGTTAAATCGCTTCAGTCGTGTCCAACTCTGTGTAACCCTATGGACTGTAGCTTGCCAGGCTTCTCTGTCCATGAGATTCTCCAGAAAAGAATACTGGAGTGGGTTGCCATGCCCTCCTCTAGGGGATATTTCCCACCCAGGGATCGAACTCGTGTCTCTTATGTCTCCTGCATTGGCTGGCAGGTTCTTTACCACAAGTGCCACCAGAGAAACCCACAGAAAACTGTATGTATGTGATTGCAAATTTTAGAAGGATGTACAGTATCTAAAATGACATAAATACACAAATATTTTAAGT
This sequence comes from Capra hircus, assembly GCF_001704415.2. Lineage (NCBI taxonomy): Eukaryota > Metazoa > Chordata > Mammalia > Artiodactyla > Bovidae > Capra > Capra hircus. The sequence continues at coordinate 41,557,564 of NW_017189517.1, forward strand.
TAGGTATCCAGTTCAGTTCACTTCAGTTGCTTAGTCGTGTCCGACTCTTTGCGACCCCATGAATTGCAACACACCAGGCCTCCCTGTCCATCACCAACTCCTGGAGTTCACTTCAACTCATGTCCATCGAGTTGGTGATGCCATCCAGCCATCTCATCCTCGGTCATCCCCTTCTCCTCCTGCTCCCAGTCCCTCCCAGCATCAAAGTCTTTTCCAATGAGTTAACTCTTTACATGAGGTGGCCGAAGTACTGGAGTTTCAGCTTCAGCATCAGTCTTTCCAATGAACACCCAGGACTAATCTCTTTTAAGATGGACTGGTTGGATCTCCTTGCAGTCCAAGGGACTCTCAAGAGTCTTCTCCAACACCACAGTTCAAAAGTATCAATTCTTCGGCGCTCAGCTTTCTTCACAGTCCAACTCTCACATCCATACATGACCACTGGAAAAACCATAGCCTTGACTAGAGGGACCTGGTATACACATTACTTAAAGAATGTTGCTGTCCATGGGGTTGCAAAGAGTCAGACATGACTGAGTAACTTAACTGAATTACTTAAAGAGAAACACATCTGGAGTGTTGAAAGGGTAACGGTCAGGAAGGCCGGGGGTCTCCAAACGGAGGAGATAGGCTGCAAGTGTCAGACATTTTTCTCTCTCTTAAGTGGCAGGAGGAAACAAACTAGGGATATTTCCCCCTTCTCTATACAAATTTAAAAGGAGGTTTTTCTTAAAATACTGTGTTGCCATAATGACACCTGGTTTCACCAGAAGTTAACTATTCTCAAACGTTGAGTTAACCAATGCATTTTTCTTATGGAAATGTTTGTCTTAAGCTATGTTAATATACTATGCATTTACCCCAGAGTCTGTCTTCAAGTTGGTTCCACCTAATGGCTCAGAACCTACTTGACAAACCAGTATGTTATACTCAGATATTGTTTCCCTAATCTATGTAAACAAAACTATTTGGTAATCTGCCCTTCTACAAGGTTCAAGTTAACCATTTTATGGCCTGGGATGAATTGTCTGGTGCCAAGATTATCCCAAAATGCATCTTATGGGTGAGGGGCCTGGTGCCATTCTGAGTTTTAAGACATTCCTTTCTTTCATTAACAGACTGCTGGTGACTATATAACATCCAGCTGAAGCCTAGCAGGCAGGGTACTGTTTCTGCCCACTTCTGATGTCTATGTCAGAAGCTTTCTCTATCTCCTTTATGCTTTAATAAAACTTTATTACACAAAAGCTCTAAGCAATCAAGCCTGGTCTCTGGCCCTGGATTGAATTCTTCTCCTCTGGAGGCCAGGAATCCTGGCGTCTTTTCCTTCAGCAACAACCTTTCATCTTGGGGGCTCATCCAGGATCCTTCAGGACAAGGTAAGGATGCTTTGAGCTCTAGTTCTTTGTTCTCCTAGTGAATACGTTTTCTGCTGTACTTTACTAACTCTGCGGTGTGCTTGTGTGAATGAATGAAATGCCCTGAGCGAAGCAAGTGAGGAGCCCTGCTCTGCGGTTCCATGGTGATCTCTTACACCTTATGGCAGAAACTGTCAAGGGTTTATACCGACCTGCCAATTCCAAGAGGCACTCAATGTTTCCTTCAGGAACAGACCAGAAATGGGCAAAGTGTGTGGACTGAACTCTCTTTTCTCAGTCAAACTTCTGGTCTCTTTGACCATTTCATAACTCCTTTGGATCATAGACTTTCAAGGGACTTGTGATCTATGCTGTTACTGTGTACTGTGGCTTAGGTCCCAAACTTGGATTGGTAGTAAGCGCCTAGCCTCACTAGGAATCAGAAGTTTGAAAGCTAGATGGAGCTCTAGCTCCAAGAACATCTCTGAGGTTAATGGTTACTTACATTGGGACTGCAATGGGTTTTTTCCTTTGGTAATGTTGGCTCTTAGTGGACCAGAGGAGGCTCTTATACTGGTGTGGTGATGCTTGGAAGGAACATCTCAGTATTATGTTCGTATTGGTCTTATCGTGGTCAGGAGTATACTCAGGGTCGTGCACAGGCACTCAGGTGACGAATTTTTCCCAGCGGTTTAGCTTGGGAGGCATTCTGGAAGGTTACTCTGATTGCACCCCGGGTGGCATCAGAGGTAATGGTGAGGAGCTGGATGGCAGTTAGGGATGCCATCAGGTCTACCCCTGGTGCATCCCCACCCCATCTCAGCGGTAGAACCAGGAGGGACGAGTATGATGCCTGCATCGGTAAGGGACAGACTAAGTCTGACCAGGAAGGAAAAGCTTTTGGTGTAGTCTGTCTACACCCCCATCTAGAGCAGGGAGGGACGCCTCTGGTAGAAAGATGGAGCTGGTCGCTTTTTTTCTCTCTTACAGATGGAAGGTAACAATTCCAGCCTAACTCATTTGAACTGTGTCCTGAAAAACTGGGATAGATTTGATCCCCAGGGCTTAAAGAAGACATACCTGGTCTTCCTATATGCTACTACATGGCCACAGTACCCACTGGAGGATGGCAAACGGTGGCCAGCTGGAGGGTCTCTTAAGTATAATACAGTTTTACAGTTAGACCGGTTCTGTAAAAAACAAGGGAAATGGGTAGACGTAGCATATGTGTTGACCTTTTTCTCTCTGCAGAATAGGCCAGACTTATGTCCTAAGGGTATAGATTTGGGTGTGAAACCTTCAGTTCCCTCCTATCCTCCTACTTTGCCCCCGTACCTGGGGCTCCAAACTGAGCAAACTGAAAGCCAGAGAACCCCCCTCAGAAGGGTTGCCTTTGTCTCAGTGGAAACCCAAACTGAGATTCGAACTGCCCACATGCAGGTCCAAACAACTCCTGTCTCAGTACGACCTCAGACTACTCTGGTTTCAATAGAAACTCAGACCTTCGAAGTAAGAGATGAGATGGAGGACAGGAGACAAAGAGAAAAAGAAAAACAGGTTTCTCCAGTCTATCCCTGGGATCATATGTGCAGAGCAGCCAGAGAGACTGAGGAACAGCCACACAAGCTGTTGCCTCTTCATGAAACACCCACCGGGAGAAATAATCAGTCCGTGAGAGTCTATAAGCCCTTTTCTTATCAAGAAATACAAAGAATCAAGGAGGATCTGGGAGACTATTTAGAGGACCCAGAAAAATATATTAGAGCTTTTAAAGGTGTTACTCTGCTTTATGACCTTACTTGGAAGGATGTGATGTATATCTTGGGACAAACGCTGACTCCTGACTCAAAGACTCGAGTTTTGGGAAAAGCAGTTGCTTATGGAGATGAATGGCTTGGTAATGAATCAGTAGGGAAGAGGGAGGACAAGATAGCGGCCCTCCCCAATGGGAATCAGGCGGTCCCAACTATAGAACCAGATTGGGACTATAACGTGGCTAAAGGAAGATGAGATCAGAGTCACTTTGTCAGATGTGTTCTTGAAGGATTCAGGCAGGCGTGTGCTAAGACTTTAAACTATGCCAAATTGGCAAACACAGACAAGAAGAGAAGGAAGCTCCTGGTAAATTCCTAGATAGACTGAGAGAAGCCCTTCACAGATTCACTGAGATTGATCCTGAAAGTGAAGAGAGAGTAATCTTAAGAGAGAGATTTCTCACTCAGTCAGCTCCAGATATCTGCTGTAAGCTATTAAAACAGGTGTATGGACCAAGTCAGTCTTTAGATAATCTGTTACAACTGGCTCAGACAGTCTATTATGGTAGGGAATATGAGGAAAAGCAAGAAAGGCAGAGAAAGACAAAGGAACAGGCGGAAGCCTTCGCAATGGCTATGAAAACCGTTCTTAAACAGCCTGAGAAAAATGCCCAGAAGGACCCAGGTGAAAAGGGATAGGCATGCTATTACTGTGGAAAGGAGGGGCACCTCAAGCGGGATTGCCCTCAGGCATCTAAGCCGCCCCCGCCCGCCCCGCCTCCCCGCACCCCCCCCCCGCCCCCTCCCCCCGGGCTCCACGTCCGATCTGCAGAGGACCACACTGGAAGAGAGACTGCCCCCAGAGGCATAGGTCTCAGGGGGCAGACTCTCGAGACAATTAGGAATGAAGGTGCCTGGGAGTCCCCACACAAGCTCCCGTCCTAATTACACCTGAGGAACCCAGCGTATTAATAACTGTGGGGGGCCAATCCGTCAATTTCCTTTTAGAAACTGGGGCAACTTTGTGCTTACTGAAGCCCCTGGCCCACTTTCTTCTCAATCCGCTTCCGTAATGGGACTGTCTGGACGAGCCAAAAGGTATTATTTCAGTTATTCTTTATGTTGTAACTGGGATTCTGTGCTATTTTCATATGAGTTTCTGATCGTGCCAGAATCTCCCTCACCCTTTTTGGGAGGGGATATACTGAGCAAGGTCCATGCCTCTGTTTTTATGAATATGGAGCCCTCCCTTTCTCTTCCTCTAGTTGAACAAAATGTAAATCCTAGAGTATGGGCTGATGGAAAATCTGTGGGTCGAGCAAAAAATGCTATTCCTGTAGTTGTCAAGCTCAAAGACACGCACTTATTTCCACATTAAAAGCAGTACCCTCTGAAACCTGAGGTTAAGGAAGGGTTAAAACCCATCACTGAAAATTTAAAGGAGCAGGGACTATTAGTTCCCTGTAACAGTCCTTGCAACACTCCTATTTTGGGTATAAAGAAATCAAATGGCAAATGGAGACTAGTTCAAGGTTTAGGAATAATAAATGCGGCTGTAGTTCCTTTACACCCCGTGGTGCCTAATCCTTATACTCTACTGTCTGAAATTCCTGAACGAGCCAAATATTTCTCAGTAATTGATTTAAAAGATGCCTTCTATTCAGTGCCTTTGGCAGAGGAAAGTCAATTTCTATTTGCCTTTGAAGACCCTACACAGCCAGCTTCTCAATTAACCTGGACAGTTTTGCCCCAGGGATTTTGTGACAGTCCTCACTTATTTGGACAAAGTTTGTCACGGGATCTACAAAACTTTAATAGCTCTGAAGTGGTGCTGTCACAATATGTAGATGATATTTTGCTCTCTGCTGAGACAGAAGAAGCTTGTTCACAAGCCTCAGAAGATTTCTTAACTTTCTGGCAGGCTGTGGTTACGAGGCATCAAGAGAAAAGGCTCAGCTGTGTCAACAATCTGTTAGATATCTGGGCCTAATCATATCAGAAGGGACTAGGGCCATAGGCCCTGAGAGAATTAAGCCTATACTAAATCATCCCCTACCTATGACTTTAAGACAATTGAGAGGATTTTTGGGAATCACAGGTTACTGTCGCATTTGGATTCCGGGTTATGGGGAACTTGCCCGGCCTTTATATAAACTTATAGCTGAAACTCAGCAGGCCCAAACTGACAAACTGGTTTGGTCTCCGGATACTCAAAAGGCTTTTAAGGTTCTTCAGACTGCTCTCCTGCAAGTTCCAGCTCTGAGCTTACCCACAGGGTCAGAATTTAATTTGTTTGTCACTGAAAGAAAAGGTATGGCCTTGGGAGTTTTGACACAACTCCGAGGGCCTCACCAACAACCTATTGCTTATCTAGGCAGAGAATTAGATGTAATTTCACGTGGGTGGCCCCACTACCTAAGAGTAATTGAGGCAATGGGTTTATTAGCACCTGAAGCTTTAAAAATAATTAACGGATGAAACCTTACTGCACTGACTTCTCATGATGTGAGTGGAATCTTAAATTCTAAGGTTAATATTTGGATGACAGACAGTAGGCTTCTTAAATATCAGTCATTGTTGTTAGAAGGACCCATAACTAAGCTTAAAGTTTGTGGACATTTAAATCCTGCCACTTTCTTTCCTGAGAAGGAAAATGAAACACCTGATCACGATTGTTCCCAGTTCCTAACTTTAAACTATGCAGCTCAGGAGGATCTAATGGATACCCCATTAGACAATCCTGACATGGAAATATTTACAGATGGCAGTTCTTTTGTTCGGGATGGAAAGCGTAAAGCAGGTTAAGCCATGGTGGCTGCTGAACAGGTTTTAGAAGCAAAATCTCTCCCCCAGGGAATCAGTGCTCAGTTAGCGGAGCTTGTGGCTCTGACCACAGTTCTAGAGTTAAGCAAGGGGCAGTGAGTAAATATCTACATGGATTCTAAGTATGCTTATTTGACTTTACATGCTCATACTGCAATATGAAAAGAAAGACAGTTTAAAACAGCAACAGGAGAACCTATTAAGCATTTCAGAGAGATCAAGAGACTTTTAACTGCTATATGTTGTCCTAAAAAAGTAGCTGTTATGCATTGCAAAGGGCACAGCAGGGATGGGAGTAAAGTAGCTGAAGGTAATCAGCTGGCTGACTCTCAAGCCAGAAAATTGGCACTTTACAAAACCCCTTCACTGCAGACGCCTTTGATCTGGACAGGTCCTATGGAACAGGAAAAACCACAATATACTGAGGAAGAATTAGAAAGATATGAGAAAAGAGGAGCAAAGATTACTTATAAAGGATGGTTACAGTCCGAGGATGGACGACAAATAATTCCTGAAAATGCTCAGTGGAAAATTCTTAAGGGTTTACACCAGAGTTTTCATTTGGTTGCAGAGAGTACTTATCAAATGGCTTCTCATTTGTTTGAAGGTAAAAATGTAATGAAAACTTTAAAGAACATTATCAAAAGGTGTGAGGTTTGTCAGAAACACAACCCAAAGACTGAGAAGCTAGCATTATCTGCGTTACAACAAAGTGGAAAGTATCCTGGAGAGGCCTGGGAAATTGATTTTACTCACAGGCCAAAAGCTAATGGGTATTATTGCTTACAAGCTTGGGTGGATACTTTTACTGGATGGATTGAGGCTTTTCCCTGTCATAGTGAGCAGGCTAAGGAGGTTATAAAGATTTTAATCCATGAAATTATCCCCAGGTTTGGGCTGCCAGGGAGCCTTCAGAGTGACAATGGCTCCGCCTTTAAAGCTGCTGTAACTCAGCAGGTGCCTAAAGCTCTAGGAATAGAATATCACTTACACTGTTCCTGGAGACCCCAATCCTCGGAAAGGTTAAAAATGCTAATGACATTATCAAAAGACATCTGCGCAAATTAACGCAAGAGACGCAGGACAATTGGATTAAAGTCCTCCCCATAGCTTTAATGAGGGCTCAAACTGCCCCCCAAAAAGGGGGGACTGTCCCCCTTTGAATGTATTTATGGAAGGTCTTTCTTATGCACAGACATTGTTATAGACCCTGAAGCTTTGGAATTAACTAGTTATGTAACTCAGCTCTCAGCTTTTCAACAGGCATTAACAGACTCCGGGAGACAACTCCTGACCCCACCTCTGAATCAAGCAAGCCTCTATTTGAGCCAGGAAATGAGGTCCTCATAAAAACATTGGGATCTAGGGGCCCATCCCTCTAGCCCCTCTGGGAAGGCCCTTACCAGGTTATTCTTTCTTCTCCCACAGCTGTCAAAGTGCCAGGAATTGATTCGTGGGTACATCACACTTGAGTTAAGAGGTGGCACCCTGACCAGAACTAAGTGACTTCATTTTATGTCTTTATTTTCTATGCTCTGACTTTGTACTTTTCAGATGTGCTTGATAATCTATGTGAGCCTACTTCTGCTGACTCCAAAAATCCTGAGTCTGCTGTTTGATCCTCAAGACAATGCCTTCCTGTCCTGGGCTCACTCCTACGCTGCATTCCACAATTGGTCTAACTGCTGGGTCTGCAGAGCGCTCCCCTCTTCATCAGTGGAAGGCTTCCTGTGGTGGACATCTCAACTTTAAGGAAAAGACTTTCTCCAAGTCTGCGAATACCTTTGACAACAATCATATGTGATGCCTCTTCTTCATCTGATGACATCTAACAACCCTAAAATGGACTGGTGCAACATGTACTTTAACTATGGACATAATGTGACTTTTAATTTTGATTATACACTGTCTCGGTTTAATGACTATTTCGCTACACATAAGGCAAATAGGCCTAGATCTAAAGGTTTTTACCTGACGTTTATCAAATATGGGATGAGGTTATATGGCTAACTCCTGAAAAAGGACATCTAATATCTACTGCCCCTATATGCTGGAACAAACAGAGCCATCCCCAAAAGTTAGCCAACAACTTAATTACAATAATTGAAAACAATTGGGATTTTTGCCTCAGGAAATATGCAACGTAATCATTCCCGTGTTTTCCCACCCCAGTTCAGGTGCTCCCTTTGTGTGGCCAGGCGCTAATTGGGACTGGATATCTCAGTCACGCTGGCTTGCTCCAAACGGGACTTATTGGATATGTGGCTCTTACCTATGGGCATGGCTTCCCCCTGGTTGGATAGGGAGATGCACCCTGGGTCTAGCCTTTACTCTCGGCTTTATATTTTCAGAGCTCCCAGAAAAGCCTGCTAATTTACCCCACCTTAAAACTCGGCGGGCAAGGTCTGTATTTCACTGGTATGATTATTTGGCTGCAGTCTTTGTTCCCTCTTTGGGAACTACAGATGTTATGCTACAAGTGGATGCTTTGACTAATTTTACTCAAGAGACATTACAAGATTCTCAAAAGGCTATTTCAGCTCTTAATGCTGAACAAGCACAAATTAGAAAGGTGGTTTTACAAAACAGATTGGCTATAGATATTCTGACAGCTGCTCAAGGAGGAACGTGTGCTATTATTCATACCCAATGCTGTCCATATATACCTGATATGAGCACGAATGGTACTCATTTTACTAAACACATGAACAAGATGATTGGGGCCATGGATACTCCTGAAGCCTCAGTTGCCTCACTTTGGGAGACATTAACTAGTTCCTCAGGGTGGACAACTATCTTAATTACAATAATTCTGATTGCTTTGTTTTTGCTGTTTGTTCCCAGCGTCTGTAACTGTGTAGCTGGATTTATTTCTAGTCGCATGAAAGCTTTTAAGTTACAAATGGTTGCTCAAACTCCTGCTACTGCTGCAGCTTCTTCCAACTACTATTTGGGGCCCCTGGATCAGAAATCCTTAGGATGAGGGTTAGGAGAATATGTTTCCTCACTAATTTAGGGACAACGCCCTTTGTCAGCTTGGAAGCAGTTATGGAATGAGAACGATGCCCCCTTTCCCTAGGCAACAAAATTCTCCTAAAAGAAAAGGAGGGGGGGATGAGAAGGTAACAGGCAGGAAGGCCAGGGGTCTCCAAACGGAGGAAATAGGCTGCAAGTGTCAGACATTTTTATCTCTCTTAAGCGGCAAGAGGAAACAAACTAGTAATATTTTTTTCCTTCTCTATACAAATTTGAAAGGTTTCTCTTAAAATGCTGTGTTGCCATAATGACATCTAGTTTCACCAGAAGTTAACTATTCTCAAACCTTGAGGTAACCAATGCATTTTTCTTATGGAAATGTTTGTCTTAAGCTACGTTAATGTACTATGCATTTACCCCAGAGTCTGTCTTCAAGTTGGTTCCGCCTAATGGCTCAGAACCTACTTGACAAACCAGTATGTTATACTCAGATATTGTCTCCCTAATCTATGTAACCGAAAGTATCTGAATGGTAATCTTCCCTTCTACAAGATTCAAGTCAATCGTTTTATGGCCCGGGATGAATCACCTGGTGCCAAGATTATCCCAAAATGCATCTTATGGGTGAGGGGCCTGGCGCCATTCTGAGTTGTAAGACATTCCTTCCTTTCATTAACAGACTGCTGGTGACTATAGAACATCCAGCTGAAGCCTAGCAGGGGGGCACTCTTTCTGCCCCCTTCTGATGTCTATGTCAGAAGCTTTCTCTATCTCCTTTATACTTTAATAAAACTTTATTACACAAAAGCTCTAAGCAGTCAAGCCTCGTCTCTGGCCCCGGATTGAATTCTCTTCCTCCGGAGGCCAAGAATCCCGGACTTTATGGCAAATAGATGGGGAAACAGTGGAAACAGTGTCAGACTTTATTTGGGGGGGCTCCAAAATCACTGCAGATGGTGACTGCAGCCATGAAACTAAGAGACGCTTACTCCTTGGAAGAAAAGTTATGATCAACCTAGACAGCATATGGAAAAGCAAAGACATTACTTTGTCAGCAAAGGTCTGTCTAGTCAAGGTTATGGTTTTTCCAGTGGTCATATATGGATGTGAGAGTTGGACTGTGAAGAAAGCTGAGCACTGAAGAATTGATGCTTTTGAACTGTGGTGTTGGAGAAGACTCTTGAGAGTCCCTTGGACTGCAAGGAGATCCAACTAGTCCATTCTAAAGGAGATCATCCCTGGGTGTTCTTTGGAAAGAATGATGCTAAAGCTGAAACTCCAGTACTTTGGCCACCTCATGCGAAGCGTTGACTCATTGGAAAAGACCCTGATGCTGGTAGGGATTGGGGTCAGGAGGAAAAGGGAATGACAGAGGATGAGATAGCTGGATGGCATCACTGACTCGATGGACGCGAGTCTGAGTGAACTCCGGGAGATGGCGATGGACAGGGAGGCCTGGTGTGCTGCGATTCATGGGGTCACAAAGAGTTGGACATGACTGAGCGACTGAACTGGACCAAGAATTTAGTGAATCTGTGCATATAGGGAAATCAACCCAATTCCTTGGAGCTCAATTCCAGTCTCTGTTGCTCCAGGTAGCATCTGAATGACTCCACAAGCTCCAGCACCTCAGTAAGCCTCAGCAACCTTGAAAAGTTGGTGATTCTGATATCAGAATCTCCTTGTGAGGAATACATGAAAGAATAGATGCAATGTAGCAAGTACAGAACTTTTCCTACCTCTGGCACTCACAGTTCTCTGGGTCTGCAGAATGAAGGAACACAGTGTAATGTAGCAGATGCAGAATCTGGCATAGAGGGTTCTCTGTGTTAGTAGCTATAAGTACCCGGGTCCCCAGTGTCTCCTAACACCTCTGTAGGGGTGGTTTAGTTGGAAACGTTCCCTGGGTGTTAAGCTGGTAGAAAACCCAGAGGGCTGTTATTATAAGAAGTTAAAGCTCCTCTGGCCCCCAGGGCTCTCCTCCTCTATGCCCTTGGGGAGAGGACTTCCTGTAAGGACTCCATCTTGCTTGGCATTGATAGAGAGTTTGGGGCCTGCTCTCTCTTTGCTTGGCAACCTTCCTTGATATTCTCCAAACCTCCAGCTCCAGACCCACACATTCTCTTCTAGAGAAGCCTGTGAGGACAGCAGTGACAAATCTCTGCCTTCAGGCTACCCTATGGGTGAGTCACTCTGCATGAGAACTTCTTTTCAGATCTCCGCAGGACAGGAGGGTTTCTGGGTTCCCTTCTCAACCCCAAACCACAGGACCCCTAACAAGCCAACCCTCTTTTAGAGAAAGGTGGGAGAGAGCCCAGGCTGACTGTTTTCTACTCTTCTGAGGAAATGGGCTCTCACACACCCATTCCGATTGCAGGTGAGAAACTTCCCCTCCTATGGAAATGGCCTTGGCTGGGTGAATTTTTTTTCCTTGGCTAAGGAAAATGCATGAGTAATGTGATCTTCTCGGGTCTAGGCTTTGAAGAGTGGGGATGGTAACCTAGGTAAAGGGTGGGATTGTGTAAATTAATGTTCTTTGTATTTATACTAGAGGTTGGGGGAGGATGGAAACCCCACCATTCCTACTGAATATTGCATTAACTAGTCAGGGTAAATTGTATTAGTCCTTAGTTTTTGAGGCTTGCTGTTTTGCCTAGCATATGACCTATTCTGGAATGTTCAATCAGTATTTGCTATGTGCATTTTTCTATGTCAATTAAATAAATTTGTTTATTTAAGTCACATTTAAAAATCCTCTCCCTCTAGCTGAATTTTTGTTTGCCATTTTATTTGTCACTCAGTGAGATATGTTAGTTTCTCACTGTGAATGTGGATTTGTCCATTCACTCTTATTTCTGTCAGGTTTTATTTTGCGTATTTTGTCTCTATTTTAAGACATGCATACAAATTTAGAATTTTGTATTAATATCTTCTTATTGCATTGAACCTATCATCATAAGGAAATCTCCCTCTTTCTCTCATGTTTCTCTTTAAACTATACATTTTCTTTTACTAATATGGTTATACCAGTTTTCTGTAGATTAATGTGGACAAGATATACATTTTGTCATTTTTTATTTTCAGATTTCCTGATGATTAAATTTCACGTTTGTCTTTCAAGAATGTTTGATGAAGTGTTTCTTGTCCAGTCTGAAAACATCTTTCTATTTAGAATATTTAGCCTGAATCTTTTAATGTAAAGATAGATGTTATTTGCTTTATGTGTATCATATTGCTGCATATTTATTTTGCTGCTTCTAAGTTCCTTTTCCTTTCCTTCGAAATGGTTAATATTTTGTAACTATCGAATTCTTAACTGATGCAGATATCTAAACATTCTTTTGCTATTCTTGTAGTGCTTACCCTTCATATTACAATGTGCATTTTTGCCTTTTAACAGTCTGGTGTTGGTGCATGGTAAGTCGCTTCAGTTGTGTCCAACACTTTGGGACATCACTGACTGTAGCCCACCAGGCTGTTCTGTCCATGGAATTCTCCAGGCAAGAATACTGGATGGGGCTGCCATTCCCTTCAGCAGGGTATTCTTCCAACCCAGGAATCGAACCCAGGTCTCCTTCGTTACAGGTGGATTCTTTACCATCTGAGCCACTAGGGAAGTCCTTTCACAGTCTAATATTAGTTAATAAGTTCTTTAAAACTCCTCAGACAATTATGGGACCTTGAGACACTTTGATCCCACATACTCTCTCCAAATTTATTGTCATTCATTTTCATTCTCTATATATGTGAACCCCCAGAAAATATTGCTATTATCATTTTATATAGTTTGAATTTGCCTACTTGTTTAAATTTGCCTACATATTCACAAATGACATTGGTCTTTCTTTCTTGTATCTATGGGACTCCACTTGGGATGATATTTCTTCTGCCCGAAGAAGAGCCTGTAATACTACTTTTAGTTTGAGTCTTCTGGTCACAAAATTTCTGACTTTTTGTTACATCATGGTGAAATGAATACATTTATTTTTTAGGAATATTTTTCCTTAAAATTTATTTTTTCTCCAACTAACATTGTTATCCTAAGTTGATATCTTGTTACTTTTGGAAACTTCTCAACCAAGTTCTCTTCAAATATCATTTCTCTACTTTTCCCTCTCCTTCTCTCTGGAATTCACATTAACCATGTGTTTGGTATACTCACTGCATCACCTTTAATTCTCTACACCTCGCTTTTGGTATTTTTCATATTATATGTGGGAGGAGAAGGGGACGACAGAGGATGAGACGGTTGGATGGCATCACCGACTCAATGGACATGAGTTTGAATAAACTCTGGGAGTTGGTGATGGACAGGGAGGCCTGTGGTGCTGCAGTCCATGGTGTCACAAAGAGACATGACTGAGCAACTGAACTGAACTGAACTGATATATCTTTCCAGGCTCCATTCTGGATATTTTCATCAGACTTATCTTTCATTTCTCTAATTCTTCCTCCAGTGAGGCAGACCAGCTTTAACCCTTGAACATCACACTAAGGTAGCTTTCAGGGTATGTTTTATTGTCCCCCTAGAGCAGAGCAGGGAAGTGAGACTTGGGAATTAAAAGTCACTTGTCCCACGTCACCTAGCCTGAACCAAGTAGAGCAGGATCTAACATCACAGACTACACTCTAGATCTAGACCCTTTCTTCTGTGCCTGTTTTCTTGGCTGTGAATGCTCTACACCTCTCATTTCCTGAAAAGTGGAGCCACAGTGAAGTCTCTCAGCCTTTGTTTTTAGCACAGTGATGTATTTCTGTTTAGATTATACAGTCAGTGATATTTTTCCCTTAGCCATGATATTTACCCAATACTTCTTCTGGTATTGGGACCATTGATCTGTTGTTGTCAATTTTAGAGCACACTGATAAAGTGAACCCTTTACAAAGAAGAACACGAAGCTGGAGTTTTTACCGAAGGCGACGCAACTTTTCGTCTGAACATGTCACTTCCCAGCAGCAGCAAGATTCAGGTGATGTTCCCATGGACAGCCAAGCAAGATAGTAAGTGACTAGTCAGCATGACTTACATGTACCAACCAGTGAACAACAAAACCTTGTAGTTAAACATGTTATTCTTCTCTCCAATCTGGAAGAGTGAGGAATGATGGGATCTGGCTAATGTTTAAGCACTCCTTATTGTAGCTCTGATATCATGTGGGAAAATGTAGAGAAGACTTTCTAAGTCTATATGGACCACTTTCTTCTCTCCACTTCCCGACAGTGCTCCCTATGCTGTTCCATCCCGTCATCAGAGAAGCAGTTTTCAGAAACAAGACCAAATACATATTAATATGGAGATAAAGCAAAAGCCTCCAGAGAGAAGAATGGAGAGAGGCAGACAGAATGAGACCGTGGGGAGCTGGTTCAAGATCATTGTGAGTGTCCTGGCTAAATGGACCTGATATGTAGAAGATGATAGAGTCATGTTGGATTTGTGTAGAGATGCTGGGAACTTTTCTGGGGCAGTGGTATTGGTAATGTATTGTTATTACTAGGGACTATCTTCTTAGATCATCTAAGGGTGAGTTCAGAGAAGCAATAGAAATGAAACAGACTGACTGCAAGAAGGAGCATGGGAGAGGTTGACTAAAAGCAAAGGAGGAAACCTACTGCCAGGGAGATGGAGCACTTCACACCAGATCACACAGTTTAGCTCAAGCTGAGTGTGGGAGGAGGCTGAGTCTCTGGGGCCGATGTCAGAGTGGCAGGCCAGGTCTATCTCACATGGATCTCTTGGGACTTTATAAAAGGAAATACATGTGAAATATATATATTTTGTTCAGGAAGTGTATATGAATAGAAAGAAACTATATTTAGCAAATCCATGCGTTGTACAAAAGTTAGCGATAACAGATATTGTCCTGTCTTAAGAATTTATTTAAAGCCTGAAAATAGGTTCTAAAGTAAGACACAGGTGGGTCTTATCTTAACCTTGGATTCTATTGCATCAATTTTGTTTCCCATTTCTTCTTTGGCCCCTAGATTCCCTTTGGTATAAAATATGATGAGAAGTGGCTGCTGAATTTGATTCAGAAGCAATGCAGTGTCCCCTTCATTCCAGTCGAAGTAAGAGAGGACATGGAGGCAATGAGAAGAAACGGGGTATATGTCAGGCCCAGAAGAGAAATGGCTCTGGTCTTATATTCTGCTTCTCTTGTCACTCTCCCTACAGTTTCACTATGAGAAAATGCAGGCCCAGTTCTTTGTAGAGAATGCCAACATTGCCTGTGCACTGAAGAATGTCAATGGCAAGATTTTCAATGAGGATAATGAAAAGGTGTGTGTCAAGGGCATGAACAGGGCTGAATAGGGGCAAGAGGGAAGGAGAGGGGCATGGTCTTGCTTGATCCCATGCACAGATTTCCTGGCGCTTACCCAGCACCTCTTGTGTTCTCTACAGATATCTATCTTTGTTGAGCCCTGTGATACACCGAGATCTGTGCAGAAAGCACTGAAGTCTGAAAAGGTGGAGCAGATGAAGGTAATGCAGATTCAACACAAGCTGTGCACTGATACCCAGCCCCACCTCTTCCCCCTGCTCACCCTCAGACACAGAGCCACTGAACCCCATCCTTCACTCAGGCTGACCATGGACAAACCATATGATGTCCACCAGCAATCTCTTGACATCCAGAGACTCCTCTTTGGCCCTGGTATGGCTGTAGCAGTAACTGTAAGGCAGATGAGGGTAGAGGGTCTGTCTGGGAAGGACACTTGGAGGTGATATCATGGGGATGGGATAGTGCTGGAGGTGCACCAGCCAGGGCCCTCTCAGCCTGTGTTTCCCTCCTGGTTTCCTGGAGACTTGATGATCTGTGATATTGGAATGACATGGAACCATAGAAATGGCATGCCTGCCTCCCTGCACATCCATCCAGGGATCAGGTCCAAGGTGAGGACCTAGGCCCAATGTTGAGGCTGATGGTGAGGACTGGAGAGATTAGATAGAAGAGGCATAGTGGTCTCAGATATCCCCTTTGGGGTCCTCACTCTTCTTTCTTCATCATAGCTTTCGTCCTTGGACCAGAGCAACAAAAAACCCTACGTGGTGCATAGCCTGTCCACCATTATGGAGAATGCTTCCCACACCAAGAACTGGAATCTTTCCAACATTGAGGTGAGGTGGAGCACTCAGATCTTCCTTTAAAAGGGATGTGGGAAGGCTTATGGGGTGGTGACAGATGAAGGGAAGTGGATTTGTAGGGAAAGGATGGTGTCGATGGCAGAGCCATCTAGTCCATGGCTTCCGCATAATTCCAGGTGAAGTCTGCAGGGGAGATGGACAAAGGTCAACAGCTGGAACCAGGAAGGATGGGGGCTGACAGAACTGCCATGTGCACCACCTCCCCTGATAAGTCAACCAACATAAGGTCTCTCTCTGCCTTGTTTCTGCACCCTTATGTCTCTCTCATCTCTCCCCTCCTCCCTGCACTCCATGTCTGTCTTCATCCCCCTCCCTCCCTCCTGAGTCCCACTTCACTCACCTCCCTGTCACAGCCTCCTGGGTCAGCCCTGCTGTTTGTCCTGACTTGACAGAGTGCTGGACAGCCTGTGATGTAGCAAAGCACTGGGCTCTCCCCCCATTCCCTCTTCTCTCCATAGCCTTCAGTGAGCCCGTGAGGAAGGAAGGAAGGGAGGGGAGGCAGGCCTGGCAGACTGAATTTGAATTGCTGGTCCTTGTGGCATTGGAGAAGGGAGTCAGGACAGTTTGGCTGGGAGCCACCCAGGGGAAAAGAGCAGGAAGAGGAGTGGGAGGAAGGGATGGAGGGGACAGCTTTCCTCTGGGTCAGTCCATGGAGTGGTGACCAGGGCCCTGGAAGCCTAGCGTACCGCACTGTGGGTGGGGGCACACACAGGGCTGTCATTGCTGTAAGTGACCTGCTCCCACGAGGAGGGCCACGTCCACATTTTCACTGGCTTTTCTCTTTTGTCTTGATTTTGGCAGCACCATCCTGGAGTTGTTCCCCAAGTTACTAAGCTTGGTAAGTGTATCCCTTTATCACAGAGTCCTCTAACTAGCATTGACAGTGCCCTCAAACTACTCAGAAACATGTTAGGACCTGTCCAAGTTCCATTTCTGAACCTGGCCCTTACATGTCCTGCGGGAGGAAGAGTGTATCATCCTCTGCGGGAACCTGAAAAGGCCCTGGTCTTCTTCAACCATGTTCTCCACAGGCTTTGGGGACCCATGGAGATGACAGACATGTAGTCCTGCCCCTGACATTTCCAGGACCCTTTCTCCTCTGACCTCAGACCCCCACCCCATCCTGGGCCCATTCTTTCCCCTGATCATCCAGCACCACATCCTGGACGGCAGGATGACTGACTTCCTCTTCCCTCCCCTAGGATGGCCAGGAGAAACCCTCAGGTTCTAAGTGTGCTATTGAAGTCCCCAAGTACTTACCAATGTGCAAGGTGAGCACGGAGGATCCAGCAGGGTTCTAGGTGGTATGCAAGGGGGTGTCAGCCTTGGTCCTGAGGACTGTTTTGATTCTAGGGAAGCTTCTTTGGATCTGAAGAGCTAAAGAGTCTAATCCTGCAATTCCTGCAGCAGTAAGTACCCCTGGGAATCTGAGCAAGGGGAGGGCTAGGACAGGGAGGCCACCCAAACTCAGGTCTGCTCATGGGAGTTTTCAAGTCTCCTGTGAACTCCATACGACAGAGCTAGACTATCCTCACTGTTCCCCCTCAGGTATTACTTGATCCATGACTATGGGGACCGCCAGGGACTCCTGTGTGCTTATCATGAGGAGGCCTGCTTCTCCCTGACCATTCCATTCCGCCTCAAGGACCCAGGCCCGTGAGTATCACAGCCCAGAATCCTTCCCCGGGCCATGTGGTTCCCCAGCAGATGCAGGGCAGCTCCTGCTGACACCTGTGCTGGCCGGACTACCACCCACTGTTCCTCTGTGTCTCCTAGAAGCAGCATGTGTGCGTACTTCAAGAACAGCAGGAATATGAAGAAGCTCAAGGACCCCGGTGAGTGTGAGGTGGGAAGACTGGGCAAAAAAGGGTGGTGAGTGGAAGATTCATAGGGTCCCTGACCTTTGCTTGCTTCCCCTCCCCCACAGATCTACGGTTCCAGCTGCTGAAACACACAAAATGTGACATTGTGCAGGCCCTCTGTGGGTTGCCCAAAACTCAGCATGACTTCAGGTCCTTCATGGTGGACATGTGGTTCCAGACGGTGGGCACCTGCTTCCTGCCTTGTTGGGAGCAGGGGTGGGAAGCTGCAGATGGGGAGGAGTCAAGTTGAGGGGTGACTGAGTACCTGCGCTCTTCTCTTTCAGGAAACAATGCTCTGCTTCTCTGTGAATGGGGTGTTCAAGGAAAGTGAGTGTTCATAGATCCCTCCCAGACCATCCACTGCTCCCTCCCCTGGCTGGGCTCCCTCCCTCCCTCCTTCCAGCTTCACTCCCCTCCCTTGCCCTCCATTCCCTCCCCTCCTCTGGACTCCCCTCCGTCCCTTCCCTTCCCCTTCTTTTCCTCCCCTCCCCTCCCTTTCCCCTCTGTGATCTCCAGCCCTCAGTTTTCCCACAGACAACCCAGGGCTGAACTGCATTCATGTCTGCCCTGCCCACCCTGGGCATTAGGGACACAGGCTGAGGAGTTTTGTGGCTCCCATACCAGATCCTTACACTGAGAACTTGGGCCAATACTTAACCTCGCAGTTTCCCCATACATCCACATCTTGGGCAGTTAAGAAAAATGTATCCCATGAACTTGTGAAGTGGTTGTCATGGGAACATGTTACTGGGAGCAGACCGTCCTCCAGTTGGCCTACGGTTGCCCTCCCCATTCCCAACACCCAGGCTCCCCAAGTGAACAACTGACCCCTCAGCATGAGTGTCAAGTCAGACCCTGACTGGGGACCCCTGTGGGAACCTGTAAACACATGGGGCTCTAAGGGGTACTCTTGTTTATTGTTTGTTGTTGAAGTAGAAGGAAGGTATCCTGGCTGTGTGCGTGCCTTCAGCCGGACCTTCATCACTACTCCTGCCACCTCTTCCAGGTAAGAGCCGTGTTGTGGGCAGGATGGCCCAACCAGCCTGGGCTCAGGGCCCTGGGCGTGTGGTGGTGCAGACCTTAGGCTGACTCAGTATTGTGGAAAGCCAGCAGGGAGCTCCAAGGAGCAGTCTAGCCTAGTGGTTAGGAAGAGCATGGACTTTCTCACTGGCACATGGGTTTTCTCCTTGACCCAACACTCATTCTCTCTGTGATCTTGGTTAAGTCACAGGGCTTCTCTGTGACTTGGTATCGTCTTCTGAAAATGGGGACCAGACTGTACACTCCTGTACTGTAGTGTACTGGGCTGCTGTTCAGGGCAGATGTGAAGTTGTCCCTGGGTTGGGGATCAGGCTATCCACTGAGCGAAGCTGGTAGACAATCTCTCTGAAGGTGGGCTCTGTACAAGGGGCAGAGGAACCAGTCAAGGAGCCCGGGGACAGACACAGGAGGGGGATGGAAGGAATCTGGTTGCTGAGTGCCAGTGGGAGCAGATCATTGTTGGGAGTGTGGGTCGGTACATCTGTCAATTGTCTAAGAGTCCGTATTTCCTCCAGTTTTTGTATTGTGAACGATAAGCTGTTTGTGAGTGACTTCAGCCCGGAGAAGACAGCCAGTGCTCTTCATCCCAAAGCCTAAACCTCTCACCCCCATGCCCACCTTCTCCTTGGAGCAACAGGAAATGGGGCAAGATTTCTCCATCCAGTCTGGGATGAACTTCCAGCAGTCTCAAAAGTGATGCTGAAGATCATACTGCACATACATACACACATATACTCATTGCCTTGGAAAATCATTCATTGTGTTCAATTTTGTGGCGAGATGAAGTTTAATCAAAATGTAATTGACAGCATATCTGTGTGTTTATGTTTCTCTTTCTAGGTCTCCTCTAGCCCAATCACCCCCTTCTCACTAGTGTAAATTTTTCTTCAGCTTAGACTCCCACTGGATTCCAATCTCGGGACTCAGTAATCCAGAAAATGATAGATAAGGAAGGATTGCTGCCAGGTGGTGAAAAATTCCAGAAAACTTTGATTGAAGCCATTATACCAAGATCCCAAGTTCCATCCCTTCTTTCCCCTTGCTGAACACCCTTGTCTGAGGCTCTCATGGCTGACATTCTTATCTGGCCATCCGGTTCCATCCATCTTCATTTTTAAGGAAAAGAAGTACATTTTGCAAACAATAACAGATGTCTTGGAATGGCTTGTTTAGTATGAATCCAGTTCTGTTTGGAAAATTCTATGTATATCACAGCAATTCCATA
The DNA here is from genome assembly GCF_001704415.2 of Capra hircus. NCBI lineage: Eukaryota > Metazoa > Chordata > Mammalia > Artiodactyla > Bovidae > Capra > Capra hircus. The sequence goes on from NW_017189517.1 coordinate 41,577,747, forward strand.
TGTTGTTGACCCCAAAGCTACATCACATTCATTGGTGTATCTCTTCCCCCATAAATGTAGGTTGACTGGTTCCCACTGTAGAGGGTCCCTCCCAAGGAGCTGAGTGTTTACCTCAATCACCCACCTCTGTATCAGCTGCCCAGTTCTTCTCCCACCCTCTGTCATCCCATGACTGGGACACTGGATACACCTGTCCAGACTTCAGTCTCCGCCCATTCCTCTTAGAACCCTGCGTTTCCCTATGCTGCTGATTGCCGATACACTATTGCTACCTGGTGATTCATTGTATGGAGGCTCTGGAGTATGTTTTACCAGCTTCTTTAACACCTATCAGATTTCATTTTTCAGACAGAATTAAAATTACTTTATACCTAATTCAATATGCTGGCTTGTAAGGGACAACATTGTATTTTTTTTTTTTTTTTGCTCTTTAAATAAAATTCTTTGTCGAGAACTCGGATACTGGAGTTATGCTGGTGCTACCTCATGACAGAACCTGACAGCAGCTTGAACAGGCAGAGCAGGCAGGTGGGAGGGAAGGTCTATGTGTTGCCAAAATTCACCAGACAGAGCTTTCTGGAATTTTTTAGAATGGTTGAAGTCATTACAGCAAGATCCCAAGTTCCATCCCTTCTTTCCTCTTGCTGAGCATCCTGGTCTGAGGCTCTCATAGCTGACATTCTGATCTGGCCACCTGGTGTGTCAAGAGAGAAACCCAGTTACAGGTACACTGAGGTATCCAGACAGAAAGCACAGCCCCTCTCCATGTATTAGCATTCTGTTCACCCTTTGAGTTACTTTCTCTGCAACCCCTCACAGAGTTTTCACTAAGGGCCTTCTCCTCACTGACTGATGAGCTCTGTTCATCAGCTCAACACAATAGTGTTCTGCCAAGTTTACTCCAAATTTAACATTCACCCTCACTATCTTTTCTAAATTTTAATTTGCAGTTTAAAAAGCATAAAATATAGTTTTCTACCTTAATCAGTTAAACATTTTAAAGTGTGTAGTTCAATAGTATTAATTTTAATAATCTTTTTCTTTAGCCTTTATATTAAGTGGTTAATATCCCAATCTGCTACAGAATTAGATTTTTCCAAATATGACTGTATATTTGCCTTTACCAATGCAATGTATGCTTTCATGTGTTTCTATGTCACTGACTAGCATCTTTTCCATTTCAGTGTTAAGAACTTCTTTCAGCATTTCTTGCAAGGCAGGCCTAGCAGCGATGAATTCCCTTAACTTTCATTTGCCTGGGAAAGTCTTCATTTTTCCTTTTTACCTGAGGGATAATTTTGCTGGATAGAGTATTCTTGGCTGAATTTTTTGTTAACAATGTAAATGTATCATTCCATCCTTTTCTGACCTATAGACTTTCTGCAGAGAAATATTCGGATAGCTTAATGGGGGTTCCTTTATAGGCTAAAATCTTTTTTTCTCTGGTTGCTTTTAGGATTCTATATGTTTGATTTTTTTGACAGTTTCATTTAATGTGTCTTGGAGAAGGTTTTTTTTTTTTTTTGCATTGAGATGAAGGTGATTTATTAGCTTCATGAACTTGGATGTCTAAGTTTCTCCTCAGGTTTGGGAAGTTCTAATCCATTAAAAAAAATAAACTTTCTGCCCCTTCTCCCTTTCTTTTTCTTCTGGAATACCAATTATTTAACATTTTACATTTCGTAGGGGCCCCCCTGGTGGCTCAGATGGTAAAGAATCCGCCTGCAATGCGGGAGACTTGAGTTAAATCCTTGGGTTGGAAGATGCCCTGGAGGAGGGCATGGCAACCCACTCCAATATTCTTGCCTGGAGAATTCCATGGACAGAGGAGCCTGGAGGGCCACGGTCCATGGGGTTGCAAAGAGTAGGACACGACTGAGTGCGACTAAGCACGCAGATCATTCAGGCTTTCTTTGCTTTTGCTTCTTTGTTCTGTTACTTTACATTTTCTGTCCTTCAGATCACTTATTATAAATTCCATTTGGTCTACTCTGCTGTATATATATATATATATATATATATATACACACACACACACACACACACACATATATATATGCTGTATATATATGCTGTACATATATATATGGTGTATATATATATAGCTATATATATATAGTTAATCACACTTTTCATTTCATTAATTGAATTCTTCTGCTTCAGAATTTCTGTCCGATTCTTTTTAATGATTTCTGTTCTTTTGTTAAATTTTTCATTTTGCTTATGTATTGTTTTCCTGTGTTTTATTGAACTGTCTTTCTATGCTTTCTTTGAGTTTCCTCAAAACTGCTGTTTTGAATTCTTTATCAGCCAGATCTGGGTCATTGAGTTTGATAACTGAAAAATTTATCATTATCTTTTGGTGATGACATGTTTCCTTGTTTCTTCATGATCCTTGGATTTTTGTTGCTACCTTCACATTTGAAGTATTGATAGCAGTCATCTCTCACACACTTTATTATCTGTCTTCAAGTAGAATATTTTTGTTGGGTTTTCTCAAATCTTGTGTGGAGACACCTGCTCTGCACTTCTGCACTCACTCTTGTAGCAGAATTAACCTGTTATGTCCTCTTTGGTGCTTGCCAGGCTAGATGCTGGAAAACTCTGGTTTATTTTCCACAAGGTGGCACTATAGCTCGATGTGTATCATTTCCCTTACCTGAAACCCTGGTCTGTTTTCCTGAAAGCACTCTCTTGACTCTCCCCTCTGCACTTGGAGGTGCATACAGGGAGCCAGTTTCAGAAGGAGGAGGGTGTGAGTTTAGCATTCAGTATTGGGAGAGCCCACAGACCTAGTGGGGGGATCCTTCAGCAAAGTTCTCTCAGAGGTCTGTGGGCCAACTTCTGCCCCTTTTCCAATGTATTTCCTCTCCTGAGTCATTGGGGTCCAACCTCAGTCCTCTAGGTGCTGCTGGTGAGAAATGCATCCCACAAAGCTGGAATAACCTGGTACTCACTCACTACTCTTCTTTTCCCTTATGAGAGAAGTCACCACCAACTGTGACACCCTCATACTGTTTTGCCTTAGGGGATGAGCAGCATTCATAAAATTCCTTTTATCTTCTTGAATGCATTCAAACTCAAGGAAGAATATAATCGTTTAGAATGGCAAATAGCTGCTAAGCAGAGTATTCCTTATACAAGAAACTATTGTTCACTAATCTAGTATCTCATATGGTAGATAAAAACTGCTCTAAGCTGAAAGTTTTATCACTGTTTTTTCATGGTATTAAAGATTTCTTTGTTGCATTTATTTCAAGTTGAAATATTTTCCATATGATAAAACAAGTTGCAAACAATGGTGACTGTAAAAGTTATTGATGCTTTAAAATATGTAACAGTAAATGTAACACATCAAGTTCAAAGCTTGATAAGATTATTGTTAAAGAAAGAATTTTGTTTTCCCTCTATAAAAGTCAGTTTGTCTTGATAACATAAGGAAGAATTATTTAAAAATTTTCTTCCAATTGAGACAGAAACAAAAGTAAGTGTGAGTTTTCTTAAATCTTAAATGCAGTGCAAAAGATTGTGCTTTATTTACATCTCTACCGTGCAGAATCACATATAAATTTATGTGCACATAGAAGCATCTCACTCCTTTTAATGGGTGCATAGCATCTCACTGTATCAGTGTACTCAGCGTTGTTTAATGACAAGTGTGGTTGATGCCTCACGAGAAGATTGACCTTACATCCCCAAACACCAATGTTGCTCCTGTTGTAAAACACTTGGAGTTTTGGATTCTTAACCAAATTTCACAGTTATCAAATCGCTCCCATTAAGCTCCATGAATGTTATTTGCTCTCCAAAAAGATTGTGAAATTTAGATATTACAGTATCTGTTTGCCCACACTTTCAAGCTATTTTAAAATGCAACATGACAAACATATATACATGTGCAGTAAAGTGCAGAGAATAAATTTACAAACACCAAAGTACCCACTACCCAGATTTGCCACCTGCTGATATTTAGCATTCTCTCCTTATAGTCCTCACACTACTTGCATCAGAGCAACATACTAGAAAGGTAAGTGACATGCTTTGGATGAACAGACTAGAAAGATAAGTGCCACACTGTGGATGAGCAGCGTATGGGTGTTCCCTGCCAATAGTGGGATTGGGAATTGTCAGTGAAGCTTCAAGAAGGAGATGGAGTGTGAACTGATGAAGGATGAGTAGTCATGGAAAGGTCTCCAGAGGACATTCCAGGTATGATCCAAGGTACAGGAGAGACAATGTACAAAGGTATACTTGGTAGTTATGGTGAACAGTCCAGTGTTGCTTCAATGTAAGATACTTGGATGGGTGATATGGGAACTGATGAGAGGATAGGAGCAGACAAGTCTCTGAGAGCTTAGAACACTGTGTCCAGGGGATCAAGGTGCTACCCTGTAGGTTTGTTGTTGCCAAACCTGGCAAGCAACAGAATCTGTTTTTTGTTTGTTTGCTTAATTAATTTTGCTGTTGGGGATGGTGAGGGGAGCAAATGTCAAGATCTGATCTAGAAACCTTCAAGGTAACTTCTGAACGTATCATTAGGCTTGGACAGTCTATGTCTGTGGTTTTTGTCTAGAGATGATTAACTGTCTCTTTAAAACTTTGGATCCTAATGAGAGAGGATCTACAAGTTTTACCTGAAGTCTTCACATTTATATCTTGAAGAAGTTGCACACCACCAGCACCAGTGACTTTTCACTCTGTAAAGTACAAATCCTCAATTAAACACTTATTATCTCAGAAATGTGGGGGTACCAGAACTGTACAAGGTGTGAGTTCAACAACAACACTTTTCATAAACACCACCATATAACTCCTACCCCAATCCAGGTATAGAACACTACCATAACCCTTGAGGAGTCCTTCATGGCGTCCTCCTAGCCATTACTACCACTGCCCCTATGCAAAGTTCACTACTACTTGGATTGCTAAGTTATGGATTAGTTTTGCCTGGTTTTGATGTTTGCAAAAAAGGTATCATATAGCTTGAACTCTTTTGTGTCTGGCTTCTTTATGTCTGTTACCACTTTTTGCAATATTTTGTTCATTTTCATTGCACTGCAGTTTTCCATTCTTTGACTTAAAAATTTAATTTATCTGTTCTTATTGATGAGCATTTGGCTGTTTCCAGCATTGGATCTTTATGAATGATGCTCCTATGAACATTTTATACATATATTTTTGCATACACACAAATTAATTGTTGTGAAGTATTATGTATTTGTCCATGGGGTTGCAAAGAGCTGGACATGACTGAGTGATTAACACTTTTACTTTCAATATGTATTTGCCTATGGGTGTAATATAGGCTAGCAGGATAACCTGTAGGCTATCAGGTACGTGCAAGTTCTGCCTTAGTAGATACAGCCTAACAGTTTTACAAAGTGGCTGTACCAATTCACACCCACACCAGCCATGTAAAGGGTTTCACTTACTTTATAGATTCACCAGCATATTATTAGTGAGTTAGTTTTACTTTCAGCCATTCCAGAGGGTAGTGCATTATGTTTGTAGTTTGGATTTTCCCAATGAATAATGATATTGAGCAGCGTATTATATGCTAAGTAGTCACTTGGATAAAGTAAGGTCATATCTTTTTCTCAGAGCATATGCAATATGACTGTATTTGGCTAAAACATATATATGAAATTTATGAATGCATGCATTTATATGCATTTATGCAAAGAATATGAACCTAACTACTATTAGTGGCAATATTGAGCATTTCTTCTTTTCCAGGCACATTTCTAAAATGCTTCATTCATATAAACTTATTTAGTCCTTATAAAACTTTATAGGGTATATTTTTCAAGCCAATAAAGAATTCAAAATGCAGAAATATTACTATCACATATATTTGTTATACTGGTTGTCAGTGGTTAATGAGATCCCTGATTATATGCATTTTCTTCATTATGCTTTGTTGAAATGTTGAACATTGCCAGCACCTCAGAGGAATTCTTCCATGTGTAAAGGGAGGAATATTTTGTTTTCTCAGTGGTCACTAAAATTCCACTTAGGACTGGTATGGCAAAAAAACCATGTGGTATTAATCCCTTGCACCCTGATCCGTTGTATATTTCTTAGGTCATAAAGGCGTTATCTGATATAAGTGCAGAGACGAATAGTCCTAAGGCCATTTGATAAAGTATTTAGAAAAGAGCAAAGTTGTACTATACCACCTGCTGTATAGTTTCATTTAATTTTTTAGTGTATGTGTAATGTAATATATATGTGCATCTATGGTCATGTGCAGAAAAATAGGTGCAACTGAATAATAGTCAAAGATAACAATTATAAGTGTCAGGGCATTTTCTCTGTACCCCTCTGTCCCTCAAAATCTGACACCTTTGTCACATGACAAAGTCCTTTCAAAGTGCAGACCCCTTTCCAGTCCTCAAGGTGAAGTGGATATGAAAAAAGCGTTATTTTGGTTCAGAAGAGCCCTCCGCCTTCTACGGAAAAACCTACAGAGGGAAATACGGCGCAGTGTTAACAATGGTTGCCAGCAGGTCCTTTGGTTGCCTGTGTTTGTTATATTTTCACGTGTCCACAGTTTTAAGAAACTGTAGGTTGCCACCAAAGGAACATAAATGAGGCAGGCTGAGCACTGAGGGAATATGTTAACTAGGAAATGGTTCATACAGCAGGTAAGAGTTTGGGGTAGATTGAAAGCAAGCATGTCAGCAAGAATGTATTTCTTTTTTTAAGAATGTATTTTTTATCTACAATTATATGTGTAAGAAGATGGACTTCAATAGAAGGACAAATGTTCCCAGAACATTTTTTGGTGCTTTAATAGATGTTTGGTTTAACATCTTTATATTTAATGCTCTAGTTTTTGCTTTATTTTGTTGTAGACTTCTGGGGAGAGGGACACATTTAGATCATTTAGTGAAAATATTTGGATTAATTTTAATTAAACAAAGCAGACTGAACATTATATATAGTGATATCTTTCTTAAAAGATTTACTAACATGTGTTAAAATCTGCGTACACGAAATCCAAACACTACACTGAAAGTAACAGCAACTGTCATTAGAAGAGAAGAGTGCCAAAGAATTTGACTTTCTGTGCTCTATATTTGGATACTCTTATTTTTTTTTTTAACAAATGGAGCATACATTCTTTTTTTCATTTTTAAATTTTGGTGAAATACACAGAGTATAAAATTTTCCATATTCACCATTCTAAGTCAGTTCACTGATATTAAATATTCACAATGTTGTACAACCATCACCACCATCCACCTCTATTTTTTTTGTCATCTTATAAAACTGAAACTCTATACCTATTAAACCAAAACTCCCCATTTCGCTTCCTTCAGTCTCTGGCAGCTGCCATTCTGTTTGCTCTCTACTCTAAATACCTCATAAAATGAACTAATACAGTATTTGTCTTTTTGTGACTGGCATATTTCACACAGCAAAATGTCCTCAAGGTTCATTCATGATGTAGCATATGAGAGGATTTCATTCTTTTTTCAGGCTGTGTAATATACCATTGTATGTATATATTGCATTTTGTTCATCCATTTATCTGTCAATGGACCCTTGGGTTGCCCCCATATTTTAGCTATTGTGAATAATGCTGCTCTCTATCATTGTGGGTATATAAATATTCCTTCAAGATCCTGCTTTCAAAATTTTTGGATAAAAATCCAGATTTAGATCATATGACAATTCTTTTTTTTAAATTCTTGTGGAGCAACCATACTGTTTGCCTCAGTGGCTATACCATTTTACATTCCCATCTACAGTGAGGATGCTCCACATCCTCAATGACACTTGTTTTCTGTTCTTTTTTTCCTTTCTAATATTAGCTATCCTAATGTGTGTGAAGTGGTATCTCATTGTAATTTTAATTTGCATTTCATGGTGACTGCAGCCATGAAATTAAAAGATGCCTGCTCCTTGGAAGGAAAGCTGCGACAAACCTAGACTGCATATTAAAAAGTGAAGACATCACGTTGCCAACAAAGTCTGTATGGTCAAAGCTATAGTTTTTCCAGTAGTCATATATGGATGTGAGATTTGGACCATAAAGAAGGCTGAGGTCTGAAGAATTGATGCTTTCAAATTGTGATGCTGGAGAAGACTCTGCAGAATCCCTTGGACAGCCAGGAGATCAAACCAGACAATCCTAAAGGAAATCAACCTTGCATATTCATTGGAAGCTGAAGCTTTAATAATTTGGCCATCTGATGCAAAGAGCCAACTCTTTGGAAAAGACCACGACGCTGGGAAAGACTGAAGGCAAAAGGAGAAGTGGGTGGCAGAGGATGAGATGGTTAGATGGCATTACTGACTCAATGGACATAAATCTGAGCAAACCCTGGGAGATGGTGACGGACAGGGAAGCATGGTGTGCTGTAGTCCATGAGGTTGCAGAGTGGGACATGACTTAACAACTGAACAACAACAAATGCTTAGTGATGCTGAGCATATTTTCATGTACTTACTGGACATTTGTATTTTTTTTTCCAGAGAAATGTCTATTCATATCCTTTGCTCTGCTTATTTTTGAATCAGGTTGTTTGGATTTTTTTTTAAGATACTAATTTCTCATTATCAATATGATTTGTAAATATTTTCTCTCATTCTACAGGTTGCCTCTGTGGGTTTACTCTGATGATAGTGTCTTTGGATGAACAAATTGAAAGATTTTTCATGAAGTCCAATTTGTCTATTTTTTCTTTTATTATCTGTGTCTTTGGTGTCACATCAAAAAAATTGCCAAGTCCAACACTGAAATTTTTGCTTTAAGAGTTTTTATAAAGAATTTGTCTATTTATTTGGCTGGGTCAGGTCTTAGTTGCAGCACATGGGATCTTTGTTGCATTGTGTGGAGTCTTTCATTGCAGTGTGCTAACTCTAGTTGGAGCACGTGGGCTTAGTTGCTCTGTGACATGTGGGATCATAGTCTCCCAACCAGGACTGAACCTGCGTCCCCTGCATTGCAAGGTGGATTCTTAGCCACTGAATGACTGGGGAAGTTCCTTTTTTTTTTTTGCTTAAATTTTTTTTTTTTTCTAATTGGAGGATAATTATAATACTGTGGTGGTTTTTGCCGTACGTCAAGATGAATCAGTCATAGATATACGTGTCGCCTCCCTCTTGATCCCCCCTCCCTCTCCCCTCATTGTTTTAGATCTTACATTTAGGTCTTTGATGCATTTTGAGTTAATGTTTTCGTATGTTGTTAGATAAGGATTCAACTTAATTCTTTTGCATGTTTATATCCAGATTCTCCAGCACCGTTTGTTTTTCCATTGAATGGCCTTGGTACCCTTGTGAAAAATCATTTGACTAGATATATAAGGGTTTATTTCTGGAGTCTCTATTCTTTATAGAGAGTCTCTATTCTTTATAGTCTGTCTTTATGCCAGTACTTCACTGACTACTGTACTTTGTAATACGCTTTGAAATCAGAAAGTGTGAATCCTCCAAATTTGTTCTTTTATTTCAAGATTGTTCAGGCTATTTATGATTTCTTGAAATTCTATATGAATTTAAATATAAATTTTTCTATACCTGTTAAAAACATGATTGGGATTTTGATCAGGATTGAATTAATCTATAATTTGGATACCACTGACATTTGAACAATATTGTCTTCCAATCCATGAACATGGGTTGCGATTTCCTTAGTCTGTCTTCTTCATTTCTTTCAGCAGTGTTTCATTTTTATTGTTCAAGTTTTTAACACCCTTGGTTATTTTCTATTTTCTCATTCTTTTGATGCTATTATAAATGAAATTGTTCTCATAATTTCCTTTCCAGAGTATCCACAGCTAAAGTGTCGAAATACAATTGAATTTTGCATGTTAGCTTTGTATTCTGAAAATTTGCTGGATTCATTTATTAATTCTAACAGCTTTTTTTTTGGTAGAGCCTTTAATGTTTCTACATATAAGATCAATTCTTTGGTGCTCAGATTTCTTTATAGTCCAACTCTAACATCCATACATGACTACTGGAGAAACCATAGCTTTGACTATACAGACTTGTTGGCGAAGTGATATCTCTGCTTTTTATTTTTTTTTTTATTTTTTATTTTTCTATCTCTGCTTTTTAATACTATGTCTAGGTTTGTCATAGCTTTTCTTTCAAAGAGCAAGGGTCTTTTAGTATCATGACTGCTTTCAAATTGTGGTGCTGGAGTAGACTCTTGAGAGTTCCTTGGACTACAAGGAGATCAAACCAGTCAATCCTAAAGGAAATCAACGCTGTGTATTCATTGGAAGGACTAATGCTAAAGGTGAAACTCCAATACTTTAGTCACCTCATGCAAAGAGCTGACTCATTGGAAAGACCCTGATGCTGGGAAAGATTGAAGGCAAATGGAGACAGGGCAGCAGAGGATGAGATGGCTAGATAGCATCACTGACTCAAGGGACATGAATCTGAGCAATGTCTAGGAGATAGTGGCAGACAGAGGACCCTGGTGTGCTGCAGTCCATGGGGTCACAGAATCAGACATGACTTAATGACTGAACAACAACATATAAGACAATATCATCTACATTTTATTTCTTGCTTTCCAATTTGGATGCCTTTTTTTTTTTTTTTTGCATAATTCTTCTGGCTAGAACTTCCAGTACAATGCTGAACAGATGTGGTGAAAATAGACATCCTTACTTTGTTTCTTGGAGGAGGAAATGGCAACCCACTCCAGCATTCTTGTCTGGAAAATCCCATGGGCAGAGATGCCTGGTGAGCTACAGTCGATGGGGCTGCAAAGAGTTGGATACGACTGAGTGACTTCACTCACTCACTCAGTTTGTTTCTTACCTTAGAGGGAAAGCTTTCAGTCTTTCCCCATTAAATATGATGCTTCAGTTCAGTTCAGTTCAGTCGCTCAGTCGTGTCCGACTCTGCAACCCCATGAATCGCAGCACGCCAGGCCTCCCTGCCCATCACCAAACCCCAGAGTTCACTCAGACTCACGTGCATTGAGTCACTGATGCCATCCAGCCATCTCATCCTCTGTCGTCCCCTTCTCCTCCTGCCCCCAATCCCTCCCAGCATCAGAGTCTTTTTCAAAGAGTCAACTCTTTGCATGAGGTGGCCAAAGTGCTTACTATGTGCTTTTTTTGTGTATGGCTTTTATTATGTTGAGATAGATTCCTTCTATTCCTAGTTTATTGAGTACTTGTGTATCATTAAATGGTGTTAAATTTTGTCAAATGATTTTCCTGCCTCAATGAAATAATTATGTAGTCCTCTTCATTCATTATGTTAATGTGGTGAATTACATTGATCAATTTTTGTATGTTGAACCATACTAGAATTCCTGGATCATATAAAAACTGGGTCAAACTCTCTTAATTTGTGTTTATCTGAGAAAATCTTTACCTCTCCTTCACTTCTGAAGGATAATTTTATTGGAGTCAAAACTCTAAATGAGTAATTTTTTTCTTTTCAACAGTTTAGATAATTTACTCCATTCTCTTGCTTGCATGATTTTTGAAGAGAAGTCTGCTGTATTTCTTATCTTTGCTCCTATATAGTTTTTTCCCCCTTTCTTTGGTTTCTTTCAATATTTTCTTTGTCTTTGATTTCCTAAAATTTGAATATAATATATACTGATGTACATTTTTTTAGGTATTTTTACTGCTTGATGTTCCTGAACTTTATTGATCTGTGCTTTAGCATCCATCCTTAATTTTGGAAAATTCTCATCCATTATTATACTATTTTATTCTGTTCTTTTATTTCTTTCTTTTAATTCTGGTATTCCTATTCCATATATGTTACACCTTCGGTAACTGTCCACAGTTCTTGGATATTGTATACTATTATTTTCTTTCTTTCTTTTATTCATTTCAGTTTGGGAAGTTTCTGTTGACATACCTTTAATTGCAATGTTTCCTCAGCCATGCCCAGTCTATGGCATATGCCTACAAAAGACATTATTCACTCCTCTTACAGTGTCTTTTTGTTTTAGCATTTACTTTCGCATTCTCTACTTTTCCTGTTATAGCCCTCACCATAAGTTCATGGTCTGATAATTTCAAAATCTCTATCCTACTTGTGTCTAATAGTTGTGCTCTCTCTCTCTCTCTGAACTATCCTTTTTATATTTGGTGTGACTCAGAATTTTTGTTAAAAGCCAAAAATGATGTAGTATGGGAAAGGAATTGAGGTGCATAGGTTTTAGCGTGAGGCTCATGTCTATCTAACTAGAAGTTATCCTGTACTCACTATTTGCTGTATCTGTAGGTATCAGAGATCACAATTTTCTCTTGTGTTCTTGTTTTTGTCATCTTTGTTGACTTTGGATTTTCCCAGAGACTTTTAAAGTAAGTTCTCATATATGCAATGTTCAATTTTTTCCATCATATTCCTCTGTTACTATACAGGAGCCCTACTGATGTGATGGTAAGATGTGAGGGAAAGGGAAGTATTTTGCTCTCCTATAATTTAGTTTTAGTCTTGATATGAGGAAGGTCAAGATGGTGGAGGAGTAGGAAGCAGAGTTTACCTCCCTCCAGAGAAACATTGAAAATACATCTACAGGAGGAATGATTTACACAGAACAGCTGCTGAGTGCTGACAGAGGACCTCAAATAGACAATAAAACCTTCACATAAGCAGGTAGAACAAAAGGAAGAAGAAGGAATCAGGATGGGGCTTGCACTCCAGGGAGGGAACTGAAGGAACGATTCCTGCACCTTGGGAAGGCTCTTCACCAGCAAAGAAAATAGACTGGGCAGAGGGCAAGTTTCAGAACCTAAAAGGGGAGAAGAGTACCTAGTTTGTGGAAGGCAAAATGGAGTAACCTGTGCAGACGGTTGGCACCGTTACTCTGTGTGTTTCCCAACCTGAAATACTCCACTGTCAGTGAGGGTGGGGGTCAGGTGTTCAAGCCCAGAATCCAAAGATCAGCCCCAGGGAAAAGACCAGGGTTAGGTGTGGAAACAGCCTGAAGGGATGCGCTGTGGCAACTGAGGGTGTGCTAGTAAGAGAGTTAACTTCAGTTCAGTTCAGTTCAGTCGCTCAGTCGTGTCCGACTCTTTGCGACCCCATGAGTTGCAGCACGCCAGGCCTCCCTGTCCATCACCATCTCTCAGAGTTCACTCAGACTCACGTCCATCGAGTCAGTGATGCCATACAGCCATCTCATCCTCTGTCGTCCCCTTTTCCTCCTGCCCCCAATCCCTCCCAGCATCAGAGTCTTTTCCAACGAGTTAACTCTTCACATGAGGTGGCCAAAGTACTGGACTTTCAGCTTCAGCATCATTCCTTCCAAAGAAATCCCAGGGTTGATCTCCTTCAGAATGGACTGGTTGGATCTCCTTGCAGTCCAAGGGACTCTCAAGAGTCTTCTCCAAACCACAGTTCAAATGCATCAATTCTTCGGCGCTCATCCTTCTTCACAGTCCAACTCTCACATCCATACATGACTACTGGATAAACCATAGCCTTAACTAGATGGACCTTAGTCAGCAAAGTAATGTCTCTGCTCTTGAATATACTATCTAGGTTGGTCATAACTTTTCTTCCAAGGAGTAAGGGTCTTTTAATTTCATGGCTGCAGTCACCATCTGCAGTGATTTTGGAGCCCAAAAAACCAAAGTCTGACACTGTTTCCACTGTTTCCCCATCTATTTCCCATGGAGTGTTGGGACCGGATGCCATGATCTTCGTTTTCTAAATGTTGAGCTTTAAGCCAACTTTTTCACTCTCCTCTTTCACTTTCATCAAGAGGTTTTTTAGCTCCTCTTCACTTTCTGCCATAAGGGTGGTGTCATCTGCATATCTGAGGGGATTGATATTTCTCCTGGCAATCTTGATTCCAGCTTGTGTTGCTTCCAGTCCAGCGTTTCTCATGATGTACTCTGCATAAAAGTTAAATAAGCAGGGTGACAATATACAGCCTTGACGTACTCCTTTTCCTATTTGGAACCAGTCTGTTCTTCCATGTCTAGTTCTAACTGTTGCTTCCTGACCTGCATACAGATTTCTCAAGAAGCAGGGTAGGTGGTCTGGTATTCCCATCTCTCTCAGAATTTTCTGCAGTTTATTGTGATCCACACAGTCAAAGGCTTTGGTATAGTCAATAAAGCAGAAAGAGATGTTTTTCTGGAACTCTCTTGCTTTTTCCATGATCCAGTAGATGTTGGCAATTTGATCTCTGGGTCCTCTGCCTTTTCTAAAACAAGCTTGAACATCAGGGAGTTCACGGTTCACGTATTGCTGAAGCCTGGCTTGGAGAATTTTGAGCATTACTTTACTAGCACGTGAGATGAGTGCAATTGTGTGGTAGTTTGAGCATTCTTTGGCATTGCCTTTCTTTGGAATTGGAATGAAAACTGAGCTTTTCCAATCCTGTGGCCACTGCTGAGTTTTCCAAATTTGCTGCCATATTGAGTGCAGCACTTTCACAGCATCATCTTTGAGGATTTGAAACAGCTCAACTGGAATTCCATCACCTCCACTAGCTTTGTTCATAGTGATGCTTTCTAAGGCCCACTTGACTTCACATTCCAAGATGTCTGGCTCTAGATGAGTGATCACATCATCATGATTATCTGGGTTGTGAAGATCTTTTTTGTACAGTTCTTCCGTGTATTCTTGCCACCTCTTCTTAATATCTTCTGCTTCTGTTAGGTCCAGACCATTTCTGTCCTTTATCGAGCCCATCTTTGCATGAAATGTTCCCTTGGTATCTCTAATATTCTTGAAGAGATCTCTAGTCTTTCCCATTCTGTTGTTTTCCTCTATTTCTTTGCATTGATCACTGAAGAAGGCTTTCTTATCTCTTCTTGCTTTTCTTTGGAACTCTGCATTCACATGCTTATATCTTTCCTTTTCTCCTTGGCTTTTCGCCTCTCTCTTTTTCACAGCTATTTATAAGGACTCCCCAGACAACCATTTTTCTTTTTTGCCTTTCTTTTCCATGGGGATGGTCTTGATCCCTGTCTCCTGTACAATGTCATGAACCTCATTCCATAGTTCATCAGGCACTCTATCTATCAGATCTAGACCGTTAAATCTATTTCTCACTTGCACTGTATAATCATACGGGATTTGATTTAGGTCATGCCTGAATGGTCTAGCGGTTTTCCCTACTTTCTTCAATTTAAGTCTGAATTTGGCAATAAGGAGTTCATGATCTGAGCCACAGTCAACTCCCGGTCTTGTTTTTGTTGACTGTATAGAGCTTCTCCATCTTTGGCTGCAAAGAATATAATCAATCTGATTTCGGTGTTGACCATCTGGTGATGTCCATGTGTAGAGTCTTCTCTTGTTTTGTTGGAAGAGGGTGTTTGCTATGACCAGTGCATTTTCTTGACAAAACTCTATTAGTCTTTGCCCTGCTTCATTCCACATTCCAGGGCCAAATTTGCCTGTTACTTCAGGTGTTTCTTGACTTCCTACTTTTGCATTCCAGTCCCCTATAATGAAAAGGACATCTTTTTTGGGTGTTAGTTCTAAAAGGTGTTGTAGGTCTTCATAAAACCTTAACTTAGGCAGGTTGATAAGGAGTCCAAGCCTAAGGCCCCTTTAGGGTAATGTGAACATTCTTTCTTTTTCACATTCTTTTGCCTTAGACAAGTAGGCCTCATAGGCAGCCGTATCTCTTGTTCAAGGACATGTCTTTTTTTGAGCTCAGAGTGTATGTTATGGAAGAATATCTGGGTAAAACTTCTACAGCCTTGAGCTCTGGGTTAACCTGTTCCTTCTGATTAATCTCGTGCTGATGTCACGAGACATCCCTATGTTACGGGAAAGGGTCTGGGCAAAATTTTCTCAGCCTTGAAGTATTTTTTTCTATTCTCAACAGCTAGCAGAAAAGTATGTAATGTCCTGCTTAAAACTAGCAAGATGGGTAATCTCTTTACCCCCTTCTGATATCTATGTCAGAAGCTTTTTCCTGTCACTATCACTTTAGTAAAATTTCTACTACACAAAGCTCTGAGTGTCTGAGACCATCTTTGGTCCCAGAGTTAAATCTTATCCTTCGGAGACAACGAATATGGCAGAACACCTTAAGCTTTCAACTATCACTAAGAAGAAGCCTGCCCCACCAGAGAGGCAAGGCACCATTATTGGCAGATGCACAAGGAGAAAGGTGGGATAACCACAAGAAATTCTATCCCTGTGAGTGTACCCAGGCAACAGGACAATGCCTATAGGAGCTCAGTGGGAAGGCGTGAGTTGCTGCCACCATCTTGGGTTCCAGAGGTGGGCACTAGCTGCCTCTTCCAGACTTGTAGAAAGGCACCAGGCCTTGCTCCTGCAGACCCAAAAAGGTGCAGACAGCTTTCCCCACCAGCAATTCTGCCAGTGGGCCTCAGTATCTGCCCCTGCTGGCCTAGAAGGCCATGGTTAGCTCTTGGTACTAGGAAATCCACCAGTGAGTGTCAGGACCTGTCCCACTGTCCCAGGAAGGTGCAAATAGCTACCCTCACTAGGAAATTCTCCCATAGGAGGGATGAAACCAGAGCTGAGCCCTGGGGTTTGGGTGACTAAGGAAGAAGAGCTGAAATCTCTCCTTGTGGTGGTGCAAAATGTCAAGTTATATCTCTACTTATAGCTTCCTTAATTCAGAGCCTACAAAATATCTGAAAGGAAAATTACTCCTTCATCTGGGATGGGGGATGGGGGTGGCTTTAGCAGCTGTGGCCTCTGTGGGCATGTACACATGGGAGTTGGGCCAGACCAGAGTACAAGCTGCCTCTATAGCTCCCACAGAAGGTCCAGGTGCATGAATACTACAGTCCTGGGATCTAACCTTGGTGGACCTACACTGGTGGCCAGGTGAAAACAATGTGTGAGAGTCATCAAGGCCAACTGCTGGCATATCCACAGTTAAGGTGGGACTGAGAGCAGTACCAGCAACAGTGTACTTTGTGAGCCCACGCAGTGGGCAGAAGGGGACAAAACCAACCACAGTCACAAGTGAACATCTTCAGAAGAGGTGTACTCAGTGACTTTTCTCCCAGTAGGAATGCTCCAATCCCACCTACCTCACACCACAAATCAGAATCACAGCTAAGAAACAGATCTTGGGGGTTTTACTCCAACAGCTAGGGAGCAGACCCTGCCCCTGACAAGGCAATGACAACCACAGAGCAAAGGGGAGCCCCCGCTCAATATATAGGGCAGGGTCTGATCACTGTAACACCAATCAAACTACATAGCAACAGGATAATGGCAAAAGCCTCTGGACCAACCTAACCTGCCACAGGGAGCAGACCATAAACAAGAGGAAATACATTCCTGTAGCCTACAGAAAGGAGACCACAAACACAGCAAGTCCAACAAAATGAGACAACAAAGAAATATATTGCAAAGGAGAAAGATGAAAACCTACAAGGACAACTAAATGAAGAGAAGATAAACAATTTTCTGAAAAGAATTCAGAGTAATGATAGTAAAGAAGATCTGGGATCTCAGAAAAAGAGTGGAGTCATGGATCAAGAAGATATAAGAAAATTTTAACAAAGATCTAGAAGAACTAAAGAACAAACAAACAGAGATGAACAAGACAATGACTGAAATGAAAACTACACTAGAAGGAGTCAATAGCAGAATAGCTGAGGCAGAACTGCTAAGTGACCTGGAAGACAGAATGGTGGAAATCTCTGCCATGGAGCAGACTTTAAAGAAAAGAAGACTGAAATAAAGTGAGGACAGTCCCAGAAGCCTCTAGGACAACGCCAACTTTAAAATTATAGGGGTCTGAGAAAAAGAAGAAAAAGAGAAAGAGTCTGAGAAAATATTTGAAGAGATCATAGAGGAAAACTTCTATAACAAGGGAAAGGAAATAGCCACCCAAGTCCAGAAAGTGCAGAGTCCCATACAGGATAAACCCAAAGAGGATCATGCTGAGACACATATTAAAACAACTAAAAAAATTAAAGACAAAGAAAAAATACTAAAAACAACTAGAGAAAAGCAATAAATAACACACAGTGGAATACCCATAAGGTTATCAGCTGACTTTTCAGCAGAAACTCTGCAGGTCAGAAGAGAGTAGCAGGATATATTTAAAGGGATGAAAGGGGATGACTTACAATCAAGAATACTCTACCCAGCAAGGCTCTCATACAGATTTGATATGTGTGTGTGTGTGTGTGTATGTGTGTGTGTGTGACTCAGTCGTGTCCCACTCTTTGCAATTCCATGAGCTGTATAGCCTACCAGACTCCTCTGTCCATGGAATTCTCTAGGCAAGAATACTGCAGTGGAGAAATCAAAAACTTTACAGACAAGCAAAAGCTACAAGAATTCACCAGCACCAAACCAGCTTTACAACTGCTAAAGGAACTTCTCTAGGCAGGAAACACAAGAAAAGATAACAAAAGAAGGGAAGGAAAAAGAACTACAAAAACAAACACAAAACAGTTAAGAAAATGGCAATATTGTTCTTAGTTGCTCAGTCGTGTCTGTTTGCCACCCTAAGGACTGTAGCCCGCCAGGCTCCTCTGCCATGGTAATTCTCCAGGCAGGAATACTGAGTGGGTTGCCATGCCCTCCTCCAGGGGATCTTCCCAACCCAGGGATTGAACTCAGGTCTCCCACATTGCAGGTGGATTCTTTGCTGTCTGAGCCACCAGGGAAGCCCATAAATACTGGAGTGGGTAGCCTATCTCTTCACCAGGGGATCTTCCCGACCCAGGAGTTGCACTGGGATCTCCTGCATTGCGGGTGGATTCTTCACCAGCTGAGCCACCAGGAAAGCCCATATGTGTAGATAATTACCTTAAATGCAAATGGATTAAATGCCCCCAATAAAAGGCATAGATTTGCTGAATGGATACAAAAACAAAATCCAAATATATGCTGTCTACAAGAGACCCACTTCAGATCTAGGGCACATATGGATTGAAAATGAGATTAAAAAAGTAACTCTATGCAAATAAAAATCTAAAGAAAGCTGGAGTAGCAATACTCATGTCAGACTAAATAGTCTTTAAAGTAAAGATGGTTACAAGAGACAAGGAAGGACACTACATGATGATCAAAGGATCGATCCAAGAATGGGGTGTCTGTGTGTGCATGCTCAGTTGTGTCTGACTCTTTGCGACCCCGTGGACTGTAGCCTGCCAGGCTCCTCTGTCCATGGGATTTTCCAGGCAAGAATACCAGAGGGGGTTGCCATTTCCTCCTCTAGGGGATCTTCCCAACCCAGGGATTGAACCAGCATGTCTCTTGCATCTCCTGCATTGGCAGATGGATTCTTTACCAACTGTGCCACCGCCACCAAAGAAGACATGACAATTGTAAATATTTATGCACTTAACATAGAGGCACCTCTGTATATAAGGCAAATGCTAACAATCACAAAAGGAGATTGAGCGTAAGCAGATTGCCTATATGTGCCTGGTTTTTACCTTAAAAAAAATAGCAGTTTGGTAGGATTTAGTCTACTCTCTCGTGGGACTTACCATGTGTCAGGCACTGGGCTAGTTGCAGGATATGCCCTGTTAAATAAGAAAGACGATCTCTCAGAGCATGAGATGAACAGTCTAGTGTGGAAGGAAACACTAAACAAACATGTAATCCCAAATTACGGTAAAGAAATAAAACAAGTTTCTGTGAGGCATAACATGAGGAGCTAGACCAGGGATTAAGAGTAGGCATGATGTTTAAGTTGAGGCCTAAAGGGGAAATAAGGAAATGAGTTAATTGGGGCCAGTGAGAAGGTTGGGAGGGAAAGTGGTTAGCTCTTAAGGAGCTATGGCACGTGCACAGGCTCTAGGGCAGAAAAGTCCTTGGCCCAGTTAGAAGCAAAGGAGGGCATTGTAGCTGGAGCTTATCAAAAGAGCGGGGGAGTGGCCTGGCTGAGTGGGAGAGGTGACCAGGAACCAAGTCTTGCAGAGCTTGAAGGCCATGGTAATGATTTGTTTTGTTTTACAGTATTCAAATGCAATGGAGGAATTTGAAGGGATATAATTGAAAGGAGGAGCATGTTCTAATTCTCCTTTAAAGTATTAAAATATTCCTTGGACTCCCATGTAGAGACTGGATTGGAAAGGGGCAAGAAGATTGACAGACTAGTTCACTGATTCAGCGGTCTAAAGTCTGTGAGAGATACAAAACAATCATAAAACACAATCCAAGATATCACAGGGAAAGGAGAACAAGATGGGCCCGGGAAGGTCTGCTATTGCACATAACTTCTAGTAAAAAAGAAATGGAAAATCTATGGGGTTCTGTCAGATTAATAGGAGTATAAGAAGGGAGATATTCACAGAGCCAGGAAAGCTGTCATGAGGAAGAAGGATCTCCGTTGAGCCTTGAAATGTAGCTAGGTTTGGGACTTTTTGCTTTTTCCTCCCCTAAGAGAAGGAGTTCTGGAAAGAAATAATAAGTAAAAGAGAGTAGCCTGGCTCAGGTAGAGGTCATGAGCCCACCAAGCGAGCAAGCAATGTCCAGTGGAAATCCCTACAAACCCCAATAAGGTTGAAAGCTGAGAACTAAAACTTTTGCTTCTTAGAAATGTTGTTAAATGACATTCAAGGCTGACTTTCTACCTACTTCAGAAGAAAGGGATGTGCCCAACACTCCTGGCACAGGTCACAGAGCAGGGCAAGGTTCTAAGAAGGGAGGTGTTATATATGTGATGAAAGTGGAAACTCTGTGGAAAATTTATCTCCTTGGAATGATCTCCACTGGGTTCTCTTTCTGACTGACTGGTTTCTTGGGCATCTGTGGGCACAGACCCACCTGAAGTCTGTTGAGCCATAGTGAGTGGTCTTACTGGACCTCGTAACTTGGAGCAACTTATCCTTGTTTTGGTTTTGGTTGTTGATCATAGGACTCCAGGGACATCTCAGATTGCTATCAATGGGGGAGCTTTTGCCGAGTCACATTCGTGATTTCTTCTCTCTCTCTCTGTCTCCCCTTCCCTCCTTTCCCCCCACTCTGTCTCTTTTACCTTCCTCTGCATGTTGGAATTTTTTTTTTTTGGAAAGTTCTGTTTTTTATGATCTATCTTCTTTCCTTCCAAAGTTTATTCAGTGTGTCTTCTGGCTATTTCATTTACCACTCAGGGCCTCTGGAGGTCAGAGTGTTCTGAGGCGTTCTGATTTTTGAGGCATCTAGTGTAGTATATGCTTAACTAACATCCATTTCCTACTTTCTCACTGACACAACTTCAGACGTCGGAATGTCTACCCCACTTTACCTCACTGATAGCTTCTGGGAGCAACTCCTTATTATTCTGAATCTATCAGGATCTAGAACCTCCCTGAGTACTGTTACTGGTTGAGGGTGGCCAACAAGTTTAAAATGGCCCAGTCAGATTGAAAAGGCCTTATATTTGATGCTTAGAGGAAAAGTTTATCTCTTTTCTCCTGAGGGACAGAAACGGAGAAGAACATGCCCTCAGTCACCATAAGCAACCATCTTGTTGCATCAGGGGTAACCATCAGCCTCAGGAAGGAGAGTAACACTTGGTGTGGGGGAAGCTGACCAGAGATGGAAGGAGCTCGAGTCTTGATGGCATACTTCAGTAGTTGAATCAGTCAGTCCTGAAGCCTGCTCTATCTACTGCTCTTCTGGCTAAATGAAATCGTAAATTCCCTTAATATTTTAGCCACTTGAAGTCAATTATTCTTCACATATAGCTAAAATTCCCCCATCCAATATTTCTTAGAGAATTTTCCATTTCATTCTGGGCAGAACTATTCCATTATTTATAATGACTCCATAGTTTTCTGAAGTCTTATTGAACCCTAATGTATTTATTTTCTACCTTATTCACAAGTTGTATTCAATTTTGTGGGTTTCTTGACATTTCAACAACACTGAAAGAAATATCTTGTTATTGAATATAGTTACATATTTGCACACTTGGATATTTTCACAGCTCAGACACAAGACATTTGTGGGATGTAGTCATAGGCATAGAAAGACGTATGGCAAAACAAATACAATATTGTAAAGTAATTAACCTCCAATTAAAATGAATACATTTATATTTAAAAATAAATACAATTCCATTTTATATTTTAAAAAAAGAAAGAAATTTGGGGTTAAAGACTGTAGAATTATTTTAAAGTTTTTGATACATACCTTCAAACTAACTTTCAGAAAAGTACCAGTTGTCATTCTCACCAGCACCATATGAAAGTGCCCACTTTTCTGTACCTTCACCTCTAGATATAAATCACTAATAATGGCATGGACTAAGAAATCCGACTGTTCAAATTCTAGCTCTATACCTTAATAGTGAGATGACTTTGAGTATGTGATTCCTTACCCTTAACTACAAAATGGGCCTAACACTGGTATCTGCATGCAACTTATGCGGGTAGGGAAATTAAGCAAGACATGTAAGGCACTTAGATTATAAGCAATCAATAATTGTAGGTTGTTATTGTTATGAAGATTATTTACCGACTTGTGATCTGAAAATATTTTCTTATTCTCCTTTGAATTTTCCTGATTACTGATGAAACATCATTTTTTCTCACGTCTATTACTCAGTTGTAAAATGGTTTACCTTTTCCTTTTTTGTTCAGTTTTATATGTGTTGCCCTTTCCTTGATGATTTGAACTGAATTCATTAGTTATAATAATAACTCGTGGTGTTTACTGTATGTTAGTTTTCCTGTATTTTATTCGCCATTTAAAATTATATCAGGGAAAAGCTTACTGTTAGAGTAATAAAAGTAATTTTTCTGCATGATTTCTGCCTTGGATTATATGTCAAGAAATGCCATTAGCATGCTTAACTTAATCATCTGTATTTTCTCCCAATTCTATCATTATTGTATTCACTTTGTCAATCCATTTAAGTAGCAATTTAATTTCAAATAATTCTTAAAGATAGCAAAAAAGGGTTATCTTAAAATCGAGAGGGTAACAGGTAGGAAAGCCAGAGGTCCCCAAGTGGGAGGAGGAAATAAACGTCAAGTGGCAAACTTTTGTTTTTTTTCTCCCTTCTCTATTGATGAAGCCAGTTCTGCCTAACCTTTTTTTCTTTTCTCAAATCTTGGGCTGGCAATGCGGCTCAACAAAGCAGTATTGAAGTCAATTGTTTTATGGCGGGTGGGGTGTGGGGGGCAGGATGACACACCTCATGCTATCCTGTCTCAAAAATGCATATCTTGGGAAAGAGGCCTGGTGAAACTCCCTCAGCCTTGACATGTCTCTCTTATCTGATTAGCAGCTTGCTAACAGACCTAAAATGCCTTGCTAAAAGCTAGCAAGCGGGCACTCCTACTGTCCCTTCCTGATGTCTATATCAGACGCTTTCCCTATCTCTGTTACACTTTGATAAAACCTTGCTACACAAAAAGCTCCAAGTAGTCAAGCCTCGTCTCCTCCGGAGGGGATGTCATGGATCCCGGCATAACGCAGGCCACAGCAGCAGCCTTTCAAAATGTTAAGTGGAAGAGGAGCATACAAAATTGCCTATACGGTATTATCAAATTTTTATAGAACAAGATTTCATTTGTGTATATTTTGTGTAGAAAAAAGGCTAAGAGAAAATAAACTGAAATATTTAACATGTGTAGCAGGATTAAGGGACTTCCTAGGAAGCTCAAGTGGAATTCCATCATTTCCACGGGCTCTGTTCATAGTGATTCAGGTGGAGGTGATGGAATTTCAGCTGAGCTATTTCAAATCCTAAACGATGATGCTGTTAAAGTGCTGCACTCAATATGCCAGCAAATTTGGAAAACTCAACAGTGGACACAGGACTGGAAAATGTCAGCTTTCATTCCAATTCCAAAAAAAGGCAATGCCAAAGAATGTTCAAACTACTGTAGGATTGCACTCATTTCACAGGCTAGCAGAGTAATGCTCAAGATTCTTTAAGCTAGGCTTCAACAGTACGTGAACTGAGAGCTTCCAGCTGTACAAGCTGGATTTAGAAAAGGCAGAGGAACCAGAGATCAAATTGCCAACATCCGTTGGATCATCGAAAAAGCAAGAGAGTTCCGGAAAAACATCTACTTCTGCTTTATTGACTATGCCAAAGCCTTTGACTGTGTGGATCACAACAAACTGTGGAAAATTCTGAAAGAGATGGCAATACCAGACCACCTGACCTGCCTCTTGAGAAACCTGCATGCAGGTTAAGAAGTGACAGTCAGAATCCGACATGAAACAATGGACTGGTTCCAAATTGGGAAAGGAGTACCTCCAGGCTGTATATGGTCACCCTGTTTATTTAACTTACATGCAGAGTACATCATGTGAGATGCTGGGCTGGATGAAGCACAAGCTGGAATCAAGATCTCTGCAAGAAATATCAGTAATGTCAGATATGCAGATGATACCACCCTTACGGCAGAAAGTGAAGACGGACTAAAGAGTCTCTTGATGAAAGTGGAAGAGGAGAGTAAAAAAGTCGGCTTAACAATCAACATTCAAAAAACAAAGATCATGGCATTTGGTCCCATCACTTCAAGGCAAATAGGTGGGGAAACAATAGAAAGAGTGACAGACTTTGTTTTCTTGGGCTCCAAAATCACAGCACATGGTGGCTGCAGCCAGGAAATGAAGACACTTGCTCCTTGGAAGGAAAGCTATGAGCAACTTAGACAGCATATTAAGAAGCAGAGACATTGCTTTGCCAGCAAAGGTCCAACTAGTCAAAGCTTTGGTTTTTCCAGCAGTCATGTATGGATGTGAGAATTGGACTACAAAGCAAGCTGAGCATTGAAGAATTGATACTTTTGAACTGTGATGTTGGAGAAGACACTTGAGAGTCCTTTTGACTGCAAAGAGATCAAACCAGTGAATCCTAAAGGAAGTCAGTCCTGAATATTCATTGGTAGGACTGATGCTGAAGCTTCAATAATTTGGCCACCTGATGTGAAGAACTGGCTCATTGGAAAAGACCCTGATGCTCGGAAAGATTGAAGGCATGAGTAGAAGGGGATGACAGAGGATGAGATGGTTGGATGGCATCACCGACTCAATGGATGTGAGTTTGAGCAAGCTCTGGGAGTTGATGATGGACAGGGAAGCCTGGCATGCTGCAGTCCATGGCGTTGCAAAGAGTCAGACACAACTGAGTGACTGAACTGAACTGGGTAGCTCAAATGGTAAAGAATCTGCTTGCAATGCGGGAGGCCTGGGTGTGATCCCTGGGTTTGAGAAGATTCCCTGGAGAAGGGCATGGAAACCCACTCCAGTATTGTTGCCTGGAGAAGTCCATGGACAGAGGAATTTGGGGGGCCACAGTCCATGGGTTTGCAAAAAGTTGGACATGTCTGAGTGACTAACACTTTCACTTTCTTTCATCAGGATTAAGATGATTTTTGGAATTTCTTTTTTATGATTTTTTGTGTTTTCCAAATGAATGTGCATCATTTGGCATGAGACTTTTTACAAATAAGATTAAATTTTTTTAATCCAGGTCTCAATTTTTCCTGGGAAACTATGAATAAAGGCAAAATTAATAGCTAAGGCTTTTAAAAATATGTGCGTTTTGATAAGGGCTTCCCAGGTGGCAGTAGTGGTAAAGAAACCACCTGCCCTATGTTGCTAGTTACATTTTGCTGATGAAATGCACTTGGATCACACTTTCCTTTAATAAGCCTTTGAAATTCCTTTTAAAAAGTTCAAATTGTCTAATTGAGACAGGAATCCAAGTTCTTGCCTGTGGAGCCAAAGAATGGAATCCATGAAAATACAAATAGTCATGATATCAAGCCAATAGGATTTATAAAAAGAAGGAAAGTACATAGCTCTCAGCATAGACACTGAGAAGGGGTAAAGTGTCCCCCCCAGGATGGGACTTACAGTAGTTTTTATATCCTTCCTTAAATCACATTATTTCTAACCAATCAATTTAGTGGTCAAGATACTTAACATCTTTATGGCTTCTCTTGATCCTTGGATTAAGTCAGTACCCTTTTTCATGCCCCCTGGCCATTTTATCATTGACCAGATGTATGGGTTTAGGATTAATGATCACCAGTGTTTTTTTTCCCTCAAGCATATGGAACAGAATTTACTTACTGCCCTTCCCTGGGTCTGAGTGCTGATAATTTATGAGACTAAAGACACATTCCAGGAATTCAGGACAATGAAGTGGGATGTTTACTGAAAACAAGACTAGATCTCAGAGTTCTACACTGACTGCCTAGTAATTTCTACCTCAGAATGATCCATAGTAAAAACCAGGCCAGACCCACGTAAATCCAAAATGCATACTCAAAAAGGCAGCACCTTTTAAAAGTAATAATTTTATTGCATGATTTTTGGCTGTGCTGGGTCTTCACTGTTGTGTGGCCTTTCTCCGGTTGCAGTGAGCAGGGGCCACTCTAGTTGCAGCGTGTGGACTTCTCATTGCAGTGGCTTCTCTTGTTGTGGAACCAGGCTCTAGGGCACAGGCTCAAAAGTAGTGGCATGGGGGCTTAGTTGCTTCTGGATCAGGGATAGAACCTATGTCTCTTACATTGGCAGGTGGATTCTTTACCACTGAGCCACCAGCGAAGCCTGAACAGGCAGTACCTTTTGTATGAACTACATTAAGGCCCAGTTATGTAGCCTATGGATTTTAACATTAGGCCACAGAGACTTCAAAGTTGCAAAGGCCAATGAGGCATCTTGTCTGAGAAGAAGAGAGAACAGAAAGAAAGAGGAGGAAGAGGAAGGGAAGAGAAAGAAGGAAGAAGAAGGGGAAGCAGAGACACAGAGATTGAAGAGAGGAGCAGGAAAATCTGCGTTTATGTCTTCTCTGCATCAGGAGTGACTTATCTTTGGGAAATTTACAACATGTATTAAGCAAACGGTGGACCATTAAGGTAATAATTCACAATAATAGAATCCAAATCTATTGATGCCTTATTTAATGCAATACTAAAAAAAATTAGATTATATTTTAATTAAAAAATGTGATATTTCTTAAAAATGATTTGGAATGGTGTACTTCAATAGAAAGTAATGTAAGTCACATATCTAATTTTAAATTTTCAAGTAATCTCACTTTTAAAAAGAACAAGTAACTAAATTAATTTTTATATTATATTTTGTTTAACACAGTATATCCAAAATGCTATCATTTTAACATGTAATCCATATAAAAATTAACAAGATATTTTACATTCTTTTTTTTAACAGTTTTGATTCATTCTAGTCTAGTCTTTTAATCATCATTTATATACATTTTTAATAAAAAAGTAAATTCTTTTTTTTAATTTAAATATAATTTTTTTTTACTTTACTTTACTGTATTGGGTTTGCCATACATTGACATGAATCCACCACGGGTGTACATGAGTTCCCAACCCTGAACTCCCCTCCCACCACCCTCCCCATATCATCGCTCTGGGTCATCCCAGTGCACCAGCCCCAAGCATCCTGTATCCTGTATCAAACCGAGACTAGCGATTCGTTTCTTACATGATAGTATACATGTTTCAATGCCATTCTCTGAAATCATCCCACCCTCTCCCTCTCCCACAAAGTCCAAAAGTCTGTTCTATACATCTGTGTCTCTTTTGCTGTCTCGCATACAGTGTTATCATTACCATCTTTCTAAATTCCATATATATGTGTTAGTATACTGTATTGGTGTTTTTCTTTCTGGCTTACTTCACTCTGTATAATCGGCTCCAGTTTCATCCACCTCATAAGAACTGATTCAAATGTATTCTTTTTAATGGCTGAGTAATACTCCATAGTGTATAGGTACCACCGCTTTCTTATCCATTCGTCTGCTGATGGACATCTAGGTTGCTTCCATGCCCTGGCTATTATAAACAGTGCTATGATGAACATTGGGGTATACGTGTCTCTTTTAATTCTGGCTTCCTCGGTGTGTATGCCCAGCAGTGGGATTGCTGGGTCATAAGGCAGTTCTATTTCCAGTTTTTTAAGGAATCTCCACACTGTTCTCCATAGTGGCTGTACTAGTTTGTATTTCCACCAACAGTGTAAGAGGGTTCCCTTTTCTCCACACTCTATCCAGCATTTATTGCTTGTGGACTTTTGGATGGCAGTCATTCTGACTGGTGTGAAATGGTACCTCATTGTGGTCTTGATTTGCATTTCTCTGATAATGAGTGATGTTGAGCATCTTTTCATGTGTTTGTTAGCCATCCATATGTCTTCTTTGGAGAAATGTCTGTTTAGTTCTTTGGCCCATTTTTTGATTGGGTCGTTTATTTTTCTGGAATTGAGCTGCATAAGTTGCTTGTATATTTTTGAGATTAGTTGTTTGTCAGTTGCTTCATGTGCTATTATTTTCTCCCATTCCGAAGGCTGTCTTTTCACCTTGCTTATAGTTTCCTTTGTTGTGCAGAAGCTTTTAATTTTAATTAGATCCCATTTGTTTATTTTTGCTTTTATTTCCAGTATTCTGGGAGGTGGATCATAGAGGATCCTACTGTGATTTATGTCGGGGAGTGTTTTGCCTATGTTCTCCTCTAGGAGTTTTATAGTTTCTGGTCTTACGTTTAGATCTTTAATCCATTTTGAGTTTATTTTTGTTGACATCTTTTCTGAATGCATTTCCCCACATGGACAGCTAGATATTGTGGTCAGAACTCCCTTCAGCTCATTTTGCATTACTTTTTGTCCTGTTTTGGCCTGTTTCCTTCCCTCTTATGCCACACTTATGCCATCTATTTCATAGTTTCCTTCCTTAAAATCTTCTAAAGTGTTCTTGGACCTCTACCTGTTTTAACCTCAAGTGTCTTAAAGAATCTCCCAGACTCTGCTTCTTATGGGCATATTATTATTATTTTCCTTCCTGAAGCATTTGCATGGTCCTGCCAGCATTGGACAACTCCCAAATGATGCTAATTGGAGTATTAGATCTTCTCAACCTTTTTATTACCAGATTCACACATAATTTCTTGTGTTATTCACAGAGATGGAAAGCCATATTCATTGCCTGTCAGGTTAACCAATTCAGAACTCTCAGAAGGTATCCACATTTTCAAGATTTGAGTTCCAGGTGACCCACAAATTATTTTCTCTGTGTACTTATTTTTTTTTTCTTTTTTCCTTTTGATGCACTACACAGATAGTGCAATCTATGTCCCTTACCAGGGATTGAACTTCGGCCTTGGCAATGAAAGTGCTGAGTCCTAGTCATTGGAAATTCCCGTCCTCCATGTACTTGTATTTGTTATTGTTGCTTAGTCGCTAAGCTGTGTCCAAGTCTTTGTGACCCAATGGACTGTGGCCCGCCAGGCTCCTCTATTCATGGGATTTACCAGCCAAGACACCTGGAGTGGGTTGCCATTTCTGTCTCCAGAGGATCTTTCCAACCCAGGGACTGAGCCCACATCTCCTGTATTGGCAGGCAGATTCTTTACCAATGAGCCCCCGGGAAGCCTAATGTACTTATGCTAGTCCTCCAAATTTTGTGTTTCTCGAAAAATACAAATGACTTCTTAATAACATAGTCTGTGCCTTATTCAATTAAAGTAGATGATAAAATGGTTTCTTATACTTGTTTTTTCATCCTTTTCCTTAGGCCTACCTTTCCTCCAATTGTAACTCCATAATAGAACTTTTTTTGTAGGTATTTACCCAACCACAAGAGTGATTAGTAAACTGATGATTTATGCCTGCATCTTTCCAACATTGTCAGGCTGACCTCCACTTTTCCTAGCCAATGCTTTTCTTTCTAGAGTTAAACAGGTTATTTTTGCAAATTTGGTTAAGTCTGTTTTCCATTATGCCTGCACCTTTCCAACATTGTCAGTTGACCTCCACTTTTCCTAGCCAATGCTTTTTTTCCTAGAGTTAAACAGATTATTTTGGCAAATTTAATTAAGTATAACTGTTTTCCAAGATTTAAACAGATTATTTTGGCAAATTTAATTAAGTATAACTGTTTTCCAAGATATCTGCAAAATACAAGTGTCACAATCTCAGATGGCTGCTTTGGTTATGAAGTTGTCTATGTGACTCCCTTTTCCAACCCTGACGCTACCCTATATTTTCATTGTATAGAACTGACTCATTTCTTTCTTTACATTTGCTGATTTTCAATATCTGTAGCCTCAGGCCTATGTTCGTTTCAGAAGTTGTGAGACTCTTTCTTAAGCATATACTTTTGTCAGATTCCCAATAGAAAACTTTACATTAGGTTGTTCCTGTCACTTGCAACCTGACAAGGTCAATAATGCTGCTCAGGAACCCAATTTATTTCTTGTCAGTTTATATAGTTTGTGGTTAGAAATTATGAAACCAGTGGAAATTTGAACCATGACCGATAATTAAATAATTGTTTTTCACATTTACTTGTGATTATGATACTGCGGTTATGTTTTAAAAGCATTCTTACCCTTTAGTGAAAAGCATTATTATCCTTTAGCAGGCTTCCCTGGTGGCTCAGCAGTAAAGAATATGCCTGCAATGCAGGAGACCTGGGTTTGATCTGAAAGTTGAAAAGTTCCCCTGGAAGAGAGCATGGCAACCCACTCCAGTATTCTTGGAGGACTAGGACTGAGAGTCTTAGTTCCTTACTGCCTGTTGGCTGTAAGATACTCTGCCTTCTTTGCCATATGGGTCCCTCCAATATAGCAGCTTGTTTCCTCAAAGCCACTAAGGGAGTAGAGGGCAGGGAGTCTCCTAGAAAGATAGAAGTCATAATCTTCTGTAACACAATTACAGAAGTGACATCATATCACTTTTGCTGTATTCTATTGATTAGAAATAAGACTTAGTGGTTTTGCCCACATTCAATAGGAGAGACAATTAAACCATGGAAGCTTCCCTGGTGGCTCAGACAGTAAAGAATCTGCCTGTAATGCAGGAGACCTGGGTTCAATCCCTGGGTCGGGAAGTTTCCCAGGAAGAGGGAATGGCAACCTGCTCCAGTATTCTTAGCTGGAGAATCCCATGGACAGAGGAGCCTGCTGGGCTACAGTCCATAGGGTCCCAAAGAGTCGGACTTAATGACTGAAATGACTTCACATGCGTGTGTGCATGAATACTGTATCTCTGGGTAACTTGAAATATACATAGCTTTCTGTCAATGAGAATTTTTTATGTACCTCTATTGCATTTATAAGCTCACTCTAGAGGTCTTTGGATCTGAATCTATTTCTTTTCTGCACAAGTAATCCATATGCCTTAAGACAAATGTAGTTGAGAACAAGGAAAAAAAAAATCACCCAATATCCCACAAAAGATAACCACTGTTAACTTTTTAGTGTATATACTTTCAGTTTTCATTTTTATATAATAAACCTAAAGGTCTTTTAAATTTTCTCCTGCTTTGCATTTTAATGCTTCTTTCCACTGAATTCAGATAGTCATCTTTATGTTCTTCTAATTATTATGGTTCCTACTGAAGAACTGAGACCATAATAAGTATATACACACTAGTAGCCTTTTAGACATTAATGTGCATCTGAATCACCAGGGAAGTTTGCTAAAAACAGAAGTTCCAGAACTCCATTCAGTAGATTTGGACGGGTACATTTTTAAGAAACTCCTCAGGTGATTCTTACACAGGTGGCTGATGATCATAGTTTTAGAAACACTAGGACATTATTAAATGAATCCAGTGTTCCTTTAGGAATTGAAAATAATCTCTTCTAGAGAATTGAAGTTACATATCCAAGATTATTTTATTCAGGGACTGAATGAGACAAAAACTCAGAGCTCTTGATGCAATCATTATTAATTGTATTTTGCTAAGTGCCTACCTTATGTCAGGCAGAGTCACAAACTGACTAACAGAAAGTACAGCCCTGAGGGGGAGGAAGGATGCTGGACTGGGGAGATCTATCTTTGGAAGTGAAGTCACTCAGTTGTGTTCGACTCTTTTCGACCCCGTGGACTGTAGCCTACCAGGCTCCTCCGTCCATGGGATTCTCCAGGCAAGAATACTGGAATGGGTTACCATTTCCTTCTCCAGGGGATCTTCCCGACCCAGGGATCGAACCCGGGTCTCCTGCATTGGAGGAGACGCTTTAACCTCTGAGCCACCAGGGAAGCCCGCTATCTTTGGGGACTCTGCTAAATATTTGAAGGGAAAATCTGAGGGTAGGGGGGAAATCTCAGGGGAAAATCTGAGGTTCTTGCTTAATATGTGGAGATGGGGACAAAAATAGGTAAACACAGTTCAGACACACCAGACCTTGTTTCACAGTCATGTGAAGCAAATATAGTCCCCAATTTGTAAAGAATTCCTGGGTTTATTCATCAGGCTTAAAGATTCAAATTTCATAGCCAAGTCTTTATTAAGTGACTCTATGGCTCTCATAAAGTCATTAAAAATAGCTCCACATCTTCTCAAACTACAGAAATTATAAAAGACATCAACTCATGTCACAGAAATGAGTCCCTGTATTAATCTTTTGGTACATTAATTTCAGCATTTTTCTCTTTATGTATTAGATAAGTATTAAATTTGAAATAAAAAAGAATACATACAGAAATTGCTCTTTTAAACTGCTTTATTTACTTCACAATATATAATAAGCATCTTGCCATGAAACAGGTGAAATTATCCTGTTAACAAAATCTTACAGACTGGGTCAAAACATTCAACTAGAAGCTGGTAATCTGAGACCCACCAGAAATGAGTGGCATCAAAAGGTTTATGACAAAGATACATCATGAACATGTAAATTTAGGAAGCAAGTGTGTCTCCCTATTAACATCAGGATTTAAGGCATAAGGCAAAACTCATCATTATGTTCATGGTGAGGGGGGTCAGTGCTAACTGCTCGCAAACTGTAACTCAACTGCTTTTCCCTCAGCTTTTGCATGAGTTGTCTCATCTCTTCCCCAATCCTTTCTACATTCTCTTCTCTCATCCTCGCCTGTGGCTTTCCAAGCCTCTGAGTCATGTCCCATCTATAATGTAGAATGGGCTGCCTAACACGGAACCGTCTGCGATTTCCTCTAGGTACACAATATTCACCAGCTCCCAAAGAGAGGGCCAAAGGCTCTCCTTTATTAGCATCTTGCTCTTTTTCATCCTTTTTTTCATTTTCTTCGTTGGCATTTTCCATGGTGAGATTTTTCAGCACTTGTTCCTCTTTGGGCATCACTGCTCCTAGGAGACAAAAGACAGGAAAAGCGACTGCATTTTTGGTGGATAGATCAGCACCGAGGACAGAGGCCTTACTACGAATGTTCAGAGGTCTAGATATCATGGTTTCCTTTCTTTCTTTCTTTTAATTTTCACACCTGAAAGGCTTCGTGCGTCCTCTAGGGGCCCCCCAGTCCTAGCCCTCCCCATTCCTTCTCAGTTCTTTCCCCTCCCTCTTCCCAAACCCACCATTTTCCCTACAGATCCACCCCCTAGGCCATTTCATACATCAAAATGGAGGTCGGGGCTTGGGGAAGTTGAGAGGGGGTATGACGGGGTTCTGCACCCGCCTACGCACATTGTCCCCTGCACCGACCTTAGCCTATCCTGGTTGTCTCCTCCTCCTCCCGATTCCTGCTGCAAAGTGAGTTGCTGCAACACTTGACACGTAGACCCGCAGACCTAAGTGGATGGAGGGAGGGAGTGCTGTCACCAAGCTCTCGGTGCTGAACCACCGCTCCTCCCCCGCCCCCGCCACCCCCCGCGACCATCGTCCCCCGCCCCACTCCCGGGTTCACCATGGCCCTGCAGAAATTCAGGGATGATTTCCCATCTCTCTTAGTTGCTCTGCTGCCCTCCCTGGAACCCTGTCCCTCCCCCTCCCGCACGCCCACCCCAGGGGGCCCCTATTTCTGTTCCCAGGAAAGCCGGGGTGTGGAAAGAACTCGCCGGGACTCTCCGCACTGAACCCCTGCTTGGGCCTCAAGGGTTGGTTGGCCACTGCCTCCCTGGCGTCAGCGCGCGGGCCCCGGGGCCCTTACCTGCTCCGCTTGCCGCGGGCCCGATGCCAGCGCGCTGAGCTCAGGGCAGCGGGGAGCTGATAACCAGACAGGAGTGACGCCTGCACCGAAGGCTGCAACGCTCTGCAGCTCGCGGTCACGTGAGGGCCCCGCCTCATCGCCGAGCTCGCCTTCCGATCCCCCTCCCCCAACCCCCAATAGGACCCGCCCCTCCACCTCTGCACGCAAGAACCTCCCAGTCCACACAGCTGTGTGCTAGGCCCTGGGCTCAGCTCAGTCCTCTCCAATCTGAGACCCATAGGTGGCCTCGCTGCCCTATCCTTGGGGTTTGACCTTCTCTAGGTACAATGGAGTGTCTACATCTCCCAACCACTCCAAGGCCTTGGTATTAATTTTGGCCTTTTCTGCTTTTTTTTCTCTTGTTCTGCTTAGCTGTGTATTGACTTCCTACTAATTTCTCTTTATTTCCATTTTAAAAATCAGTATGTCTCAAAAAGACCCTGAGAATTAGGAAATTTCATTTTTGAAAGACATGTTTCAAGCTGGGGAAGTAAAACAGAAAAAAAAAAAAACAAATCTCATTATTTATGTTCTCTTGCACCTCACAGAAAATATTTTCTGTGGATTCCACACAGCTTCATTTTGAGAACTTTCTAAATTGTTTCATGGAATAAAAAAAAAATGGGGGAATCTTTCTAAACACACACAGTTGGTGTTTTGAAAATGATCTGTGAAGTTAACCTTCAAGGAGAAGGCTGTTTGCCAAATCTTGGCTGTTTTGTGTAAGTAATCTACCTTTTTCCCCATTCTGGGACAGATTTCAAATCTTATTAATAAACATTTATATTTTATTCTACTATGATAAACATTCATTAAATATGGAAAGCATTTGCTGGCAATTGAAGTCATCTGTTGAAATTTAACAGCTATTATTAAGGATGGTTTTGAAGACCTAAGCAAAGGGAAGGGCCTTGAGGCAGAAGCAGGTTGAGGGATACAGAGATAATGGCTTCACCCCATCCTGTCAAGAGATTGGGAAGGGACTGGTCTTCCTGCTGTCGCATTCCAGAATATCTCATTTCCCATATTCAAGCTCCTGGCAGTTGCTTACTCCAAAAATATAGATGGGCAGGTGACCAGGGTCTTGACCTGAGTAAATTCCTTTGATTTCTTCCCTCCATTTTCCCTCCAAATCCAACCTAGAAACATACCTCCCAGATAGATGAGGGAAACTAGATGGGGCTCTTCCACACCTCTGTGGTGGGGGATTCCAAGAATTGCAGAAAAGTAATTGCCATGGAGAGAAGCACTGTAAATTTCCATGTCCAGAATGGGGACATGTCCAAAATGGGGAAATCTACATATTTTCATAAACCATATAATATGTGTTCTTTGGGCACTCTCTTCTTCATTTAGCATAATGTTTTCAAATCTCATGGCAACATATGATTAATTAATCATTTGAGGAACTGCCAAATTGTTTTTCAAAGTGGTTGACCACTTTACATTTTTACCAACAATGTATGAGAACTCTGAATTTGCCACATCCTCACCATATATTGTCAGCTGAAACTTTGTATCTACTCATATTAGTGGGCATAAAGTTTACAATGTGAAAGCTGTGAGTTCAGTTTTATTTGAGGACTTATTGAGGACCATAGCTGGGAGACAGCCTCTCAGCTAGCTCTGGGGAACTGATCTGAAGATGTGAGAGGTCAGTATATTTATGATTTTCATGAAGGAGGTATGTGCAATCAAGCACAAATCTCAGTGGAAGGTTGTTGCTACTCACGAGGACCAGATATCTCTGATAATGATTTTAAATCCTTTGCTAGGTATGTGAAGATGCAAAAAATCTGGTTCATAAAATTGTGTCCCCAAAATATTTAAATATCTGAAGGATCTGAAGGCCTATTCTGCCAGTTTTCCCAGAGCAGAGAGTACCTCATTCCTGAGCTCCTTGAAGAATGTGTTCAAAGTCAGTGATTGCAGCAGCTAAGTGACTTCATTCTTATAGAACTAGATTGGTGAGTGACCTATTTTTGTTGTCAGTGCTCCTACCCCTCCTCCTCTTCCCACTCCATGGTAATAAATTCAACCATGTATTGGGAGGCATTTCATGACTATTTTATCCCACAGAGACAGGAACGCTCATTCCTAGGTCATGCAAAGATTTCATTGATAGGTCACTCAGTGTGCTATTACTGGATTAGGCACTGTTAGTTCAGTTCAGTCACTCAGTCATGTCCGACTCTTTGTGACCCCATGAATCGCAGCACGCCAGGCCTCCCTGTCCATTACCATCTCCTGGAGTTCACTCAGACTCACGTCCATCGAGTCAGTGATGCCATCCAGCCATCTCATCCTCGGTCGTCCCCTTCTCCTCCTGACCCCAATCCCTCCCAGCATCAGAGTCTATTCCAATGAGTCAACTCTTCACATGAGGTGGCCAAAGTACTAGAGCTTCAGCTTTAGCATCATTCCTTCCAAAGAAATCCTAGGGTTGATCTCCTTCAGAATGGACTAGTTGGATCTCCTTGCAGTCCAAGGGACTCTCAAGAGTCTTCTCCAACACCACAGTTTAAAAGCATCAGTTCTTCGGTGCTCAGCCTTCTTCACAGTCCAACTCTCACATCCATACATGACCACAGGAAAAACCATAGCCTTGACTAGATGGACCTTAGTCGGCAAAGTAATGTCTCTGCTTTTAAATATGCTATCTAGGTTGGTCATAACTTTTCTTCCAAGGAGTAAGCGTCTTTTAATTTCATGGCTGCAATCACCATCTGCAATGATTTTCGAGGCCCCAAAAATAAAGTCTGACACTGTTTCCACTGTTTCTCCATCTATTTCTCATGAAGTGATGGGACCAGATGCCATGATCTTTGTTTTCTAAATGTTGAGCTTTAAGCCAACTTTTTCTCTCTCCTCTTTCACTTTCATCAAGAGGCTTTTTAGCTCCTCTTTACTTTCTCCCATAAGGGTGGTGTCATCTGCATATCTGAGGTTATTGATATTTCTCCCTGCAGTCTTGATTCCAGCTTGTTTCTTCCAGCCCAGCGTTTCTCATGATGTACTCTGCATAGAAGTTAAATAATCAGGATGACAATATACAGCCTTGACATACTCTTTTTCCTATTTGGAACCAGTCTGTTGTTTCATGTCCGGTTCTAACTGTTGCTTCCTGACCTGCATACAGATTTCTCAAGAGGCAGGGTAGGTGGTCTGGTATTCCCATCTCTCTCAGAATTTTTCACAGTTTATTGTGATCCACACAGTCAAAGGCTTTGGCATAGTCACTAAAGCAGAAATAGATGATTTTCTGGAACTCTCTTGCTTTTTCCATGATCCAGTGGATGTTGGCAATTTGATCTCTGGTTCCTCTGCCTTTTCTAAAACCAGCTTGAACATCAGGAAGTTCATGGTTCGCATATTGCTAAAGCCTGGCTTGGAGAATTTTGAGCATTACTTTACTAGCATGTGAGATGAGTGCAATTTTGCGGTTGTTTGAGCATTCTTTGGCATTGCCTTTCTTTGGAATTGGAATGAACACTGACCTTTTGCAGTCCTGTGGCCACTGCTGAGTTTTCCAAATGTGCTGCCATATTGAGTGCAGCACTTTCATAGCATCATCTTGCAGGATTTGAAACAGCTCAACTGGAATTCCATCACCTCCACTAGCTTTGTTCGTAGTGATGCTTTCTAAGGCCCACTTGACTTCACATTCCAGGATGTCTAGCTCTAATGAGTGATCACACCATCGTGATTATCCAGGTCATGAAGATCTTTTTTGTACAGTTATTCTGTGTATTGTTGCCATCTCTTTTTAATAGCTTCTGCTTCTGTTAGGTCCATACCATTTCTGTCCTTTATTGAGCCCATCTTTGCATGAAATGTTCCCTTGGTATCTCTAATTTTCTTGAAGAGATCTCTAGTCTTTCCCATTCTGTTGTTTTCCTCTATTTCTTTGCATTGATCGCTGAAGAAGGCTTTCTTATCTCTTCTTGCTATTTTTTGGAACTCTGCATTCAGATGCTTATATCTTTCCTTTTTTCCTTTGCTTTTCGCCTTTCTTCTTTTCACAGCTACTTGTAAGGCCTCCCCAGGCAGCCATTTTGCTTTTTTGCATTTCTTTTCCATGGGGATGGTCTTGATCCCTGTCTCCTGTACAATGTCCACAGTAGCCCAAATCTTTGGGCCATCTGACCTACTAGTCTTTGTTGGTCTAGGAAATGATTCCCTCTTATTTCTTCTTCTCATATCTAGTGTTACACTATCATAATCAATTGATCTTATAGAACTCTGTATTTGGCCAACTGTTTCAAGTCACCTTTTTTTTGCAGCCAACGATGGAGAACCTCTATATAGTCAGCAAAAACAAGACTGGGAGCTGACTGTGGCTCAGATCATGAACTCCTTATTACCAAATTCAGACTTAAATTGAAGAAAGTCAGGAAAAACACTAGACCATTCAGGTATGACCTAAATCAAATCCCTAATGATTATACAATGGAAGTGATAAATAGATTCAAGGGATTAGATCTGATAGACAGAGTGCCTGGAGAACTATGGATGGAGGTTCACAACATTGTACAGGAGGCAGTGATTAAGACCATTGCCAAGAAAATGAAATGCAAAAAAAAAAAAATGGTTGTCCAATGAGGCCTTACAAATAGCTGAGAAAAGAAGAGAAGCCAAAGCAAAGGAGAAAAGGAAAGATACACCCATTTGAATACAGGGTTCCAAAGAAAAGCAAGGAGAGATAAGAAAGCTTTCCTCAGTGATTAATGCAAAGAAATAGAGGAAAACAATAAGATGAGAAGGACTAGAGATTTCTTCAAGAAAATTAGACACCAAGGGAACATTTCACGCAAAGTTGGGCTCAATAAAGGACAGAGGTGGTATGGACTGACAAGAAGTTGAAGATATTAAGAAAAGGTGACAAGAATACACAGGAAAACTATACAAAAAAGATCTTCATGACCCAAATAATCACAATGGTGTGATCACTCACCTAGAGCCAGACATCCTGGAATGTGAAGTCAAGTGGGCCTTAAGAAGCATCACTATGAACAAAGCTAGTGTAGGTGATGGAATTTCAGTTGAGCTATTCCAAATCCTAAAAGATGATGCTGTGAAAGTGCTGCACTCAATATACCAGCAAATTTGGAAAACTCAGCAGTGGCCACAGGACTGGAAAAGGTCAGTTTTCATTCCAATTCCAAAGAAAGGCAATGCCAAAGAATGCTCAAACTACCGCACAGTTGCACTCATCTCACATGCTAGCAAATTAACGCTTAAAATTCTCTAAGCCAGGCTTCAATACTACATGAACCATGAACTTCCAGATGCTCAAGCTTGATTTATGAAAGGCAGAGGAACCAGAAATCAAATTTCCAACATCCATTGGAACATCGAAAAAGTGAGAGAGTTCCTAAAAAACATCTGCTTCTGTTCTATTGACTATGCTAAAGCCTTTGACTCTGTGGATCACAAAAAACTCTGGAAAATTCTTAAAGAGATGGGAATACTAGACCACTTGACTTGTCCTCTGAGAAATCTACATGCAGGTCAAGAAGAAACAGTTAGAACTGGGCTTGAAACAACAGACTGCTTCCAAATTGGGAAAGGAGTACATCAAAACTGTATATTGTCAGCCTGCTTATTTAACTTTTATCCAGAGTACATCATGGGAAATGGTGGACTGGAGGAAGCACAAACTAGAATCAAGACTGTCGGGAGAAATATCAATAACCTCAGATATGCAGATGACACCACCCTTATGGCAGAAGGTGAAGAAGAACTAAAGAACCTCTTGATGAAAGTGAAAGAGGAGAGTGAAGAAGATGGCTTAAAACTCAACATTCAGAAAACTAAGATCATGACATCTGGTCCCATCACTTCATGGCAAATAGATGGCAAAACAATGGAAACAGTGACAGACTTTATTTTGAGGGACTCCAAAATCACTGCAGATGATGATTGCAGCCATGAAACTAAAAAAACCCTTGCTCTTTGGAAGAAAAGTTATCTCCAACCTAGACAGCATATTAGAAAGCAGAGACATTATTTTGCCAGCAAAGGTCCGTCTAGTCAAATCTTTGGTTTTTACAGTAGTCATGTATGGATGTGAGAGTTGGACTATAAAAATGCTGAGCACAGAAGAATTGACGCTTTTGAACTGTGGTGTTGGGGAAGACTCTTGAGAATCCCTTGAGTGCAGAGACCCAACCAGTCTGTCCTGAAGGAAATCAGTCTTGAATATTCATTGGAAGGACTGATGCTGAGGCTGAAGCTCCAACATTTTGGCCACCTGATTCAAAGAACTGACTTATTTGAAAAGACCCTAATGCTGGGAATGATTGAAGGTGTGAGGACAAGGGGTTGACTCAGGATGAGACGGTTGGATGACATCACTGACTCAATGAACATGAGTTTGAGCAAGCTCCAAGAGTGGGTGATGGACAGGGAAGTCCGGCGTGCTGCAGTCCATGGGGTCGAAAAGAGTCGGACATGACTGAGCGACTGAACTGAACTGAACTGAAAGACACAGGCATTCAGGACAATGGAGTGGGATGGTTACTGATGGAAAACAGTGGGATGGAAAACAGGACGAAGGTCTCAGAGTTCTAGACTGACTGCCTAGTAATTTCTACCTCAATCCTCCCCCTCTAGAGATGGAGACTCTAACTGCCATTATGAGGAAAGGGGAGATGACCAATCTGGCTTCTTCAAGCTGTGTAGGGGTGTCATTAAGGGATGGCAGTTAGGTCTCCACCAGGGGGACGATCTAGCGGACCTCGGTATGTCATCTTAGGCTCCATTTCTATAATCATCAGAAGTTTGATAGCTTCTATGTGAAACATTACAACGCAAGAGAGACAATTTAGAATACAAGGGCCAAAAAGCAATAAGAGCAAAACACGGCTTCAGATCAGGACCAGGGGTTTCCACCAGATGGAAGTTGATATCTAGTTCTATAGGGTGGTCCCAAAAGGAGAAGTGGAATCAGCCATTGCCTAGACTTGACTTTTCATATCCTGGGCCCTTTTTGAACAGTTGTCCTTTCAGTCCTTCTAAAGGAGTGTATTGACATTCCAAACACTGAGAATTTTCCTGTGAATTTTCTCCTGGGGGTGTTAGATGGTCCTTGTGATTTTCTCCAGGAGAATTCCAAGGCTTTATCTGTGTGTGAGGAATCCAGGCATCAATACTTGTAACCTTACCAGCGGTGGGCAAAGAATAACAGAATCAGGTCCCTCCCATGTGGGAGTTAAGGTCAGACTATTGTCAGGAATAGCCTTTACTAACACCAAGTTCCATGATTATATAAGGACTTTTTATTTTCTTTTGGTTGTGAGATCTCATTTTCTAAGGATTGTAACTATTTTTTTTGAAAAGAAGTTAGTGACATATTTTGTTAGTTCGGCGGTTTCTTGATCTAGAAGTAAATCATTTTTGAGAAATGGCCTCCTGTATAACATTTCAAAAGGGCTGAGTCCCAGTGACTGTGGAGTATTTCTTATTCTCACAAGATCTAAAGGAAGTAATGAAGTCTGGGAAAGATGAGTCTCTTGTGAGAGTTTTCATAAATGTCTCTTAATCATACTGTTAGCCTTTTCTACCTTCCCAGAGGACTGAGGCCTCTAGGCACAGGGAAAATGAAACTCGATTCTTAGGGCCTGGGAGACGCCCTGTGCTATTGTAGCTTTAAAGGCAGGGCCATTCCATGTGACAGGCCAAAGCTAGGAAAGATCTCCTATAGTAAAGTTTTAACAACTTCTTTTACTTGTTCTATTCTACAAAGGAAAGCCTCTATGCACTCGGTAAAGGTATCAACCCAATCCAGTAGGTATTGATGTCCCTTGGCTTTTGACATATGAGTGAAATCTATCCAGTCCTCTCCAGGATATCTTCCTGTACACTGAAAGCCTGGGAGAGCTGACTGGTTGTTACAGGCATTATTCTTTTGGCAGA
The DNA here is from genome assembly GCF_001704415.2 of Capra hircus. Lineage (NCBI taxonomy): Eukaryota > Metazoa > Chordata > Mammalia > Artiodactyla > Bovidae > Capra > Capra hircus. The sequence continues at coordinate 41,619,450 of NW_017189517.1, forward strand.
CTTCACATCCTTTAACAATCTAGCTTACAGTCTTTATTAATCTTTTTCCCTTGAAAAGACTCTTAGCATGTTGGTAAGTATTTTCAATTCCCAAATGGAAAGTTTGCTGTAGAGTTTTAAGGATTTTTCACTGGGTGCTGTAGGGCAATACAAGTTTTTCATTTTCTGTTTGAAGCCATCCAGAGGGGAGTAGAGTATCTCCATGAGAAAGAGGGTGTTGACATTTCTCGGGAGAATACTGGGATTTTATGTCACTGGGGCTCTTATTCCAGAGGAGGGGAGCCTGAGTATTAAAAGACTGGATGGCTGCCTTCTTTTACCTGTTGGTCAGCTCTCCTATTTCCCACTGTTATGTCAGAATCATCCCTTTGATGGCCCCAACAGCCACTTCTTTGGGTAGTTTAATTGCATCTAAGAGGCACATAATTTCTTGGTAGTATTTAATGGGACTGCCATCTGAGGTTTTAGAACTAAACAGACATTTCTCCAAAGAAGACATACGGATGGCTAACAAACACATGAAAAAATGCTCAACATCACTCATTATCAAAGAAATGCAAATCAAAACCACAATGAAGTACCATTTCACACCAGTCAGAATGGCTGCTATCCAAAAGTCTACAAGCAATAAATGCTGGAGAGGGTGTGGAGAAAAGGGAACCCTCCTACACTGTTGGTGGGAATGCAAACTAGTACAGCCACTATGGAGAACAGTGTGGAGACTCCTTAAAAACTGGAAATAGAACTGCCTTATGACCCAGCAATCCCACTGCTGGGCACACACACCAAGGAAACCAGAATTGAAAGAGACACGTGTACCCCAATGTTCATAGCAGCAGTATTTATAATAGCCAGGACATGGAAGCAACCTAGATGTCCATCAGCAGACGAATGGATAAGAAAGTGGTGGTACATATACACAATGGAGTATTACTCAGCCATTACAAAGAATACATTTGAATCAGTTCTAATGAGATGGATGAATCTGGAGCCAATTATACAGAGTGAAGTAAGCCAGAAAGAAAAACACCAATACAGTATACTAACACATATATATGGAATTTAGAAAGATGGTAATGATAACCCCATATGCGAAATAGCAAAAGAGACACAGATGTATAGAACAGTCTTTTGGACTCTGCAGGAGAGGGCGAGGGCGGGATGATATGGGAGAATGGCGTTGAAACATGTAAATTATCATATGTGAAACGGATCACCAGTCCAGGTTCGATGCATGATATAGGATGCTCGGGGCTGGTGCACTGGGATGACCCAGAGGGATGGGATGCGGAGGGAGGTGGGAGGGGGGTTCAGGATGGGGAACACGTGTACAACCATGGCAGATTCGTGTTGATGTATGGCGAAATCAATACAGTATTGTAAAGTAAAAAAAAAAAAAAAAAATAAAGTTTCTTTCCTTCCAGATAGCAGCGTGAAAATGAAGGACTAAGTAAACATATTTAGAATCAGTATAGATGTTCACTCTCTTGTCAGTCTCCAGCTCTAAGGTCCTGGTTAAAACAGTCAATTCAGCTAATTGAGCACTAGTTCTAGGAGATAGGGGATTACTTTATAAAATTTTAGATAATGTGACTATTGCCTATCCTGATCTTTGTTACAAAAAGTTTAAACTGTCTCTTGCAGGCAGGCTGAGGAACTTCCCAGGTGGTACTAGTGGTAAAGAACCTGCCTGCAATTCAGGAGACCTGGGTTCGATCTCTGGTGGGGATGATCCCCTGGAGAAGGACATGACAACCCACTCCAGTATTCTTGCCTAGAGAACCCATGCACAGAGGAGCTCGGCAGGCTACAGTCTATAGGGTTGCACAGAGTTGGACATGACCGAAGCAACTTAGCACCAGCAGGCTGAGAGCAGGAGCCTGAAGAAGAGCCTGTTTAAAAGTCTTAAATGGAAGTATTTCTCCAGGTTCCCATTGTAATGCCTTTTGTCCTGATTCTCCATATCTGGGAATCCAAATCCAGCTGTAACTGGTTATGCCAAGGAAATCATGGAGTTGTCTAAGAGTATTAGGGAGTGGATGTTGTAAAGTGGGTTCCATTCTTTCTTTTCCCAGGGTTCAAACTCCATGGGAGAGTTTGAGTCCTAAATCTCTGACTTCTTGTTGGCACATTTGAGCTTTTGATTTTGATATCTTGTAGTCACATGGAGCTAGATAATTAAGAAGGTCACAAATGGCTTGGTTACATTTTTTGTCTGTGTCAGCACAAAGGAGAATATCATCTACATATTGAAGGACTTTTATAGATTCAGTTGTGTGAAAGGCAGCTAGGTCTTTGGCTAACACCTGCCCAAACAAGTGAGGGCTATCTCTAAACCTTTGAGGCAACTCTGTGCAAGTTGAGTAGAGGAATCAGATGGATCCTCAAAAGCAAACAAAAATAGTGAACTTTGAGCTAAGGGTATGCAAAAAAAAAAAGGCAGTCTTCAAATTTAAAATAGTAAAATAAGTGGCTGTTTCTGGGATTTGGAAGAGTAGAGTACAGGGGTTAGGCATGACAGGATGTAACGGTATCACAGCTTCATTAATGAGGCAGAGGTCCTGAACTAGACACTATTCCTCATTAGGCTTTTAAACTCCCAGAATAGTTGTATTATAAGGGCTGTTACATTCTATTAAGAGCCCCTGTCCTTTGAGGTTTTCAATCAAGGGAATAAGTCCCTGTTTTGCCTCTGGCTTTAGAGAGTATTGTTTCTGGTAAGGAAAGTTATTAGGATTTTTAAGAGTTATCTGTACTAGTTGAGCTGAGATGTCTCTTCCTATCTTTTCTCCAGTTTCCCAGACTTCAGGGTTAATTTCTACTTCTGTCAGGAGTAAGCATAAGTTTTCTGTAGATTCTATTTCCATATGAATTGAAGTTTGCCTTTTAGATAGAACATCTCTTCCTAGGATGGGGGTTGGGCTTTCTGGTATTATCAAAAAGGCATGAGAAAAAAGAATAGAATCCCAGTTACAATTCAACTGTTGTGTAAATAATTTTGTAACCAGCTTTCCAGAAATGCCACGTATAGTAGCTGACTTGGTAGAAGGAGGACCCAGATTAGAGAGGAGGGCTGAGATAGTAGCTCCTGTACCAAGCGTGAAGATAACAGGATGGCCTCCTACAGTTAGAGTCATCCAAGGCTCCCGTGCGGTGATGAGGACGAGCCAAAGCGGGAAGCCTCTGGTCCCCTCAGTCTTCATCCTGGGTCTGAGTTTCTGACTCCTGAAACCTACGTCCCTGGGGACAGTTACTCTTCCAGTGATCTCCTCTGCAAGTGGGGCAAGGCCTCAGTAGTGACCTCTGCTTGCATTGGGGGCATTGTCCCTTAAAGTGTCCGTCCTTTCCACAATGGAAAGAGGCTCCAGATTCTTGCTTGTGTCTTCCCACCTTTGCAGCCCTAAAGTTAACTCCCTGTAGGGCCATAAGGAGAGATTCCACCTTTCTCTTATCTCTCTTGTCTTTTTCCTTACGTTCCTCCTGATCTCTATTAAAGAATATTGATGTGGTAGCTTTTAGGAGGCGCTCTAAATCCATATCTGGGCTGAAGGCTAATTTTTGGAGTTTCCTCCAAATATCTGGAGCTGATTGAGTAATAAATCTGTCTTTAAGAATAAATTGGCCCTCTGGGGAGTCTGGGTCCAAATAGCTTTTCTCAATGCCTCCCTGAGCCTTTCCAGAAAAGCTATGGGATTTTCCTCCTTTTACTGAGTCACTCCTGATAGTTTGGAGTAGTTTAATGGCTTTGCTCACGATTTTTTAAAGTCTTCCTTAAAGCATAAAGTGAACTCTCTTCCAGTCGTCACTGACTTTGTCACATGCCCAATTAGGATCAGCTATGGACACTGCCTGGAGTCATAGGTAACCAGGATGATTCACTGTCAGATATCCCCTGAAAGCTGGTAGCATACCATTCATCTCCCCATTCCTGGGCATTTTTAATTACTCTACTTCTTTCATTGTCAGTAAGGGTGCTAGTCAGGATGGGCATAACATCCTTCCATGCCACGTCAAAAGATTGAGATAGACCCTATAGTTGTCAGAATCTTCAGTAAAGCTTCCTAGGTTTAATTCAATTTGTCTTAAATCTTGGAAGGGGAAAGGGACATGAACTTGCATGGGTCCCAACTCCCCATTAGGAACTTCCTGTAATGGAAGGAGGGAAGAATATAGCCTAGAGATCACCGGGGTTGCGTTAGGAGCCACTAGAATGGGAGCTGCTGCTGGAGCTGGAGGTGTCACCAGAGACTGTGGAGGCTCCTGTGGGCTAGGTTTGGCAGATGGTTTGAACCCAAAGGTGTGGGGGAAATTATAAACATCACAGAAGGAATAAGCCCACAACTCCTGCATAAGAGGGTGTTTTCTCTCAAGACAAACAAAACCTGTATATATGGGACTTCTGACCATTTTCCATCTCATCTACAAAACAGGTCTAGTTGGAGGATGGTATTATAATTAAGTGAGCCCTCAGGGGGCCATTTTCCACCATCAGATAGATCACTTTGAGGCCATGCCTCGGTGAAGAAAAAGATCCTATGCTTCTTTAACAGGGCCTGAGGGTAAAACTTCTTCCAGTTCTTCAGTATACGGATCAAAGGCATCTACTTTGAGCCAAGTATGGAGCTCCAAGAGGTTACTCCCATCTGAAGGAGAGAAGACAAGAGTCCAGTGACTTTTGTCTTTTCTCTGGTTCCTCCAATAGAGGGCGTCCCTTCCTTGTGGAGTGGGAGTAAGTTCAGTTCAGTTCGGTTCAGTCGCTCAGTCGTGTCCTACTCTTTGCGACCCCATGAATCACAGCACGCCAGGCCTCCCTGTCCATCACCAACTCCCGGAGTTCACTCAGACTCACGTCCATCGAGTCAGTGATGCCATCCAGCCATCTCATCCTCGGTCGTCCCCTTCTCCTCCTGCACCCAATCCCTCCCAGCATCACAGTCTTTTCCAATGAGTCAACTCTTCGCATGAGGTGGCCAAAGTACTGGAGCTTCAGCTTTAGCATCATTCCTTCCAAAGAAATCCCAGGGTTGATGTCCTTCAGAATGGACTGGTTGGATCTCCTTGCAGTCCAAGGGACTCTCAAGAGTCTTCTCCAACACCACAGTTCAAAAGCATCAATTCTTCGGTGCTCAGCCTTCTTCACAGTCCAACTCTCACATCCATACATGACTACTGGAAAAATCATAGCCTTGACTAGATGGACCTTAGTTGGCAAAGTAATGTCTCTGCTTTTGAATATGCTATCTAGGTTGGTCATAACTTTTCTTCCAAGGAGTAAGTGTCTTTTAATTTCATGGCTGCAGTCACCATCTGCAGTGATTTGGGAGCCAAAGGAAAAAAAAAAATTAAGTCTGACACTGTTTCCAGTGTTTCCCCATCTATTTCCCATGGAGTGATGGGACCGGATGCCATGATCTTCGTTTTCAGAATGTTGAGCTTTAAGCCAACTTTTTCACTCTCTTCTTTCACTTTCATCAAGAGGCTTTTTAGCTCCTCTTCCCTTTCTGCCATAAGGGTGGTGTTATCTGCATATCTGAGGTTATTGATATTTCTCCTGGCAATCTTGATTCCAGCTTGTGTTGCTTCCAGTCCAGCGTTTCTCATGATGTACTCTGCATAGAAGTTAAATAAGCAGGGTGACAATATACAGCCTTGAGGTACTCCTTTTCCTATTTGGAACCAGTCTGTTGTTCCATGTCCAGTTCTAACTGTTGCTTCCTGACCTGCATACAGATTCCTCAAGAGGCAGGTTAGGTGGTCTGGTATTCCCATCTCTTTCAGAACTTTCCACAGTTTATTGTGATCCACACAGTCAAAGACTTTGGCATAGTCAATAAAGCAGAAAGAGATGTTTTTCTGGAACTCTCTTGCTTTTTCCATGATCCAGTGGATGTTGGCAATTTGATCTCTGGGTCCTCTGCCTTTTCTAAAACGAGCTTGAACATCAGGGAGTTCATGATTCATGTATTGCTGAAGTCTGGCTTGGAGAATTTTGAGCATTACTTTACCAGCATGTGAGATGAGTGCAATTGTGTGGTAGTTTGAGCATTCTTTTCCCAGTCCTGTGGCCACTGCTGAGTTTTCCAAATTTGCTGGCATATTGAGTGCAGCACTTCACAGCATCATCTTTGAGATTTGAAACAGCTCAACTGGAATTCCATCACCTCCACTGCTTTGTTCGTAGTGATGCTTTCTAAGACTTTATTCACTTTCAAATGTCTGCTTCATTAGTGATCACATCATGTTCCGTATTCTGACTACTTAGAGAATTTGACGTTACTTTACCAGCGTGTGAGTGATCAATTGTGCGTGTTTGAACATTCCTTGCATGCTTTCTTTGGATTGGAATACTGACCTTTTTCGTGTGCACTGCTGAGTTTCCAATTTGCTGCATATTGAGTGCAGCACTTTCACAGCATCATCTCTTTATGACAAATAGATGGGGAACAAATGGAAACAGTGATAAATTTTATAATCTTGGGATCCAACATTACTGCTGCTGGTGACTGCGGCCATGAAGTTAATAGACATTTACTCCTTGAAAGAAAAGCTATGACAAACCTAGACAGTGTATTAAAAAGCAGAGACATCACTTTGCTGTCAAAGGTCCATATAGTTAATGCTATGGTTTTTTCCAGTAGTCATGCAATGATGTGATGGACCATAACGAAGGGTGAGCACCAAAGAATGGATTCTTTTTGATTGTGGTACTGTAGAAGACTCATGCAATTACCTTGGATGGAAAGGAAATAGAGCCTGTCAATCCTAATGGAAATCAACCCTGAATAGTCACTGGAAGGACTGATGCTGAAACTGAAGTTCCAATACTTTGGCCACCTGATGTGAAGAACTGACTTATTGGAAAAGACTCTGATGCTGGGAAAGGTTGAAGGTAGGAGGAGGGGTGACAGAGGATGAGTTGGTTGAATAGTATCACTGACTCAGTGGACATGAGTTTGAGCAAACTATGGGAGATAGCAATGGACACGGAAGCCTGGCTTGCTGTAGTCCATGGGGTCACAAAGAGCTGGACATGAGCAATGACTGAACAACAAAAACAACAACAACAACAACAAGGAAGGTACTTCAAAGATGATTTCATTTACCTCTGTTGACTGTTTCTAGGGACTTTGAATGATCCTGGGACTAAATTTCTCCCCTGACACCTGCCCTCTGAACATTTTCCCCTCTGGATGCTGTGGGGCTGGGTGATCTCATGGAAACTCCCAACCTTTCCCTTCTCTGTGGTATTCACTGCTTAGCTAACTGGGTGGTTAAACCCAAGAGCTTGCCTTCATTTCAAGAGAGTTTATTTGGAAAGGACAGAGAGATGCATATTGTGAAACTACTTTCTACTCAAGACCTTGGTTAAAATCCTGGGGAATGGAGATGCTTCCTAACTGTTGAATGTAACATTTCTTTAGAGACAGATGCCCTTCTCTTACCCATGTGATTTCCCTGAAGCTGCTCAATTGGGATATTCATATGGCACAGCCTTGTCTAACTCAATGAAACCAAGCCATGCCCTGTGGGGCAACCCAAGACAGGAGGGCCATGGTGGAGAAGTCTGACAGAGCGTGGTCCACTGGAGAAGGGAATGGCAAGCCACTCCAGTATTCTTGCCTTGAGAACCCCATGAACAGTATGAAAAGGCAAAATGATAGGATACCAAAAGATGAACTCCCCAGGTCATTAGGTGCCCAATATGCTACTGGAGATCAGTGGAGAAATAACTCCAGAAAGAATGAAGGGATGGAGCCAAAGCAAAAACAAGACCCAGTTGTGGATGTGACTGGTGATAGAAGCAAGATCCAATGCTGTAAAGAGCAATATTGCATAGGAACCTGGAATGTCAGGTCCATGAATCAAGGCAAATTGGAAGTGGTCAAACAAGAGATGGCAAGGGTGAACGTTGACATTCTAGGAATCAGCGAACTAAAATGGACTGGAATGGGTGAATTTAACTCAGATGACCATTGTATCTACTACTGCGGGCAGGAATCCCTCAGAAGAAATGGAGAGTAGCCATCATGGTCAACAAAAGAGTCCGAAATGCAGTACTTGGATGCAATCTCAAAAAGGACAGAATGATCTCTGTTCATTTCCAAGGCAAACCATTCAATATCACAGTTATCCGAGTCTATGCCCCAACCAGTAACACTGAAGAAACTGAATTTGAACGGTTTTATGAAGACCTACAAGACCTTTTAGAACTAACACCCCAAAAAGATGTCCTTTTCATTATAGGGGACTGGAATGCAAAAGTAGGAAGTCAAGAAACACCTGGAGTATCAGGCAAATTTGGTCTTGGAATGCTGAATGAAGCAGGGCAAAGACTAATAGAGTTTTGTTAAGAAAATGCACTGGTCATAGCAAACACCCTCTTCCAACAACACAAGAGAAGACTCTACACATGGACATCACCAGATGGTCAACACCAAAATCAGATTGATTATATTCTTTTCAGCCAAAGTGGAGAAGCTCTATACAGTCAGCAAAAACAAGACCGGGAACTGACTGTGGCTCAGATCATGAACTCCTTATTGCCAAATTCAGACTTAAATTGAAGAAAGTAGGGAAAACCACCAGACCATTCAGGTATGACCTAAATCAAATCCCTTATGATTATACAGTGCAAGTGAGAAATAGATTTAAGGGTCTAGATCTGATAGATAGAGTGCCTGATGAACTATGGAATGAGGTTCATGACATTGTACAGGAGACAGGGATCAAGACCATCCCCATGGAAAAGAAATGCAAAAAAGCAAAATGGCTGCCTGGGGAGGCCTTACAAATAGCTGTGAAAAGAAGAGAGGTGAAAAGCAAAGGAGAAAAGGAAAGATATAAGCATCTGAATGCAGAGTTCCAAAGAATAGCAAGAAGAGACAAGAAAGCCTTCTCCAGCGATCAATGCAAAGAAATAGAGGAAAACAACAGAATGGGAAAGACTAGAGATCTCTTCGAGAAAATTAGAGATACCAAGGGAATATTTCATGCGAAGATGGGCTCGATAAAGGACAGAAATGGTCTGGACCTAAAAGAAGCAGAAGATATTAAGAAGAGGTGGCAAGAATATACAGAAGAACTGTACAAAAAAGATCTTCACAACCCAGATAATCATGATGATGTGATCACTCATCTAGAGCCAGACATCTTGGAATGTGAAGTCAAGTGGGCCTTAGAAAGCATCACTATGAACAAAGCTAGTGGAGGTGATGGAATTCCAGTGGAGCTGTTTCAAATCCTGAAAGATGATGCTGTGAAAGTGCTGCACTCAATATGCCAGCAAGTTTGGAAAACTCAGCAGTGGCCACAGGACTGGAAAAAGTCAGTTTTCATTCCAATCCCAAAGAAAGGCAATGCCAAAGAATGCTCAAACTACCACACAGTTGCACTCATCTCACATGCTAGAAAGTAATGCTCAAAATTCTCCAAGCCAGACTTCAGCATTACGTGAACCGTGAACTCCCTGATGTTCAAGCTGGTTTCAGAAAAAGCAGAGGACCCAGAGATCAAATTGCCAACATCTGCTGGATCATGGAAAAAGCAAGAGAGTTCCAGAAAAAACATCTCTTTCTGCTTTAGTGACTATGCCAATGTCTTTGACCGTGTGGATCACAATAAACTGTGGAAAATCCTGAAAGAGATGGGAATACCAGACCACCTAACCTGCCTCTTGAGAAATCTGTATGCAGGTCAGGAAGCAGCAGTTAGAACTGGACATGGAACAACAGACTGGTTCCAAATAGGAAAAGGAGTACGTCAAGGCTGTATATTGTCACCCTGCTTATTTAACTTCTATGCAGAGTACATCATGAGAAATGCTGGACTGGAAGAAACACAAGCTGGAATCAAGATTGCCGGGAGAAATATCAATAACCTCAGATATGCAAATGACACCACCCTTATAGCCAAAAGGGAAGAGGAGCTAAAAAGCCTCTTGATGAAAGTGAAAGAGGAGAGTGAAAAAGTTAGCTTAAATCTCAACATTCAGAAAACGAAGATCATGGCATCCAGTCCCATCATTCCATTGGAAATAGATGGAGAAACAGTGGAAACAATGTCAGACTTTATGTTTTTGGGCTCCCAAATCACTGCAGATGGTGATTGCAGCCATGAAATTAAAAGATCCTTACTCCTTGGAAGAAAAGTTATGACCAACCTAGATAGCATATTCAAAAGCAGAGACATTACTTTGCCAACTAAGGTCCATCTAGTCAAGGCTATGATTTTTCCTGTGGTCATGTATGGATGTGAGAGTTGGACTGTGAAGAAGGCTGAGCGCCGAAGAATTGATGCTTTTGAAGTGTGGTGTTGGAGAAGACTCTTGAAAGTCTCTTGGACTGCAAGGAGATCCAACCAGTCCATTCTGAAGGAGATCAACTCTGGGATTTCTTTGGAAGGAATGATGCTAAAGCTGAAGCTCCAGTACTTTGGCCACCTCATGTGAAGAGTTGACTCATTGGAAAAGACTGTGATGCTGGGAGGGATTGGGTGCAGGAGGAGAAGGGGACGACCGAGGATGAGATGGCTGGATGGCATCACTGACTCGATGGACGTGAGTCTGAGTGAACTCCAGGAGTTGGTAATGGACAGGGAGGCCTGGCGTGCTGCGATTCATGGGGTCCCAAAGAGTCAGACACTACTGAGCAACTGAACTGAACTGAGACTCATAAATGACTCTTGGGTCCACAACTATTACTTGTGTCCTGTGTGAGTATGTTTACCTCATCTTTGTCCTTTGGTGTCCCCTTCCTTGTGGCACCTCCTACATGCTTGATCCTCCTAGAAATTCTTGGCAGGGCTTATGCTGGGCTGAATGTACCCCGCATGCAGCAGGAGGCAGCATGTGGTCATCCTGTGGTCTGGGGGCCTGAGGGGATGTGTGACCAAATTGTGCCATCAGGTTTTTATGGGGTTACTGGGCGGTATGAAGGTGAGACTCAAACTGGGGTTCTGATGACAATTTTCTTGGCAAAGCCACCTGGGATGGGGGAGCCTGTCCTTGCCTGCTGAAGGTATTGCAGACCCACAAGACCCCTAGGCCCACTTGCTGGCCTCAGTCTCGTGGTTCACCCCATCTGGATCCAGTCGGGATATTTCAAACCCTCACACTCTGGATCTTTGACCTCGTGGAAGCTTCCAGAAATGGAGGGGGGGCACTGAAATATACTTTCAGTGTCTGAGTGCAAAGGACTATCCCCAGAACTTCTTCTGCACCCCACGTCTCTGAAAGGCCCCCCAGGCTGCCCTCCAAGACCCATTCTCTGCAGTAGACCCTGGCCCACCTCCCACAGCCAGCAGGTGGCCAGGCTTGTGGCAGGAACCTGAGAGTGGAAACAGCAGGTGACTCCTGTGTTAGAAGCTCCAGGTTTTCCTAAGCAAAGGATTTATTATGGAAATGCCCAGCAGCATCCTCAGCATGGGCTTCCTCCTACCACGGAGACAGATGGCAGCCTTCAGCTCCCCAGGCAGCCTCATGGGGGCTAGGGCAGACTGTAGGGGTCTCTGCCCTGGGAGGGGGTGCCCATGGGAAAGGTGAACTTTGTTCCCCAAAGAGGTGCTTCCTGAAGCCTGACTTGCCCCCAGTCAAGGCCTTGCAGGACAGGAGTATATTTTGGACCCTCCAGGCCCCAACTAGCCCAATGATGACCCACTCAAGGCTTGGCCAGATGCAGGAAGAGAGGGTCTGGGGGTGCATGGGGTGGCACCCATGACCTGCACTGACTGTGGGCATGGGGTTTGTGTGGCTGGAAGTGCTTCCATCCCCTGTAGGTGTTGGGCATGTTTATTTCTGGGGGTGGGTCGGAACCCAGGGACCATCTGAGGAGCAGCTGGGCACTGACTGAGGGTTCCTGAGAGGTGGCTAGTCCAGGACCCAGGGACAGTGGATACAGTGGGCCCAGGAGGAAGGCTCCTGTGAGTGGTGGCTGGATGAGGAGCCCAGCAGGTGCTAGGGGTAGGGAGGGAACAGCCTTCAGAAGGTGAGAGCCTCTAGCATGGTGGGGCACCCAGACCCTGAAGTGTGCCAGCTGCCTTATTCTCAAGGCCCTGAGAGAAAGGTTCCAGAACTCTAGGACCTTGGGTTGAATTGAGGCTTCAGCAGTTTTCTGCAAGAACTCTGCCTTGCTGTTTATCTTCTTGAACTTTAAAGTTAAAGAGTCTTAGAAACTATTTAATCATTCATTTAAAACAAACAAACAAACAAAAAACCTCATTAGCTGTTGCCACCCCCGAAAAAAATAAAGAAAAGGAGAGAGAAGGTTGTTATGTTCCTAGCCCTTGCAGGACTGCTAGAGCAGTGCCTCCAAGATTAGGCTTTTTAGCTGACCTAGGAGAGGAGATTGTGTTTCCCTGGTGGCTCAGATGGTAAAGAATCTGCCTGCCAATGCAAGAGACCCAGGTTCGATCCCTGGGTGAGGAAGAGCCACTGGAGGAGGAAATGGCAACCCACTCCAGTATTCTTGCCTGGAAGATCCCATGGACAGAGGGGCCTTGGTGGGCTACAGTCCACAGGGTTGCAAAGAGTTGGACACTACTGAGCGAGTAACACACTAGAGAGGTGAGGGCGGACTCTGAGCACTGGGAAGTGTGCAGGAATGACTCCACAGCAAAGGTCAAACAGAAGTTCTTCTGCTGAGGGAACTGGAGTCCTGAAGGAAGCATCTTCATGGAGGAGTGGCCCAGAGGCTTTGAGACTCGGTGGCCTTGGGCTTGGCTGCCCCAAGCTAAGGGAGAACCCTCAGGTGGTAAGAGGGAGGAAGGGAGCTTGGTGCTTTCCTTCTGCCCTGCTCAGATACCGTTGCCCAGCATCTGCCCTACTGCAATGGTTGTTAATGCCTGGGAGCTGCCAAGGTTTGTTTGTTTCCTTTTGGATACTTGTATTGAAAGTGAAGTCGCTCAGTCGTGTCCAACTCTTTGCAACCCCACGGACTGTAGCCTACCAGGTCCTTGGTCCATGGGATTCTCCAGGCAAGAGTACTGGAGTGGGCTGCCATTTCCTTCTCCAGGGGAATCTTCCCGACCCAGGGATCGAACTCAGGTCTCCCACATTGCAGGCAGACGCTTTAACCTCTGAGCCACCAGGGAAGCCTGTTTGTACTTGTCTTAAACATGGGCAAATACACCACCTTCCACGGTCATACTGTTTACCTGGCCCTCAGAACATCTTTTTACGTCAAGTGGTTTGATGCGCCCAGTTCCTGAATTGTTGTATTGATGTTGAATACACCTTATTAGCATATTAAAATGGCTGTATGCAAAGACACCATCCCTTCCTTGTTGGAATGCCATTGCCAGATCTGTGTGGAAATCCTCATTGAGCCTGTGACACTACCTTGTAACCACACACTCTGTGAAGCATGTTTCAAGTCAACTGTTGAAAAGACAAATTTGTGCTGTTCCAGCTGTCACTGCCAGATTGCTTTCTGGACTCAGTACCATACCCAAAGAAATTCTCTTGTCAATATGGAACTGTGGGAGATAATTCAAAAAGCACTATCCAGAGGAATGCAAACTTAGAGTCTCTGGGCAACAGTCAGAGGAAATCAGCCATCAGCTATCAGCCAGTTCACCTATTAAGTCAACCTGGGGAATTAAGAAGAGAATATGAAAAGGAGAAAAGCAAGATGGAGGCTGAGTGAGGAGCCAATCAGGAAGAAGAAAACAAAGCCAGTGAAGAATAAATACAGAGATTACTGGCAGAGGAGGAAGAAGAGGAAAAGAGACAGGCAGAAAAAAGGCACAGAGAGATGGAAGAACAACTGAAAAGTAATAAAACCCTGGCAAGAAGGCAAAGCCTTAATATTAGCAATATCTGTGAGGGAAGTGTCTCAGCTTCCCCCTCGGCTTCCAAAAAATCTGATCCTGACACAACCAAGTCACAAAGGAAAAGGAAGAGCAAACAAAAAAACACCGGTGATATTCCGAAGTATTTGTCACCAAATTCTCGACTTAGGTTAGCATCACAGTTTGAAGTTGTAGAAGAAGACAGGAAAATCTCCCTGTCCAAGGAGACTGACAGCAGTGATGTGAAGAACCCTACATGGCAAGATATAGAAATTGAGGAAGGTATGCCCTCATTTTCTCCTCAGATATGCCTTGAAGTTCAAAACCAAGGTGCAGAATCTTCAGTGGAGTCACCTAAACCTCAGTTATGTGCCAGAGGTGGAGAATGGTGCCTTCAAGGAAGTCAAAACAGAGCAGCCATGAAAAAGTTATGTGTCGCAAGTCATAAGGAACCTGAAGCCAGAGTTCCCTCTTCTGGAGAAGCTGCAATTAAGCCTTATGGTAAAACTGAGAGTGGATGTACAGTATCAGATATAACATAGACACTTGAAAATAACACAGCTGTGACAGAAAACGAGGAGTCTCACCTACTGACCAATAAAGATATCTCCAAAAAAAGAGAAAAAAAAAAACCAACCAGGAATCTTTGTCTGAAGCAGTCAGCAATCCATGCTGTTTTACAAAAAGAAGAAAAATGTTCCCCAAATCTTCCTCAGGCCGAGTAAACAAGTTCACTTTACCCCAAGACTGATAGATTTGGAATCTCTTTGAGAGACATAAACAAGAAGAATGGGACAGGTTATTTTCTGCTTCATTACAGCTTCTGAAAGAGGTGGATTAAGAACAAATGAGGCTAACCTGGCCAAAAGGATCCCCAGATGAATATCAGTTATGGATTATGTCTTCACCTCCAGACAAAGTACTAAATGGACAGAAGAAGAATGCCAAATATAGAAGCTTTAAAAGACAAACTGATCTAGAGCATCCACCAAAAACCTCAGTTCAGTTCAGGTGCTCAGTCGTGTCCAACTCTTTGTGACCCCATGGACTGCAGCACATCAGGCTTCCCTGTCCATCACCAACTCCTGGAGCTTACTCAAACTCGTGTCCATCGAGTCGGTGATGCCATCCAACCATCTCATCCTCTGTCATCCCCTTCTCCTTCCGCCTGCAATCTTTCCCAGCATCAGGGTCTTTTCAAATGAATCAGTTCTTCTCATCAGGTGGCCAAAGTATTGGAGTTTCAGCTTCAGCATCAATCCTTCCAATATTCAGGACTGATTTCCTTTAGGACTGACTGGTTGGATCTCCTTGCCTGAAAAAATGAAAATTGACAACCTTCTAAGATCCAGTTGAAATGTTAAGATCTAGCTAATGGAAGAAAGATACCAAGTACTACTACAGAGAATTGTTCCCAACACTGCTCATTCCCTATGGCCTAGTAAGTCACAGAAGAGTATTTTTCAGATGTTTCAGAGATACACACAGTAATACTTGGGTAAGAAGAGTGCTTTACATTCTAGTAAAGCAGGATTGTGTAACTCTCTATCATAGATTCTTTATAAATTTTTCATTCTGCTATGTGGGCACACTCATTGTCCCTAATAAAAGAACTGTGTGCTTACAGGGGAGGAATATACAAATGCGTTTTTGCCAAACTCAGTTGTAAGCAAGAGTCCCACTCCTTTCCTTTTGTAATAACTGTGACATACTAAGTTTTAGTTGACAGTTGTTATGGATATAAAAATGCCTTAGCCAACTGTCAAGAAAACTTCATTTCCATGTGCGTCCCCCAAATGCATATTTTATTGCCTTTGAGCACCTTTTTATCCTGACTAGTAATCAAAGTAACATTATAATATACCAAGTAGCTATGTAATCCAGGCAGTTTAAAATCTCTTTTCTTGCAACTTTCCCATTATATTTGCAGAACACTTGAAAATCACCTTTGACAACTCTAATTTCCATCTCTGCTTTCAGTATTACAGCAATTTCTATGCCTTTAATGGCTTAAGTTGAACATGAAGTCAGAAAAATCAGACTTTCCTAGAAAAGTAGGACTTAGTGTACAGAAAAGAAACTAGACCTTTGATGCAAAAGGAGTTAATCTTGGGTGCGGCTGCCTGGGTAGATTGAGAGTTTGTAAGCGCTGGGACTGAGTGGATGATCAGACAACTGGGTCTAGGATGGAGTAGCAGGTGCAGTTTGGCAAAATATTCTTCCTCATCCTTTCTTTGCTTAATGACACAGAAAACTTTGGATTTTATAGTTTTTCACACTATTCTGTGTAATCTGCTGTTCTACAACACAAAATTGGATTTTATTTTGGCAGAGTTACATCACTATATCCTGTAATGTAGAACCTGTGTAAGCATGTATTTATTTTATTCTGTTATCATTTGTATTGATACTAACTTTTATTTGAGTTTAAGAATAAAAATAGAAAGTATGATACTTAGATTTTGCCTTGTCATACCCTCGAATGTTAAATAAGAAGGGAGCAATTATGTTCTGTGAAATTCAGACATTATTACTTTTTTGTTTCATTATTATCAACAACTTTGAGCAAACAAACAATAGTTCTAACAGCATTTCTACTGATGTCTACTTTGTCATCCTTTTAAGGTCATAATACAATAAAATGTCTTGGAGCTAATAATTCTAGGTTAAGTTTGTCAGGGTTTTTAAGCATTATTAAGATTTTTTTTCCCTCCAAATTTTGAAACTGAAATTCTGTAATCTTTTGCATATGTGATGGCATCTACTTCAATATCGATTGGGTAATTGTGTGTAGAATTCTGATGCTAATTTAAAATTTAGTTTGACCTCTGTCATCAATGGTTATCCTCTGAGTAATGATAGAGCTGAAGTGTAGTTAGCAACTAACCACATTTGTCTCAATAGACAAAAATCTATCCTTTCATCATACCAATATTTTTTAAGACCAGTTTTGGTTTATATTTTAGGGTCTCCTCAAATTTAAAGTTATGCAATTAAATCTTCCTGGAATAGTCCATGACCAAAAAGGAGCAAAACAGTTTAATGTATTAAGGTTTACATATATAATCACGTGTTTGTCTGTGAAAAGTCTTCCTGACTGTAGTTGGTTTGCAGATAATTTACAGTGTCTCAGTTAGTCTTTCTGATACTCATACCATATAGGCATTTCTGTGAGAAAATATTAAGTGTTATGTATTAGCCATTAGAATGTACTGATTAGCATTCTTATCATTTTTGTGCAAGCGATGTGAGAGTGTTTAATTTCTCATGGATCACTAAACTGTAGAGATTGAGAATCTGGAAATTAAAGTAATTGTTAAAGAGAAGGCAAGAGAGAAATGTCACACAGGAAAGAAGGCCATGTAAAGATGGAGGAAGAGATTGGAGCGAAACCACCAGAGCCTGGAAGAGTCAAGAACTGATTCTCCCCCAGAGCCTTTGGAAGAAGCATGGTCCTGCCCACCGTCTTGATTTGGGCTTGAGGTTTCCAGGATTATGAGAGAACACATTTTTGATATTTTATACCACATAGTTTCTGGAAATTTGTTCAATGATTTTTGGTAGCTGATAACACTGAGTAACAGCATACCTAAATGTACTGTGAATAATCATGACACTATGTTCTATATTTTTCAGCCTATGTTGATAGAAGTGCCAATAAAGATACATAAAATGAAATAAATGTAGATAGCATTTACTATTACCTTGTTAAAAAATATATTGTCACTTTAAGTGCTCTTAGCAACCCTATGAGGTAGTCACTGTTGCTAGTTCCCATTTTATAATAGGAACACTAAAAAAAAAAAAAGAGGAAAACTGAGAAACAGTGAGAACAGGATTTAACATAGGACTGCATAGTTAGGGAACAGGACAGCTTGTACCCAGTAAGTGCCTCATGCTCCAGAGCCTGGGAAACTGTCAAAGATTTATTAAGTGACAGGTGCAGTCTGCTCAAACACGGTTATATCACATGGTCATTAAAAGTAGTATTATGTGAATACTTGCACAAAATAGCTGGACCTACAGGCAAATGGGTGGCTTGTGACCTTGGTGAGAGCGTGTTCTTTGCAATCATGGGGGCAGAACCGATAACGCAGTGAGATGAGAGGTTGATGGGAATGAGCAATATTTACAGGGAATGTAAAAATTTTTCTGATGTTAATAGGGAATGTAGAAAAATCTTTGTGGAACTTACATTTTAAAGTGCAGAGGGAGAGAGAGAGAAGGAGAAAGAGTCACCTGTGTCTCCATAGGCAGTAGGGGACATGAGAGGTTTTATTTTTTAATGTGCAGTGTCTGTACTTCCCTGGTTGTCCCCTGGCTAATTCTCTGTGCTTGCAAGGCTGAGGGCCTGGGTTCACATCTGGTCATAGAACTAGATCCCACATGCCATTACTAAGACTTCACATTCCACAACTAAGAGTTCCCTTGCAGCAACTAAGATCGGGCACAGCCACATAATAAGTAGTTTCGAAAATTCTCCATGCCAGAAATTTGGAACAAGTTTAGAAATTAATATGAATGGGCCATCTTATGTCAGATTTAACCGTCGAATTTTCCTATATGTTCATTTCCTTCCTTATTTTCTTATTTTTTTTTCACAGTAGAGTTAATGAAACACTTTCAATGGACAAGATGGTTTCTAGTATGTATTTGTAGTTATTAGTGGATAAAATAATAGACAATTGTATCCCAAAATGCTAGTAGTTCTTGGACTTTTGCCTTTCAAGGAGGCAGCACATAGCTGAAATCCTGGTGTGACATGATCTGAGGCTCCCTGCGCTGTTGAATGGGAGACAGGTCGAGAATTTTCCTATCAGTGTATCAACACAGGGAGCAGTCCAGGAGCAGCAGTTAGGGTAACATCACAGCTCGCTGCCCCGGTGCCATCTCTCACTGAGCTAACCAGGCTTGTCAAAGGCAAGGCTGTCTTCGCAGTGTGGGGAACTGGATTAGGATGCACAAGTGTGACGTGGAGCAGTCCTTGGAGCTTCAGAGTCTCCTAAGAAACTAGAGATCCTTCTGTTATTAAAACTTTGAAGTTAAGGCATATCAGAGAAATAGTTGCTTCC
Organism: Capra hircus; assembly: GCF_001704415.2. NCBI lineage: Eukaryota > Metazoa > Chordata > Mammalia > Artiodactyla > Bovidae > Capra > Capra hircus. The sequence continues at coordinate 41,638,307 of NW_017189517.1, forward strand.
TGCATAAAGATAGCTATCTTTTCATTAGGAGAAACAATGAAAAACACCTTTCCACAATGCTTGCCTTAGCCGCAAGACTCAGCCAGAGCCTACTACTGAGTCCTGACTTTGAAAGAGCCCTTGAAGTCACTGTTGCTGCTGCTGCTGCTAAGTCGCTTCAGTCGTGTCTGACTCTGTGCAACCTCCATAGACAGCAGCCCACCAGGCTCCCCCGTCCCTGGGATTCTCCAGGCAAGAACACTGGAGTGGGTTGCCATTTCCTTCTCCAATGCATGAAAGTGAAAAGTGAAAGGGAAGTCGCTCAGTCGTGTCCGACTCTTCGTGACCCCATGGACTGCAGCCTACCAGGCTCCTCCGCCCATGAGATTTCCCAGGCAGGAGTACTGGAGTGGGGTGCCATTGCCTTCTCCCCTTGAAGTCACACCCTATGCCAAATGCTTTGGATATGTTTCTTCATTTTCTCCTTGTGATAGCCATGTGACAAAGTATCCAAAGTCCCATTTGATAGACAACAAAGTTTAGGGTCATAGCACCAACAGTATGTCTCCAGATTAATGGCAGGACTGGAAGGAAGTTACGTACCTCACCATAAGCTGAAGACACCGAGAAGCTTGCCTTTTATAAAATGGGCTTCCCAGGCTTGAGAACTGCGCGTCTTCCAGTCGCTGATGTTGTGGCCCGGGGAGTACACATCCCCAAATCCCGGCTGACAATGAAGATGACAGTGCTCATGTAGGGGCACATAGAGCCTTCACATTATAGACGTTCACTGTGATCACTTTCATAGAGCAAAGTAAGTTTCAAAGTTGAATGGGCACTGTATCTAAATGTGCGTGCTTGTTTCTGTGCCTCCCATAGCTTGCACATGCTGCCTTTACAAGCGTAGCTTTCTCTTCAGATCAGACTAGAGATTGATTCCAATCTCAGATTTATATACGCCACAAAAAGGAAGACACAGGAAAACTGCTACCAGTAAGTGAAAAATTCTGGAAAACCCTGGCTAAAACCATTAACCCACATGCCAATCGTCGTCCTCACTCCTTTGTCAAGCCATCTGTCCTGAGCCTCAAGCTGCAGTCAGGACTCTGGCCTGCAGGGGGCTCCCACCTCCATTTTTCTTTCACACACATACAGACACAAATGAGCACACTCGTCATAGAAAAGGACCTCTTCCAACAACGCAAGAGATGACTCTACACATGGACCTCACCAGATGGTCAGCACCAAAATCAGACTGATTATATTTTTTGCAGCTGAGACGGAGAAGCTCTATATAGTCAGCAAAAACAAGACCAGGAGCTGACCGTGGCTCAGAACATGAACTCCTTATTGCAAAATTCAGACTGAAATTGAAGAACATAGGGAAAACCGATAGGCCATTCAGGTAAGACCTCAGTCAAAACGCTTACAATTGTACAGAGGAAGTGACAAATAGATCCTCGGGATTAGATCTGATAGACAGAGTGCCTGAAGAACTATGGACGGAGGTTTGTAACATGGTACAGGAGTGGATGATCAAAACCCTTCCCAATAAAAAGAAATGCAGAAAGGCAAAATGGTTGTCTGAAGAGGGCCTACAAAAAGACTAAGAAGAGGGAAGCGAAAGGCAAAGGAGAAAAGGAAAGATATACCCATCTGATTGCAGTTCAAAAGAATAGCAAGGAAAAATAAGAAAGCTTTCCTACATGATCAGTGCAAAGAAATAGAGGAAAACAGTAGAATGGGAAAGACTAGACATCTCTTCAAGAAAATTAGAGATACTAAGGGAACATTTCATGCAAAGATGGGCTCGATAAAGGACAGAAATGGTATGGATCTAAGAGAAGCAGAAGATATTAAGAAGAGGTGGCAAGAGTACACAAAAGAACTATGCAAAAAAAACCTTAATGATCCAGATAACCACAACACAATGGTGTGATCATTTACCTAGAGTCAGAAAACCTGGAGTGTGAAGTCAAGTGGGCCTGAGGAGGAATCACTACAAAAAAGCCAGCGGAGGTGATGGAATTCCAGCTGACCTATTTCAAATCATAAAGGATGATGCTGTTAGTGCTGCACTCAATATGCCAGCAAATTTGGAAAATTCAGCAGTGGCCACAGGACTGGAAAAGGTCAGTTTTCATTCCAATCCCAAAGAAAGGCGATGCCAAACAATGCTCAAACTACTGTACAATTGCATTCGTTTCACGTGCTAGCAAAGTAATGCTCAAGATTCTCCAAGCTAGGCTTCAACAGTACATGAACTTAAAGCTTCCAGATGTACAAGCTGGACTGGCAAAGGAACCAGAGATCAAATTACTAACATCTGTTGAATCATAGAAAAGGCAAGAGAACTCCAGAAAAGCATCTACTTCTGCTTCATTGACTATGCTACAGCCTTTGACTGTGTGGATCAGAACAAACTGGAAAATTCTTAAAGAGATGGGAAAAACAGACCACCTCAGCTGCCTCCTGAGAAATCTGTATGCAGGTCAAGAAGAAAGAGTTAGAAGTGGACATAGAACAACCAACTGGTTCCAAATTGGGAAAGGAGTACATCAAGCCTGTATATTGTCATCCTGTTTATTTAACTATATGCAGAGTACATCATGAGAAATGCTGGGCTGGATGAAGCACAATCTGGAATCAAGATTGTAGTATCAAGAACCTCAGATATGCAGATGACACCACCCTTATGGCAGAAAGTGAAGAAGAACTGAAGAGCCTCTTGATGAAAGTGAAAGAGGAGAGTGAAAAAGCTGGCTTAAAACTCAACGGTCAAAAAACTAAGATCATGGCATCTGGTCCCATGACTTCATGGCAAATAGATGGGGAAACAATGGAAACAGTGACAGACTTTAGTTTCTTTGGGGCTCTGAAATCACTGCAGATGGTGACTGCAGCCATGAAATTAAAAGACGCTTACTCCTTGGAAGGAAAGTTATGACCAACCTAGATAGCATATTAAAAAAACAGCAACATTACTTTGCCGACAAAGGTCCATCTAGTCAACACTATGGCTTTTCCAGTAGTAATGTATGAATGTGAGAGTTGGACCATTAAGAAAGCTGAGCACCGAAGAAGTGATGCTTTTGAACTGTGGTGTTGGAGAAGACTCTTGAGAGTCCCTTGGACTGCAAGGAGATCAAATCAGTCAATCTTAAGAGAAATCATTCCTGAATATTCATTGGAAGGACTAATGCTTAAACTGAAACTCCAATACTTTGGCCACCTGATGCAAAGAACTGACTCACTGGAAAAGACCCTGATCCTGAGAAAGATGGAAGGCAGGAAGAGAAGGGGATAACAGAGGATGAGTTGGTTGAATGGCATCACCAGCTCGATGGGCATGAGTCTGAGCAAGCTCCGTGTGTTGGTGATGGACAGGGAAGCCTGGCATGCTGCAGTCCATGGGGTCGCAAAGACTCAGACATGACTGAGCACCTGAACTGAACTGAACGTTATAGAGAAATGTGACTGGCGGTAGGATGGTGCCACCTTGTGACAGTACACTGAACTACAGCTTGAACATCCCTGAGCTAGAAGGTGGGAGGGAAGGGCTATGCCCTAAACCCAGAGAGCTCAGGAAGTCTGTGTAGAAAAAGGACACAGACTGGATACACGGATACCGAGGTATCTAGACAGAAAGTGAAGCCTCTTTTTATGCTGAGTGGAAAGCTCTATTTGATTTCAGCAAAAACACGATTTTTATGTTTTAACTAAACTAGTTTTTTTTGTGTGTGTGTCATTTATATTTATAAATGACAAGAATCTATTTTTCCTTATAGAGGGGTATACCTCTTTAGACAATCTCTTTAACAAGTGGTGCTGGGAAAACTGGTCAACCGCTTGTAAAAGAATGAAACTAGAACACTTTTAACACCATACACAAAGATAAACTCAAAATGGATTAAAGATCTAAACGTAAGACCAGAAACTGTAAAACTCCTAGGGGAAAACATAGGCAAAACACTCTCTGACATAAATCACAGCAGGATCCTCTATGACCCACCTCCCAGAGTAATGGAAATAAAAGCAAAAATTAAAAAATTGACCTAATTAAACAGAAAAACTTTTGCATAACAAAGGAAAGTATAAGCAAGGTGAAAAGACAGCCTTCAGAATGGGAGAGAATAATAGCACACTAAGCAACTGACAATTAATCTGAAAAGTATACAAGCAACTCCTGCAGCTCAATTCCAGAAAAATAAACAACCCAGTAAAAAAATGGACCGACCAAAGAACTAAGCAGTCATTTCTCCAAAGAAGACATACAGATGGCTAACAAACACAGGAGAAGATGCTCAACATCACTCATTATCAGAGAAATGCAAATCAAAACCACACTGAGGTACCATCTCACGCTGGTCAGAATGGCTGCTATACAAAAGTCTACAAACAATAAATGCTGGAGAGGGTGTGGAGAGAAGGGAATCCTCTTACACTGTTGGTGGGAATGCAAACTAATATAACCAGTATGGAGATTCCTTAAAAAAACTGGAAATAGAACTGCCTTGTGACCCAGCAATCCCACTGCTGGGCACGCACACCAAGGAAAGCAGAATTGAAAGAGACACATGTACCCCAGTGTTCATCGCAGCACTGTTTATAATAGCCAGGACATGGAAACAACCTAGATGTCCATCGGCAGACAAATGGATAAGAGAGCTGTGGTACATATACTCAGTTATTAAAAAGAATGCATTTGAGTCAGTTCTAATGAGGCGGATGAAACTGGAGCCTATTATACAGAGTGAAGTACGTCAGAAAGAAAAACACCAATTCAGTATATTAATGCATACATATGGAATTTAGAAAAATGGTAACGATGACCCTATATGCGAGACAGCAAAAGAGACACAGATGTAAAGAGCAGACTTTTGGACTTTGTGGGAGAAGATGAGGGTGGGTTGATTTGAGAGAATAGCGTTGAAACATGTATATTACCATATGTGAAATATATCACCAGTTCAGGTTTGATGCATGAGACAGGGTGCTCAGGGCTGGTGCACTGGGATGACCCTGCGGGATGGGAGGGGGGTTCAGGATGGAGAACACATGTACACCCATGGCTGATTCATGTCAGTGCATGGCAAAAACAACTATAATATTGTAATTAGCCCCCAATTAAAATAAATAAATTAAATTAAAAAAGACACAGATCAGCAGGAAAGTTAGACTCATTTGAATATGGCGTGGTGTGATGTGCTCCTGAGCCTCATGCCTTCTGTGCTTGGAAATATAGGGTGTCAATCTCTGCTTTCCCTCTTAACAAAAGTATGACCCCTAGCCAAGTTGCCTAACCTCTGTACATTAGTTTTTTCCAAAATATTGTGAAGATCTGTTATTCTACCTTCTATGAGTGCTGTAGAAAATGCATGAGATTGGAAAATGTATAAATTCACAACAGTTAAGTCCCTGTGGTTTTCTGGGTCGCTGTGATAGCTTATGGTGATAGCTTATGGTGAATGATGTCAGATTCATGGTCTCTGAAAATTTAGCTTACGGACCAGCTTGGTCACTTGATCACTCAAGAGCTTTTGTGTAGCAGAGTTTTATTAAAGTGAAAAAGGACAGAGAAAACTTGTGACACAGACATCAGAAGAGGGACCAATAGTGCCCTAGTCCCTAGTCTTACCAAGGCCTTATATACTTTTACCAGACCCACTCCCACAACATACATTAACAATAGAAAGGTCTTACCAGACCCACTCCCATATAAAATAACAAGATTAGTCAGAAATTCCTTGTTAAAAAAGATAAGCATGTCCTCAAGCAAGATATATTGTTGTTATATAATCCTTAGTACAGAGTTAAGATGATGACCGCAAGGAGATCCAACCAGTCCATCCTAAAGGAAATCAGTCCTGAATATTCATTGGAAGGACTGATGCTGAAGCTGAAGCTACAATACTTTGGCCACCTGATGCGAAGTACTGACTCCTTAGAAAAGACCCTGATGCTGGTAAAGATTGAAGGCAGGAGGAGAAGGGGATGAAGTGGATGAGATGGCTGGATGGCATCACCGACTCAATGGACATCAGTTTGAGCAAACTCCTGGGAGATGGTGAAGGACAGGGAAGCTTGGCATGCTGCAGTCCACGGGGTTTCAAAGAGTCGGACGTGACTGAGCGACTGAACTGAATATTTTTGAAGTCTAGTTGATTTACAATGTTGTGTTAATTTCTGCTGTACAGCAAAGTGATTCAGTTATAGATCTATATTCTTTTTATTTTCCGTTTTGGTTTACCAAAGTATATCGAATTTAGTTACCTGTGCTATACAGTAGGTCCTGTTGCTTATCCATTTTACATATAATAGTTTGCATCTACCACTCTCAAACTGGAGAAGGAAATGGCAACCCACATCAGTACTCTTGCCTGGAAAATTCGATGGATGTGGGAGCCTGGTAGGCTACAGTCCATGGGGTCGCAAAGAGTCGGACACGACTCAGCGACTTCACTTTCTTTCTTTCTGTAGTTCCTTTTGGAGAAGGAAATGGCAACCCACTCCAGTGTTCTTGCCTGGAGAATCCCATGGACAGAGGGGCATGGTGGGCTGCCGTCTATGGGGTTGCAAAGAGTCGGACACGACTAAGCAACTAACACACGTACACACTCTCAAACGCCATTTCATCCCTCCCCACACCACACCTTGGTAACCACAAGTCTGCTGTCTGTCAGATGGTTTCTGTTTCATAGATAAGTTCATCTGAATATGCATATTATGCTTATGAAATTGACATAGACCATTAAAAGTGGGATGGGAAAGCATATGAAATAATGTGAAATGGACCAATGGAAATGCTACACCCAGTTTTCTATTTTCCTAAATTATCCAAGAAATGACTCCAGCACAGACAGGGCACTAAAGTGAAGACATAGTGAAAACATACATTTCTGTGTAGTACTTCCACATTATTGTCTTATGATACTATTTGGACTGTTTCAAGGGAATCTCCTTTGAAGGAAGGTAAGGTATGAAATTAGACCATTGATACTTGTTTAGTACTACATGTATCCTTTGCCAGATTCACTTGAGATATTTTCTCCTTACAATAATTGTCTAATATGAATATAATTATTTCCATTTTTCAAATGAGGAAAGGCGAATTAAAAGATATTGTGATGCAATCATTTTAAAATTTCCCATCTAATTCTCACATCATTTTTTGCAGCCTCTAATGATCATTGCTTAGAACCACATTTCATAAAAGGTTGCAAAAGTGTGGTGTACAAATTCTTCAATTTCTTCTGCATGTATTAGCTATAATTCTTTTATAAAAGAATCCATCCCTCATCAACTATGCATGGGTGTAATATGCAAGGAAAGGCCAGATGAATATATAATTTATTGGCAATATTTCCACTTTCAAAAATGAGTTTTTACCCTAGGACTCTCAAAGGTGAGCAGTGTTTTAATTTTGTCGGCTTTTTTAAAAGAATGTGATACATAGATACATAGCTCATAGACGTTCCTATATTTAAGGCGTTTTAGTGCATTACACGGAGAAGGCAATGGCGCCCCGCTCCAGTACTCTTGCCTGGCAAATCCCATGGACGGAGGAGCCTGGTGGGCTGCAGTCCATGAGATCGCGAAAAGTCGGACACGACTGAGCGACTTCACTTCCACTTTTCACTTTCATGCATTGGAGAAGGAAATGGCAACCCACTCCAGTGTTCTTGCCTGGAGAATCCCAGGGATGGGGGAGCCTGGTGGGCTGTCATCTCTGGGGTCGCACAGAGGCGGACACGACTGAAGCGACTCAGCAGCAACAGCAGTGCATTACAATCATTAACTTTTTTTTTTTTTTTTTGACGTTCAAATTGTTCTATCTTTGGCCAATGGAAGCCCCTCCGGTTATGATTCCTTTTGATATAATTTCTGTATGAGAGTTCAGTCCAGACTCACCTTGTACAATCCTTACCTAGATTGGAAATTAGGCATTTCTCCAGGAAGCCTGGTCCGTTTTAGTGGGAAATGAGTTTAGAGTATTCAGTGCAGGGACTATGGTTGCTGATTGCTACTGGATTGGTTAGTTTCTTGCCCTTTTCAGTGAATAGAGCCAGTAAACATAGGTCTCATATTTAGAGAATCTAGAACGTCGTCATGAATCCTGAGATGTTCCTCTGTCCCCTTATAGGTACACATTTTTATCATCGTTTGTATCAACTGTACAGCTTAGAGAATATGAGAAAAGATAACACACATTTGTTTTCACTACCTTTCATATGTAAAATTTGTTATTTTTAATTTCAGAGCTATCCAATAGAAATTTCTGTGGAGATGGGAACATTCCGTATTCTGCTATTCAACATAGCAACCATTAACTAACAGAGGTTTGTTCAGGAATTGAACATTTAGCTACTAAAACATGGCAACTGTGATTGATTCTTAATGTCATGTAATTTTAATTTATTGTAAGTAGTTACCTGAGGCAGCAGCTCTACACCTATTTCTACACCTGTTTTTTAAATCACTGAACATTATATCCTGGCGATGACTTCATAGCAATACAGAAAGAGAGTCTTATTATTTATTTTAATAGCTGCATAGTCCTTTCAGATGTAGGTGGACCACAGTTTATTCAACTAGGTCCCTGTTGGTGTATATGTCTTGTATCTTATCTTAAAATCTTATGAATTGTTCTGGAAGAAATGGTTTTGTGCTTATGTCTTTTTTTTCCTTTTACATTGCTGCTTTAGGGTAGATTCTTAGAAGAGACATTGTTGATTCCAAGGTAAGTACCCTGGTAATTTCATTCAGTTCAGTTCAGTTCAGTCACTCAGTCGTGTTCCATTCTTTGCTTACACTGTAACAAATCCCCTGGCTAGGAGTTGTACCATGTTATATTACCACCAGCAGTGTATATGTCTCCCTATTTCCTCACAGACTATGTAAATGATGAGAAAGGGCAACTTTTACATCTCTTAATCAAGAGTTGGGTTGAACAGTTTTAAACATATTTAAGGAACATTTTTTTTGGAAGTACTCCTCTGTGTCTAGTGTGCTTTCTCCTTCAGAATGTTCTAATTTGCCTTTTCTTTGGCATAATCTCTCTTCTACAAGTAGATAAACTTTGTTAGTTACATAAGTTGCATACTTTTTCCTAATGTGTAATTTTTCATTTTACTTTGATTTTTTTTGCCAGGCAATTTTTAATGGAATCAAGTGTTACCAGGGTTTTCCCTTACTGCCCGTGGATTTGAAGTCATCTTTGGAAAACTTCTCGACTACTAGCTAATAGAGGAATTTACTGTGAGTGTACATTTGTGGGCAGGAGAGAGAGAAAAGGATCATATTAGAGTGCCAGGTTTAAGAGGAACCCAGAAAAGAGTGGTCATCATGTGAGAAATCTGGGAAGACCATTTCACTAAGTCAAGAGAATTGGGCATTTGGACTGGAGTCTTCATCCAGTGCTTGTCTTGATAGCTCAGTCTCTAGTCCTTCCCATCTCTTGTCAATACATACCAGGCTGCCATTGACTGGCAGAGAACGTCTTTATGAAGCAGGAATTCTGCGTCACCTCAAATGCACCCGTCAGATGACTAAATGGATAGAACCACCCTCTCATCTTCTTAGAGAGAAGACATCAGTTAGTTCACTCAGTCGTGGCTATCTCTCTGTGACCCCATGGACGGCAGCACACCAAGCTTCCCTGTCCATCACCAACTCCCAGAGCTTGCTCAAACTCATGTCCATCGAGTCAGTGATACCATCTAATCATCTCATCTTCTATTGTCCCCTTATCCTGCTGTCCTCAATCTTTTCCAGAACCAGAGTATTTTCCAACGAGTCAGTTATTCGCATCAAGTGGCCAAAGTATTGGAGTTTCAGCTTCAGCATCAGTCCTACCAATGAATATTCAGGACTGACTCCCTTTAGGATTGACTGGTTTGATCTCCTTGCAGTCCAAGGGACTCTCAAGAGTCTTTTCCAACACCACAGTTCAAAGGAATTAATTCTTCAGCACTCAGCCTTCTTTATAGTCCAACTCTCACATCCATATATGACTACTGGAAAAAACGTAGTTTTGACTAGATGGATCTTTGTCGGCAAAGAATGTCTTTGCTTTAAATATGCTGTCAATCTTTGTGATGCCTTTCCTACCAAGGAAATTAATTTCATGGCTGCAGTCACAATCTGCAGTGATTTTGGAGCCCAAGAAAATAAATTCTGCCATTCTTTCCATTGTTTCCCCATCTATTTGCCATGAAGTGATGGTACCAGATGTTGTGATCTTAGTTTTTTGAATGTTGAGTTTTAAGCCACCTTTTTCACTCTCCTCTTTCACTTCACCTGGAGTAACAGGCAAATTTGGCCTTGGAGTACAGAACGAAGCAAGGCAAAGGCTAGTAGAGTTCTGCCAAGAGAACACACTGGTCATAGCAAATACCCTCTTCCAACAACACAAGAAAAGACTCTACATTTGGACATCATCAGGTGGTCAACACCGAAATCAGATTGATTATATTCTTTGCAGCCAAAGATTGAGACTCTCTATAGCATCAGCAAAAACAAGACCAGGAGCTGACTCTGGCTCGGATCATGAACTCTTTATTGCCAAATTCAGACTGAAATTGAAGAAAGTGGAGAAAACCACTAGACCATTCAGATATGACCTAAATCAAATCCCTTATGATTATACAGTGGAAGTGAGAAATAGATTTAAGGGACTATATCTGATGGAGGTTCCTGACATTGTACAGGAGACAGGAATCAAGACCATCTCCAAGTAAAAGAAATGCAAAAAAGCAAAATGGCTGTCTGAGGAAGCCTTACAAATAGCTGAGAAAAGAAGAGAAGTGAAAAGCAAAGGAGAAAAGGAAAGATATACCCATTTGAAAGCAGAGTTCCAAAGAATAGTCAGGAGAGATAAGGAAGATTTCCTCAGCCATCAGTGCAAAGAAATAGAGGAAAACCATAGAATGGGAAAGACTAGAGATCTCTTCAAGAAAATTAGAGATACCAAGGGAACGTTTCATGCAAAGATGGCCTCAATAATGGACAGAAATGGTATGGACCTAACAGAAGCGGAAGATATTAAGAAGAGGTGGCAAGAATACAGAGAAGAACTGTACAAAAAGGATCTTCATGACCCAGATAATCAGGATGGTGTGATCACTCACTTAGAGCCAGACATCCTGGAGTGTGAAGTCAAGTGGGCCTTAGGAAGCATCACTATGAACAAAGCTAGTGGAGGTGATGGAATTGCAGTTAAGCTATTTCAAATCCTGGAAGATGATGCTGTGAAAGTGCTGCACTCCATATCCCAGCAAATATGGAAAACTCAGCAGTGGCCACAGGACTGGAAAAGGTCAGTGTTTATTCCAATCCCAAAGAAAGGCAATGCCAAAGAATGCTCAAAACACCACACAATTGCACCCATCTTACACTGGAGAAGACTCTTGAGAGTCCCTTGGACTGCAAGGAGATCCAACCAGTCCATCCTAAAAGAGATCAGTCCTGGGTGTTCATTGGAAGGATTGATGTTGAAGCTGAAACTCCAACACTTTGGCCACCTGATGTGAAGAGGTGACTCATTGGAAAAGACCCTAATGCTGGGAAAGATTGAGGGCAGGAGGAGAAGGGGATGACAGAGGATGAGATGGTTGGATGGCATCATTGACTCGATGGACATGGGTGTGGGTGGACTCCGGCAGTTGATGATAGACAGGGAGGCCTGGCATGCTGTGGTTCATGGGGTCTCAAAGAGTTGGACACGACTGAAAGACTAAACTGAACTTTCACTTCATCAAGAGGCTCTTTAGTACTTTTTTTGCCTTCTGCCATAAGGGTGGTGTCATCTACATATCTGAAATTATTGATACTTATCCTGGCAGTCTTGATTCCAGCTTGTGCTTCATCCAGCCCAGCATTTTGCATGATGTACTCTGCATATGTTAAATAAACAGGATGACCGTATACAGCCTTGATGTACTCCTTTACCAATTTGGAACCAGTCCATTGTTCCATGTTCAGTTCTAACTGTTGTTTCTTGACCTACATACAGACTTCTCAGGAGGCAGGTCAGGTGGTCTGGTATTCTCAACTCTTTAAGAATTTTCCACGGTTTGTTTTGATCCACACAGTCAAAGGCTTTGGCATAGTCAATAAAGCAGAAGTAAATGTTTTTATGTAACTCTCTTGCTTTTTCAATGATCCAACGAATATTGGCAATTTGATCTCTGGTTCCTCTGCCTTTTCTAAATCCAGCTTGAACAACTGGAATTTCACAGTTCACATACTGTTGAAGCTTGGCTTGGAGAATTTTGAGCATTACTTTGCTAGCGTGTGAGATGAGTGTGCAGTAGCTTGAGTATTCTTTGGCACTGTCTTTCTTTGGGATTGGAATGAACACTGACATTTTCCAGTCCTGTGGCCACTACTGAGTTTTCCAAATTTGTTGGCATATTGAGTGCAGCACTTTCACAGCATCATCTTTTAGGATTTGAAATAGCTCAACTGGAATGCTATCACCTCCACTAGCTTTGTAGTGATGCTTCCTAAGGCCCACTTGACTTTGCATTCCAGGATGTCTGGCTCGAGGTAAGTGATCACACCATCGTGGTTATCTGGGTCATGAAGATCGTTTTTGTGTAGTTCCTCTGTGTATTTTTGCTACCTCTCCTTAATATCTTCTGCTTCTGTTAGGTTAAGTTCTGTCCTTTATTGTGCCCATCTCTGCAAGAAATATTCTCTTGGTATCTCTATGTTTCTTGAAGAGATCTTTCCCATTCTATTGTTTTCCTCTATTTCTTTGCATTGATCACTGAGCAAGGCTTTCTTATCTCTCCTTGCTATTCTTTGGAACTCTGCATTCAGATGGGTATATCTTTCTTTTTCTTCTTTGCTTTTAGCTTCTCTTCTTCTCTCAGCTATTTGTAAGGCCTTCTCAGACAACCGTTTTGCCTTTTTGCATTTGTTTTTCTTGGGGATAGAGAGAAGACATATGAAATCAATTCCAAAGTGTATCATTCTGACAGAACAAAAGACTAAGAGAAAGGGAAACTTCCAGCTGGATCTGGTGAGAAGCAAAACTGAAACCAATATTGATCACCTCATCCTTGACTCTCTGAGTCAGAAGATGGTAATAGCCTATTAGTCCTCTGTAAAAGGACAGGGGTTTGAGTTAGAAGGTGCCACAATCTCCCATGTTACAAGCTCTCCCACACAGCTACATTATTTCTTGTTTCCATGATGGTTTCCAGTACTCAGGGTCAAGTTTGGACTAATCTTGCTTAGAATGGAGCCTGAGGTCATTCCCCAAGGGATGGCTCCAGATGTCCATCTTGTTTCCTGTGGGCATTTCCAGTTATGCAGGTCTGAAGATGAAAAGAGAGGCTGAGATGCAGAGCAGGAATTGGACTGACAGTTCCTGGCTGGTACATACTACATACACAGTACAGATAACACTTCAGTGAGAAGCAGGATAGAACCTATACATCTATCCTTTTAGTCTTTTTATACACATCTGAATGTTCAAAGAAAGTTAAGGTCCCACTGTACATACTTTTTCTTTTAGGAAACTTTTTACTTTTAAAAAATGATGTCTTTTCTTTGAGGAAGATAAGGAAAAACGTGTAGAAAAAGGAGAACGCTGCCACTTGGTGAGCAGAGTCAGAACTGCAGGTGTGAATGTCTGAACTGGGGATTTGGCAAAGGATGGAGGACGGAAAGAGCTGTAGTGTTGGTGTGGAGGTGAACGGATTCCATCCTGCAGTCCAAGATTTCCAGACTGCTCAGTGGCTGCAGTCCTTCTGTGTTTATGCCCATGGTGGGATCTTCAAGCCCTGGGACTGGAAATCCAGCCCCTAAGTGAACTGAGTACAAAGCTCCATGAGTTAGTGTATGAGTAACTGGTATAAACAATTTGAGACAAAAAAACAGATATAAATACACACACATACAGAAAAATGCAAAATACATTGTGTTAATCTCCTTTTAAAGCAATGAATATATGAATATTATGTCTGTTGTCAAGGTGCAAGTTTTTGTATTGTCAACATTTTATTCAGTGATCTACATATTGAAAACACTCTAGAAATGCAAAGTTGTAACATAAAAACATCCTCTATCTTTGACAATACACATTCAGTGAATTATTATTAAAGGGATCTGTTTAATATCTAAGTCAATAAATGTATTTCTACACTATTATTTTGTGACTCAGCTGTTGATCAACCTGTTTTATAAAACTTTCTTTTAATATAGTTTTGTTTAAAAAAAAAAAAGTTAGGACTTCCTGGTGGCTCAGACAATAAAGCATCTGCCTACAATGCCGGAGACCCAGGTTTGATCGTTGGGTCAGGAAGATCCCCTGGAGGAGGAAATGGCAACCCACTCCAGTATTCTTGCCTGGAAAATCCCATGGACAGAGGAGCCTGGAGGACTCCACAGGTTTGCCAAGAGTAAGATAGGAATGAAATGACTAAGCACACACACATCACACATAACGAAAGATAAAAAGCACAATGAAAAAAGGGGGAAGATCTAAATATTTTTCCAAAGACATACAAATGGCCAAGATGCACAGGAAAAGATGCTCAACATCACTAAATATTCTGGAAATGCAAATCAAAAGCACAATGAGGTTATGCTTCACATGGGTTGAATGGCTATCATCAAAAAGTCTAAAAATAAATTCTGGAGAGAGTGTGTAGAAAAAGGACCCTGATACACTGTGGGTTGTAATGTAAACTGGTGCAGCCTCTATAAAGAATGGCATGGAAGTTTCTGAAAAAAGTACAAATAGAGCTACCATATGATCCAGAAATCCCACTTCTGGATATATAACCCAAAAAAAAAAAAGTGTAATTCAAAGGAACATGCACCCAGATGTTCATAGCATCTCCATTTATAATAACCAAGACTTGCAAAGAACACAAGTGTCCATCAATAGATGACTGGCTTAAGATTTGATATAATACAAACATACACACACAGAGGACAATTAGTCCTAAAAGAATGAAATATTACAATTTGCAGCAACATAGATGGACCTAGAGCATATTATAATTAGTCAAGCAAATCAGAAAGTGAAACTGAATATTATACAATATCATTTACATGTTGAATCTTAAAAATAATACAAATGAATCTATATTCAAAATAGAAACAAACTCATAGAGAAACCAAGCTTATGATTACCAAAGGGGATAGGGAGCGGAGAGGGACAAAATATTAATAGGAATATGGGATTAACAGATACAAACTACTATACCCCAAAACAAAAAGCAATAAGGAGTTTTGCTAAAGTACAGAAAATTATATTCAATAATTTATAAAAAGTATGGATAAAAATCTGAAATATATATATATCCAAATGGCTTTACTGTATACCTGAAACTAACACAATATTGTACATTAGCAGTATTTCAATTTTAAAAAATCATACAAAAATTTCTCTTCCTCAGTGTTTGTAAGTGCATATTGGCCTTGAATAGAGATTAGGACTGAATGAGATAAAATGTAAAACAGGTTTTATATAGTAGCTGTGAACATGTTAATATCCTACAATTCAGGTCCTCTTTCAAAAGAGCAACAACTTGTGCAGCTTCCTGGGTTCAGTTCAGCACCTCAGGAATCAGGTAATCATAGTGACCCCCCACACCCGTTCCTCCTGACCCATGGAGTAGGATTTCATCCCCATTATCATCTTCACATCCAATAGTGAGCATGACACAACCTAGATCTGGCATCAGGTGAGTTTTCCACTATCAGTCTTTAAGCCCTGGAAATCTCCCATCTAAAATGGAGCTGCTGCTTTGCCTGTACAGAGAGCAAAGGGTAGACATCCGACCCTGGAAATTTTACACTCTCTGTCAGTCTGAGGTTGACCATCTGTAAAATAGGACTATGGGCACCTACTTCTAGACTTGAAAAAGAAAAGGGGAAAACCTCAAAGAATGGCTGTCCTGCAAAAGGACTTTAGACGTATTACTCCAGGGCCACCTTGTGTCTTGTGCATGAGTGTATGCTAAGTCACTTCAGGCACGTCTGACTCTGTGCAACCCTACGGACTATAGCCCACCAGGCTCCTAAGTCCATGGGATTCTCCAGGCAATAATACTGGGGTGGGTTACCATTTCCTTCTCCAGGGGATCTTCCTGACCCAGGGATCAAACTCAAATTTTTTACATCTACCTGCATTGAAACATGGGTTCTTTACCATTAGTGCCACCTGGGAACCTGTCTCCTATGCCCTATTAAATAGAAGATTTGAAAAGTTATCTGGAAATGTAGAATCACGAAATAAACTTCGGTTCCATCTCATCACTTCCTACTTCCTCATGCTTTCTGATCCCATTTTTAAAATTCTAGTTTGACCAGAAATAACTTCTTATTGAACCCCCAAAAGGAAGATTAGCAAGTCACTTCTTATTGAAGGAAGACTAGTACAGGAAGGATAGTACAGGAGAGTAGAGAGTAGGGACAGGTCAGCTAGACAGAAGTCATCAAACAAATGTCCAATTTCAGAGTCATCACCTGACCACAGGGCCTGGGTTGAGTCCCTAACCTGTGTTGGCTTCAGTCCTAACACAGTACACTCACTATAGAAACAGACTATGGGTAGAGCCTTTTCAGTCAGAAGACTAGGAGTTGACGCTGCGATTTAATTTACCTTGATAAATTAGTAGTTTATCTAATATGTGTGCTTGGTATCTTTTATCACTGCTGTGGGTTGTTGTTGTTATTGTTGTTTTTTTCAGTTTTATGAGTATTATTATTTTTCTTACTACTCAGCCAAAATGTGAATGTTAGGAGTGGTGATTAGCATGAAGTTAAGGGATGAACCCTGGAGAAGGCAATGGCACCCCACTCCAGTACTCTTGCCTGGAAAATCCCATGGATTGACGAGCCTGGTAGGCTGTAGTCCATACATAGGATCGCGAAAAGTCGGACACGACTGAGCAACTTCACTTTCACTTTTCACTTTCATGCATTGGAGAAGGAAATGGCAACCCACTCCAGTGCTCTTGCCTGGAGAATCCCAGAGACGGGGGAGCCTGGTGGGCTGCCGTCTATGGGGTCGCACAGAGTCAGACACGACTGAAGTGACTTAGCAGCAGTAGCAGCAAGGGATGAACCCAACTGAAGGTGGAGAATATAAGCAGCGAATACAGAGAATGGAGGTGAAGGAAGCAGACAAGCATTGGACTCTCCCTGGGTGCCTGGCCCTGTGCCCATCCTCTCATGACTCAGGGAAGATTCTTACCCAAGAGCATTCCTGGTTCTCAGCTGCAGACAGTGGTAACCTGGGGGCTGCCAGGGAGGTGCCTAGCTGAAGCACTGCTCTGATCAGCTCCTGCTCCACTGAAGGCCATCAGACCTACCCCTCCTTTGCCATCTCCCTGCTCTTTGCTTCTGGGTATCTGAAAATGTCCCCCTGTGGAACCTTCCAGACTTTACCCTTGAAGGGCTTCCACATGCAAATGATACTCTATTTTCCCCAGTCTTCAAAAGCTGTCCTGCCCACTAGGGAAGGGGGACTCTGAGGTAAAGAAGGAAATGTCTACCTCTCAGAGGTATGTCATCTCAACATTTTTACCTGGCATACTGTACTTTTATAGGTAATGACCTTATATATTTCCTATACACAGCCCAATGATACACACACACACACACACACACACACACACACACACACACACGGAGATATATGGCATGGAATATGCTGGCAATTCATTTTGACTTTAATTCATCTCCACATGAAATTGAACACAATGAATGATTTCCCTAGGTAATGAAAGCATGAGCACATGTATCTTCACTATCATACTCATCAATAGGGGCTTTTGAGGGAGTACCCCTGGAGCCTGTTATATCAGGGAGAGCAAAGTGACCATTTCTCCAGCCCATTGTCTAAAATGAAGGCTGCTCCATTGTCCCCCAGAGAGGGCAAGGGATGGAACCTCACCCCAGGTTCCCACTTATCTGGACAGGCAATAGAAGCTATAAGAGGAGGAGCCCTGTCATCTGTGAAATGGGACTCATCTCTAACACAGAGCTCTCCTGAGGGGTGAATAAGAAAACCTGGGGCTATGGCATTGTGTGAAGTCATTTCTCCTGGTTCTCCAGGAGAAGAGAAGGTAGATGTCATTGGAAAGGAAGCAAATGTCTTTCTGATATGGCTTGAGTCCAAACTTCTAAAGAGAGAAGGATCTCTAGGCTCTAGGGAGACTCAAAAGCTCCTAAGAGGAGCGCAACATCATGCCTCTGAGCAGACTCTAATCCAGTTCCCATCCTAGGAATACAGGCTTGTCTTTGACTCACCTGGCAAGCTCAGTGAGTGGCACTGAGCTCAGTGAGAGATGGCACCAGGGCAGCAAGCTGCAGTGTTGCTTAACTGCTGCTCCTGGACTGGTCCCTAGGTTAGTGCATTGATAGGACAATTCTAGACCTGTCTTCCATTCAACACTGCATGGGTCCTCAGATCATGCCATATCCAGGTATGCCACACCAGAATTTCTAATATCTGCTGTCTCTATGTGAGACAAAAAATTAAAAAAGTACTACCATTGTATTGAAATACAATGGCTCATTCTTTCATTTACTAATAACTCAATATATATTGGGCTCACAATTTACACTATTCCATTTGAGATGTCTCTTAACTCTGCAGTGGAAATAAGAGGTTGAGAAGGAAAATGAGTGTATGGGAAAATTTAAAGGTAAAAAATTAAATGGGATGGCTCCTTTACATTAACTTTTAATCTTGCTCAAGTTTACAGACATTGAAGATTAAGTATCACTCCTTGGACCTCTCTTTCCTATTCAGCCACAAGCCTCTCTTTCTCTTCATATTGAAAGGTTGCTGCTGCAAACCGTGTGTTATGCCAGGATTCATGACCCCCAGAGAAGAGGATTTCGATCCAGGGTCAGAGATGAGACTTGACTACGTGGAGCTTTTTGTGTAGCAAAGTTGTATTAAAGTTTAACAGAGATAGGGAAAGCTTCTGACACAGACATCAGAGGGGACAGAAAGAGTGTCCCCTTGCTTGTTTTTAGCAAGGCATTTTATGTCTGTTAGCAAGCTGCTAGTCAGATGAGACACACCTCAAGGCTGAGGGAGTTTTACCAGGCCTCTCTCCCACAATATGTATTTTTGAGATTGGATGGCATGAGGTGTGCCATCCTCTGGCCATAAAACAATTGACATGAATACTGGTTTGTTGAGCCATTATCAGCTCAAGGTTTGAGAAAAGAAAAAAAAAAGTTAGTCTTAGGCAGAACTAGTTTTGGCAACAGAGAAGGAAAAAAAAAAGTCTGCCACTTGTGGTTTATTTCCTCCCACCACTTGGGGACCTCTGGCCTTCCTACCCTATCATTCCCCCCTTTTCTTTTAGGGGAATTATGTTGTCTAGGGAGAGGATCAAACCCAGGTCTCCCGCATTAGAGGCAGACGCGTTAACGTCTGAGCCACCAGGGAAGCAGGGAAAAGGGGCAGCATTATTATTCCATAACTGCTTCTGAGCTGACAAGGGGTGTCATCCCTAAACTGGAGAGGCAACATATTCTCCTAACCCTCATATCGAGGTTCTCTGACCCAGAGGCCCCAAGGAGTAGTTGGAGAAAGCTGCAGCACTCATAGGAGCTTGGACAACCAGTTGCAACTTAAAAGCCTTCATGTGGCTAGAAACAAATCCAGCTACACACTTACAAGTGCAAGGGGCAAACAGCAAAAACAGAACAATCAGAATTATTACAATTCAGATAGTTTTCCACCATGGGGAACTAGTTAACATCTCCCAAATTGAAGCAACTGAGGCTTCAGGAGTATCCATAGCCTGAGTCATTGCGTTCATGTGTTTAGTAAAGTGAGTAGCACTAGTGTTCATATCTGGCATATATGTGCTACGCTGAGTATGAATGATGGCACAAATTCCTTCTTGTGTGGTTGTTAGAATATTTAAGCCCAATCTGTTTTTTAAAACCACCTCTATAATTTGTATTTGTTCAGCATTAAGGGCTTAAATAGCTTTTTGAGAATCTTGTAAGGCTTGTTGAGTAAAATTAGTCAGAGCATCAACTCGTAGGATAACATCTGAGGTTCCCAGAGAGGGAATGAATATTGCAGCCAAATAATCATGCCAGTGAAATACAGACCGTATCCAACAAGTTCTAGGGTATGGCAAGTTACCAGGCTTCTCTGGAAGCTCTGAAAATATGAAGCCACGAGTACAAGCTAGACTTAGGGTGCATCTCCCTATCCAGCCAGGGGGAAGCCACACCCATAGATAAGAACGGCATATCCAGTAGGTTCTGTTTGGAGCTAGCCAGCATGACTGAGGGGTCCAGTCCCAGTCAATGCCTGGCCAGGCAAAAGGAGGACCTGTACTGGGATTATAAAACATAGACATGATTACACTGCATATTTGTTGAGGCAAAACCCCCAATTGTTTCCAGTCATTGTAATTAACTTGTTGGCTAACTTCTGGGGATGGCTCTATTTCTTCCCAGCATATGGGGGCACTAGACATTAGGTGTCCCTTTTCAGGAGTTAGCCATATGACCTCACCCCATATTTAATAGAATCAAGTTAAAAACCACCAGACCTAGACCCATTTGTCTCTTCAGTTCAGTTCAGTCGCTCAGTCGTGTCCGACTCTTTGCGACCCCATGAATCACAGCACGCCAGGCCTCCCTGTCCATCACCAACTCCTGGAGTTCACTCAGACTCACGTCCATCGAGTCCGTGATACCATCCAGCCATCTCATCCTCTGTTGTCCTCTTCTCCTCCTGCCCCGAATCCCTCCCAGCATCAGGGTCTTTTCCAATGAGTCAACTCTTGGCATGAGGTGGCCAAAGTACTGGAGTTTCAGCTTTAGCATCAGTCTTTCTAATGAACACCCAGGACTGATCCTAAAGGGATGGACTGGTTGGATCTCCTTGCAGTCCAAGGGACTCTCAAGAGTCTTCTCCAACACCACAGTTCAAAAGCATCAATTCTTCTTATATGCAGCAAAAGAGTCATAAACCAAGACAAAGTATAATCAAAGTTAAAAGTCACATTATGTCTGTAGTTAAGGTACAAACTGTTACAACAGTCCATCTTAGCATTGTTAGACGTCATCAGAGTAAGAAGTGGTATCACATATGATTGTTGTTGGAGAAGGTAGTCGCAAACTTGGAGAAAGTCCTTTCTCTGAAGTGGAGATGTCCACCACAGGAAGGCTTCCACTGATGAGGAGGGGAGTGCTCCACAGGCCCAGCAACTAGACTGATTGTGGAATGCAGCATGGGAATGAGCCGAGGACAGGAAGGCATAGACTTGAGACTCAAACAGCAGACTCAGGATTTTTGGAGTCAGCAAAAGCAGGCCCACATAGATTATCAGGCCCATCTGAAAAGTAAAAGGATAGAGAACAAAGACATAAAAATGATGTTGTTTAGTCTGAGGGGTCAGGGTGCCACTTTTTAACTCAAGTGTGGTGCTCCCATGAATCAGTTCCTGACACCATGACAGCTGTGGGAGAAGAAAGAATAACCTGGTAAGGACCTTCCCCAGAGGGGCTCAAGAGATTTTACTTTGGCTCATTCCAGATCCCCTCCTCCAGATCCCAATGTCTTTATCAGGACTGTTCCTGCTCAAACAGTGACTTGTTTGACTCAGAGGCTGGGTCAGGAGTCACCTCCCGGAGTTCCCATAATGTCTTTTGAAAAGCTGAAATTTGAGTTATATAACAATGACTGATATTTAAGAAACCAACTGTCTGTCATCCAATATTAACTTCAGAGTCTGAAATCCCACTCACATCATGAGAAGTCAGTACAGTAAGATTTTGCCCACTAAGAGCTTCAGGCACTAGTAAAGCAATAGCAGAAATTACTCTTAGATTCTTTGTTTAGATAAGCTGCAGGTTGTTGGTGAGGTTCTTGGGGTTGTGTCATGACTCGCAAGGCCATACCTTTCCTTTCAGTGACAAATAGATTCAACTCTGATCCTGTGGGCAAGCTCAAGTGGAAACTTGCAGGAGAGCACTTTGAAGAGCCTTAAAAGCCTTTTGAATATCTGGAGACCAAACCAGTGTGTCAGTTTGGGCTTGCTGAGTTTCAGTTACAAGTTTATATAAAGGCCAGGCAAGTTGCCCATAACCGGGAATCCAAATGCGACAGCAACCTGTGATTCCCCCAGATCCTCTCAATTGTCTCAAAGTCATAGGTAGGGGATGATTTAGTACAGATTTAATTCTCTCATGGCCTATGGCCCTCACCCCTTTAGATATGACTAGGCCCAGATATTTAACAGATTGTTGACAAAGCTGAGCCTTTTCTCTAGATGCCTTATAACCGCAGCCAGTCAAAAAGTTTAGGAAGTCTTCTGAGGCTTGTGAGCAAGCTTCCTCTGTCTCATCACAGAGCAGATTATCATCTATATATTGTAATGACACTGCCTTGGGGCTATTAAAGTTTATATATCCTGTGACAAACTCTGTTCAAATAAATGAGGGCTGTCATGAAACCCCTAGTGCAAAACTGTCCAGGTTAACTGAGAATCTGGCGGGTAGAGTCTTCAAAGGCAAATACTAATTGACTTTCCTCCACCAATGGTATAGAATAGAAGGCATATTTTAAATCAATTAGTGAAAAATATTTGGCTTATTCCAGAATTTTAGACAAAGTAAAAGGATTAGGCACCATGGGGCGTAAAGGAACCACAGCTTCATTTATTATTTGTGAATCTTGAACTAGTCACTTGACCTGTCTCTTGAGAAACCTGTATGCAGGTCAGGAAGCAACAGTTACAACTGGACATGGAACAACAGACTGGTTCCAAATAGGAAAAGGAGTACGTCAAGGCTGTTATACTGTCTCCCTGCTTATTTAACTTCTATGCAGAGTACATCATGAGAAACGCTGGACTGGAGGAAGCACAAGCTGGAATCAAGATTGCTGGGAGAAATGTCAGTAACCTCAGATATGCAGATGACACCACCCTTATGGCAGAAAGTGAAGAGGAACTAAAGAGTCTCTTGATGAAAGTGAAAGAGGAGAGTGAAAAAGTTGGCTTAAAGCTCAACATTCAGAAAACGAAGATCATGGCATCCAGTCCGATCACTTCTTGGGAAATAGATGGGGAAACAGTGGAAACAGTAGCTGACTTTATTTTTTGAACTGACTTTATTTTCTGGGCTCCAAAATTACTGCAGATGGTGATTGCAGCCATGAAATTAAAAGACGTTTACTCCTTGGAAGGAAAGTTATGACCAACCTAGACAGCATATTAAAAAGAAAGACATTACTTTGTCAATAAAGGTCCGTCTAGTCAAGGCTGTGGTTTTTCCAGTAGTCGTGTATGGATGTGAGAGTTGGACTATAAAGAAAGCTGAGCGCTGAAGAATTGATGCTTTTGAACTGTGGTGTTAGAGAAGACTCTTGAGAGTCCCTTGGACTGAAAGGAGATCCAACCAGTCCATCCTAAAGGATATCAGTCCTGGGTGTTCATTGGAAGGACTGATGTTGAAGCTGAAACTCCAATACTTTGGCCACCTGATGCGAAGAACTGACTCATTTGGAAAGACCCTGATGCTTTGAAAGATTGAGGGCAGGAGGATAAGGGGATGACAGAGGATGAGATGGTTGGGTGGCATCACCGAGTCAATGGACATGGGTTTGGGTAGACTCTGGCAGTTGGCGATGGACAGGGAGGCCTGGCATGCAGCGGCTCATGGGGTCGCAAAGAGTCGGACACAACTGAGCGACTGAACTGAACTGAGCTAGTCTCCATTTATCATTTGACTTTTTCACACCCAAAACAAAAGTGTTGCGTCGACTGTTATATGGAATTAGTAGCCCCTACTCTTTTCAATTTTCAATGATAGGTTTTAGCGCTTTCTTAATCTCGGGTTTTAGAGCATACTGCTTTTGATGTGGAAATATGTGTGGGTCTTTGAGCATGATAACGACAGAAACAGCATTTTGTGATCAACCTACAGTTAATCACAGTTTTCCCATCAGCCCACATTCTAGGATTTACATTTTGTTCAATTAATGGGAGTGAAAGAGAGGGCTCCATATTCATGAAAACAGAGGCATGGACCTTGCTCAGTATATCCCTCCCCAAAAAGTGGTGAGGGAGACTCTGACATGATCAGAAACTTTTGTGAAAACAGCACAGAGCCCCAGTTGCAACTTAGAGGACAACTGAAATAATAACGTTTGGCTCATCCAGACATTTCCATTACCGTACTGGATTGGGGAGAAAGTGGGCCAGGGGCTTCAGTAAGCACGGAGTAAGTTGCCCCATTGTGAAAAAGGAAATCAACTGATTGGTCCCCCACAGTTATTAATAGCCAGGTTTCCTCAGGTGTAATTAAGACAGGAGCTTGTGTGGGGACTCCTAGGCAGCTTCGGTCCTGATTGTCCTGAGAGTCTGACCTCTGGGGCCTATACCTCTGGGGGCAGTCTCTCCTCCAGTGTGGTCTTTGCAGGCTGGACATGGATTCAGGGGCAGCTTAGAAGCCTGAGGGCAATTCCACGTGAGGTGCCCCTCCTTTCCACAGTAATAGCAAATCCCTGCCTTTCCACCTGGGTCCCTCTGGGCACTTTTCTCAGGCCGTCTCAGAATGGTTCTGACTGCCGTTATTAGGCCTTCAGCCTGTTCCTTGGTCTTCTCTGCCTCTCCTTCTTCTCCTCCTATTTCTTGCCATACTAAACTATGAACCAGTTGCAACAGATTATCTAAAGACTGATTTGGTCCATACGCCTGTTTTAGTAGCTTACAGCAGATATCTGGAGCCGACTGAGTGAAAAATCTATCCTTTAAGATCACTCTTCCCTCTTCACTTTCAGGATCAGTCTTGGTGAATCTATGAAGGGCTTCTTGCAGTCTATCTAGGAATTTACCAGGCGCTTCCTTCTCTTCCTGTTCTACGTTTGCCAGTTTGGCATAGTTTAGTCTTAGCACATGCTCGCCTGTGTCCTTCAAGAATACATCTGACAAAATGACCCGGATTCCATCTTACTTTACCCATGTTATAGTCACAGTCTGGTTCTGTAGTCGGGACTACCTGATTCCCAGTAGGGAGGACGGCTATGTTGTCCTCCCTCTTTCCTGCTGATTCATTACCAAACCATTCATCTCCATAGGCAATATCTTTCTTCAAAGCTTGAGTTTTTGAGTCAGAAGTGTTTGCCCCAGGATATACATCACATCCTTCCAAGTAAGATCATAAAGCGGAGTAACACCCTTAAAGGCTCTAATATATTTTTCTGGGTCCTCCAAATAGTTTCACAGATCTTCCTTGATTCTTTGTATTTCTTGATAAGAAAAGGGCTTATAGACTCTGATGGATTGGTTATTTTCCCCAGTGGGTGCTTCATGGAGAGGCAATGGCTTGTGTGGCTGTTCCTCAGCCTCTCAGGTTGCCCTTTGCATGCATATGATCCCAGGGATAGATTGGAGAAACCTGTTTTCCTTATCTCTTTGTCTTCTATCCTCCCTCTCATAGGAGGACAGGAGAGAGCTGAGGTTTTCACACCCAAATCTGTACCATTAGGACATAAGTCTGGCATGTCTCACAGAGATAAAAAAGGCAACACATCTGCTACTTCTACCCATTTCTCTTGTTTTCTACAGAACCGGTCTAATTGTAAGGCAGTATTATAATTAAGAGACCTTCCAACCAGCCATTGTTCGCCATCTTCCAATGGATACCGTGACCATGCACTATCACATGGGAAGATCAGGTGTGTTTTCTTTAAGCTGTAGGGATTGAATCTATTCCAGTTTTTTAGGATACAGTTCAAAGGAGTGAGGCTGGAATTTTAGCTCCCATCTGTAAGAGAAAAAAATCAACGACCAGTGCTTTTTTTCTACCAGAGGTGTCCCTCCCTGCTCTAGATGGGGGTGGAGACAAGTCTCCCACTTAAGCATCCTTCCCTGGCTGGAGTTAACCTGTTTCTTGGTGTCCCAAGATGTCCCTTCCAAGTGTCACCATACCAGTATGCTAAGTCGCTTCGGTCGTGTCCGACTCTGTGTGACCCCATGGATGGCAGCCCACCAGGCTCCCCCGTCCCTGGGATTCTCCAGGCAAGAACACTGGAGTGGGTTGCCATTTCCTTCTCCAATGCATGAAAGTGAAAAGGGAAAGTGAAGTCACTCAGTCGTGTCCAACTCTTCGCGACCCCATGGACTGCAGCCTTCCAGGCTCCTCGGCCCATGGGATTTTCCAGGCAAGAGTACTGGAGTGGGGTGCCATCGCCTTCTCCACCACACCAGTATATGTGATAGCAAAAGAGGTGGTAAAAGGCTGGCCAGTGAGGAAAAATTAATTTTTGTCCTCGAGCTATTAGGTTCATTCCTTCCAAAGCCACTGGAGAGCTTCCTCTGGTCCACTAAGAGCTAGCACTCCCAAAGGAAGAAGCCCATTGCACTTCCAATCTGACCAGATCCTGGGATTCCCAATCTGTGTCCTCAAAAACCTCATGGTCACCAGCAGTACTCCTATCCACATCGATCGGAGGCACAGCCATGATAAAGATTCACTTTCAGGTTGCTAGCCCCTGAGGCAGGCGGCCAGGAGAGCAACTGCTTGCCTGAGAGACATTCTTGGAGCTAGTGCTCCACCTAGCTACTGGACATGCTCTTGTCTCTAGTGTCTGATAAAGCAACCAACGGCGTGGATCGCAAGTCCCTTGAAAAACGGTGATCTGACAGGGTTTGGTTAGTAGTTTTAATTCCTCAGGCAGTTACAAAATGGTCAAAGAGACTAGGAAAAGGTGACTGAAAAAGTCCATATGCTTCACCCATTTCTGACTGTTCCCCTTGCATGGACGTTGAGTGCCTCTTGGCATTGGCACGTTGGTATAAACCCTTGACAAGGCTCCCTTTTTGGGGGCTGCCTTCAGTCATTATGAGGCACCACGAAACTGTAGAGCAGGGCTCATCACTAGCTTGGAGCAGGTCACGTCTCTTTCATGCTGCTTTCACACACACAGGCACACCACAGAGTTAGTAAAGTACAGCAGAAAACTTTCTTACCAGGAGAGCAAATAATTAGAGCTCCAAGCACCTTTACCTTGTCTTGAAGATTCCAGATGAGCTCCCAAGATGAAAGGCTGCTGCTGCAAGCTGTGTTATGCCAGGATTCGTGACCTCCAGAGGAGAGGATTTCGATCCAGGATCAGAGATGAGGCTTAACTACTTGGAGCTTTTTGTGTAGTAAAGGTTATTTCTGAGCTTTGTGATCTTTGGCAAGATGCCTGACCCCTTTGCGCTTCAACATCTGAGCTGTGTGATCTTAGGCAGCTTGCCTAACTTCTCTGAGCTTCCATATCTGAGATGTATGATCTTACACAAGTTGCCTGACCTCTCTGTGCTTCCATATTTGAGCTTTGTGATCTTAGACAAGTTGCCAAACTTTGTGCTTCTATTTCTGAGTTGTGTGATCTTAGGTAAGTTGTGTAACCTCTCTGTGCTTCCACTTCTGAGCTGTGTGATCTTAAGCAAGTTGCCTAACTTCTCTCTGCTTCAATATCTGAGCTTTGTGATCTAAGGCAAATTTCCAGCTTTTCTGTGCTTCCAGTTTTGAGTTGTGTGATCTTAGCCAAATTGCCTGACCTCTCTGTGGTTCCACATTTGAGCTGTACAATCGTAGGCAACTTGCCTAACGATTCTATGCTTCCATTTTTGAACTTAGTGATCTGAGACATGTTGCCAAATCTTCCTGTGCTTCCACATCCGAGCTGTGTGATCTTGGGTTAATTTCAGAGCATCTTTGTGCTTCCACTTCTGAATTCTGTAAACTTAGTTAAGTTTCCTGTTCCCTGTGCTTTCACTTATTAGCTATTTGTCTTAGGCAAGTTGCCTGACCTCTCTGTGCTTCCTATTCTGAGCTGTATGATCAAACAAGTTGCCTGCTCTCTCTGTTCTTTGAGTTCTGAGCTGTGTGATCTTAGGCAAGTTTCCTAACCTCTCTGTGCTTCCATAGCTGATCTGTGTGATCTTAAGCAATTGAATAGCCTCTCTGTGCATCCATATGCGAGCTTTGTGATCTTCGTAAGCCTAACTTCTCTGTGCTTCCACTTAAGCTCTGTGGTATTAGGCAAGTTGTCTGAGCTCTCTAGCTTCCACTTCTAAGCTGTATGAAGTTAGGTAAGTTGCATGACCTATCTGTGCTTCCGCATGAGCTGTATGAACTTAGGCAAGTTTCCAAATTCTCTGTTTTCATATTTGAGCTGTGTTATCTTGACAAATTGCCTAATCATTCTCTGCTTCCATTTCTGAGCTGTATTATTTTAGGCAAGTTTCCTGTTCTCGGTGCTTCCATGTATGTCCTGTGTGATCTTAAGCAAGTTGCCTGACCTCTCTGTGCTTTCACATCTGAGCTGTGTGATCTTAGGCAAGTTTTCTGACTTCTCTGTGCTTCCCCTTCTGGGTTGTATGATGCTATGCAAGTTGCCTGACTTTTCTGTCTTCCACTTCTGAGCTATGTGATCTTACATAAGTTTTCTTACCTGTCTGTGCTTCCACATCTGAGTTGTGTGATGTTAGGTAAGTTGTTGAACCTCTCTGTTGTTCCGTATCTGAGCTGTGTAGTCTTAAGCACGTTGTGTAACCTCTCTGTGCTCCCACTTTTGAGCTGTATGATATTAGACAAGCTGCCTGACCTATCAGTGCTTCCACATATGAGCTGTGTGATCATAAGCGAGTTGTCTGACTATCTGTGCTTCCACTTCTGAGTGGTTTGATCTTAGGCAAGTAGCCTAACGTCTCTGCTTCCATATTTGAACTGTGTGACTTAGGGAAGTTTCTCCACCTCTCTGTGCTTCCACTTCTTTGGTGTGTGATCTTAGGCAAGTTGTTTAACATTTCTGAGCTTCCACTTTTGAGCTTCGTGATTTTAGGCAAGATGCCTGACCTCTCTGTGCTTCCACATCTGAGCTGTGTGATCTTAGGCAAGTTGCCTAACCTCTCTCTGAATCCATATGTAAACCTTGTGATCTTAGGCAAGTTGCCTAGCCTTTCTACATTTTCACTTCAGACATGTGTAATCATGGGGAAGTTGCCTGACATCTCTGTGTTTCAACTCCTGAACTGTGTGGTCTTAGTCAGGTGCCAGACCTCTCTGTTCTTCCACTTCTGAGCTGTCTGATCTTAGGCAAGTTGCCTGACATCTCTGTGCTTCCACTTTTGAGCTGTGAGATTATAGGCCAGTTGAGCAACTGCTTGGTGCTTGCATATCTGACCTGTGTGATCTTATGCAACTTGCCTGACCTCTCAGTGCTTCGGCTTCTGAGCGGTATGATCACAGGGAAGTTGCCAACATCTCTGTGCTTTGACTTCCAAGCTGTGTGATCTTAGGCAAGTTGTCTGACCTCTCTGTGCTTCCACTACTGTGCTGTGTGATCTTAGGCAAGCTGCCTGACCTTTCTGTGCTTGTACTTCTGAGCTGTGTGATCTTAGGCAAGTTACCTATCTTCTCTGTGGTTCCACTTGTGAACTGTGTGATCTTAAGCAAGCTGTCTGATCTCTTTGCTTGCACTTGTCAGGTGTGTGATCTTAGGCAAGTTGCCTGACCTCTCTGTGCTTCCACTTCCGAGCTGTGTCAACTTAGGAAAGTGTCCTAATCTCTCTGTATATTTATATTTGTGCTGTGTGATGTTGACAACTTGCCTAACCATTCTCTGCTTCCATTTCTGAGCTGTATTATTTTAGGCAAGTTGCCTGTTCTCTGTGCTTCCCTGTCTGTGCTGTGTGATCTTAGATAAGTAGCCTCAACTCTCTTTGTTTCCATTTCTGACCTGTGTGATTATAGGCAAGTTGCCTGACATCTCTGTGGTTCCAGTGAGCCACTGGAATTACGCAAGTTGCCTAACCTGTTTGTGCTTCCACATGAGCTGTGTGATCTTGGACAAGTTTCTGAATCTCTCTGTGCTTCTATATCTATGGTGTGTGATCTTAGACAAGTTGCCTAACCCTTCCCTGCTTCCATTTCTGAGCTGTATTATTTCAGGCAAGTTGCCTGATCTTTGTGCTTTCACTTCTGAGCTTTGTGATCTTATGCAAGATGCCTTTCCTCTCTGTGATTCCACATCTCAGCTGTGTGATCTTAGGCAAGTTACCTAACATCTCTGAGCTTCCATACCTGACATGTGTGATCTTAGGCAAGGTGCCTAACCTCTCTAATCTTACACTCACACTTCTGAGCTGTGTGATCTTACACAAGTTGCCTGAATGCTGTGTGCTTCCACTTGAGCTGTGTGAACTTGGGCAAGTTGCCTAAACTTTCTGTGATTCTACTTAAGCTGTGTGACATTAGGCAAGTTGCGTGATCTCTCTGTGCTTCCACTTTTGAGCTTTGTGACCTTAGACAAGTTGCCTGACCTATCTGTCTTCCACTTGAGCTTAGGCAAGGTGCCTAACCATTCTGTACTTCCACTTCTGAGCTGTGTTGTCTTAGATAAGTTGCCTAACCTATCTGTTATTCCATTTCTGAGCTGTGTCAACTTAGGCAAGTTGCCTGTCCTCTCTGTGCTTCCACTTGTGAGCTGTGTGATCTTAGGCAAGTTGCCTGATCTCTCTGTCCTTCCATATAAAAGCTGTGTGATCTTAGGAAAGTTGCCTAACCTCTCTGTGCTTCCTCTTCTGAGCTGTGTGATCTTAGAAAGTTCCCTGACCTCTATGTGCTGCCACTTCTGAGCTGTATGATATTGAACAGGTTGCCTAGACCTCTCTCTGCTTCCATTAAGAGCTGTTTGATCTTAGGCAAAATGCCTGAACTTTCTTTGCTTCGAGATATGAGCTGTGTGAAGAAGATGGCAGAGTTTTTTTTTTTTTTCCACAAAAAACTGTGGAAAATTCTTCAAGAGATGGGAATACCAGACCACCTTACCTGCCTCCTGAGAAATCTGTGTGTAGATCAAGAAGCAACAGTTAGAACTGGACATGGAAGAACAGACTGGTTCCAAATCAGGAAAGGATTGCATCAAGGCTGTATATTGCCACCCTGCTTATTTAGCTTATATGCAGAGTACATCATGAGAAACGCTGGGCTGGAGGAAGCACAAGCTGGAATCAAGATTGCTGGGAGAAATATCAATAACCTCAGATATGCAGATGATACCACCCTTATGGCAGAAAGTGAAGAGGAACTGAAGAGTCTCTTGATGAAAGTGAAAGAGGAGAGTGAAAAAGCTGGCTTAAAACTCAACATTCAGAAAACTAAGATCATAGCATCCAGTCCCATAACTTCATGGCAAATAGATGGAAAAGCAATGGAAACAGTGAGAGACTTTATTTTGGGGGCTCCAAAATCACTACAGGTGGGGACTACAGCCATGAAATTAAAAGACCCTTGCTCCTTCAAAGGTAAGTTATGACCAACCTAGACAGCATACTAAAAAGCAGAGACATTACTTTACCAACAAAGGTCCATCTAGTCAAAGCTATGGTTTTTCTAGTAGTCATGCATGGATGTGAGAGTTGGACTATAAAGAAAGCTGAGCACCAAAGAACTGATGCTTTTGAACTGTTGTGTTAGAGAAGACTCTTGAGAGTCCCTTGGACTGCAAGGAGATCCAACCAGTCAATCCTAAGGGAAATCAGTCCTGAATATTCATTGCAAGGACTGATGCTGAAACTCTAATACTTGGCGACTTGATACAAAGAACTGACTCCTTGTTAAAGACCCTGACGCTGGGAAAGATTGAAGGCAGGAGGAGAAGGCGATGACAGAGAATAAGATGACTGGATGGCATCACTGACTCGATGGACACGAGTTTGAGTAAGCTCCGGGAATTGGTGATGGACAGGGGAGCTTGGTGTTCTGCAGTCCATGGGGTCGCAGAGTCGGACACAACTGAGCGACTGAAGTGAACTGAACTGATGAGCTGTGTGAGGTAGGCAAGTTTTCTGATCTCTCTGTGCTTCCTATTATGAACTGTGTGATCATAGGCAAGTTGCCTGACCCACCTGTCCTTCCACAAGAGCTGTGGGATATTAGGCAAATTTCTTAGCTTCTCTGTACTTCCAAATTTGAGCTGTGTGATTTTGGAAAATTCCCTAATCATGGTCTGCATCCACTTCTGAGTCGTTTCATCTTAGTCAAGCTGCATAACCTCTCTGTGCTTCTACTTCTGAGCTGTGTGATCATAGGGAAGTTTCCTGACCTCTCACTCTTCCACTTGAGCTCTACGATCTTAGGCCAGTTGCCTAAGATCTCTGTGTTTCCAGTTAAGCTCTGTGATATTAGGCAAGTTGACTGTCTTCTCTTTGCTTCCATTTCTGAGCTGTGTAATCATAGGGAAGTTTCCTGACCTCTCTGTGCTTCCATATCTGAGCTGTGTGATTGTAGGCAAGTTGCCTAACCTCTCTGTGTTTTCACTTCTGAGCTGTATCATCTTAGAAAATTTGCCTGAACTCTCTGTGCTTCTACTTCAGAGCTTTGTGATCTTACAAAAGATGCCTAAACTCTCTGTGATTCAAATTTTGGGCTGTGTGATCTTAGGCAAGTTACCTAACATCTCTGAGCTTCCATATCTGGCATGTGTGATCTTAGGCAATTTGCCTAAACTTTCTATGCTTCCACTTCTGAGCTGTGTGATCTAAGGCAAGTTGCCTAAACTCTCAATGGTTCCACTTAAGCTGTGTGATATTAGGCAAGCTGCCTGTACTCTCTGTGCTTCAACTTTTGAGCTGTGTGATCTTAGGCAAATTCCCTAGCCTCTCTGTGCTTCCAGTTCTTAGATGTGTGATCCTAGGCATGTTGCCTTACCGCTTTTGCTTCCACTCCTGAGCTGTGTGATTTTAGACAACTTGCCTAATCACTCTGTGCTTCATCTTATGAGCTGTGTGATCTTAGGGATGCTGTGTAACTCTCTGTCTTTCCACTTCTGAGCTGTCTGTCCTTAGGCAAGTTGCCAAACCTGTGTTTCCACTTAAGCTCTGTGATATGAGGCACATACCCTGACCTTTCTGTGCTTCCACGTCTGAGCGGTGTGATCATAGGGAAGTTGCCTGACATCTCTGTGCTTTGTCTTCTAAGCTGTGTGATCTTAGGCAAGTGGCCTAATGTCTGTGCTTCCACTTAAGCTCTGTGATCTTAGGCAAGTTGCCTGACCTCTCTGTGCTTCCACTTCTGACCCGTGTGATGTTATGCAAGATGCCTGACTGATCTGTGCTTCCATTTCAGCTGTGTGAATCAGTCAAGTTTCCTAAGCTCCCTGTGCTTCCATATGTGAGATGCGTGAACTTAGGCATGTTGCCTAACCATTCTGTGCTTCCACTTCTGAGCTGTGTTTTCTTAGGCAAGTTGCTTGACCTCTCTGTGCTTCCACTTCTGAGCTTTGTAATCTTAGGCAAGATGCAAGACCTCTCTGTGCTTCCATATCTGATCTGTGTGATCTTAGGCAAGTTGCCTAAGCTCTCTAGGCTTCCGCTTCTGAATGTGTAATCATAGGGAAGTTGCCTGACATCTCTGTGCTTCAACTTCTGAGCCGTGTCATCTTAGACAAGCTGCCTGACCTATCTGCGCTTCCACTTCAGATCTGTTTGTAGGCCAGTTTCCTCATCATTCTCTGCTTCCACTCTTGTCATTGTGATCTTAGGCAGGTTTCCAGACCTTTCTGTGCTCCCTCTTCTGAGGTCGGTGATTTTAGGCAAGTTTCCTGTATGTCTGTGCTTCCACTTAAGAGCTGTGTGATCTTAGGAAAGTTGTTCAGCCTCTCTGTGCTTCTACGTCTGTGCTATGTGATATTAGGCAAGTTGCCTAAACTCTCTATTCTTCACTATTTGAGCTGTGTGATCTAAGGTAAGCTGCCTTGCCTCTCTGTGCTTCCACTTCTGAAATATTTGATCCTAGGCCAGTTTCCTGACTTTTCTGTGCTTCTGCTTCTGAGCTGGGTGATCTTAGGCAAATTGCCTACCTGTGCTTCCACTTCTCAGTTGTGTGATCTTAGGCAAGTTTTCTGACTTCACTGTGCTCCCACTTCTGTGTTGTGTGATATTAGCCAAGTTGCATAGCTTCTCTGTGCTTCTGTAGCTGACCCGTGTGATGTTAGGCAGGTTGCTTTACATCTCTGTGCTCCACATCTGGGCTGTGTGATTCTAGGTAAGTAGCTTGACCTCTTTGTGCTTGCACATATGAGCTGTGTCATCTTAGGCAAGTTGCCAAAACTCTGTGCTGCCATTTCTGAGTTGTCGCATCTTAGGCTTCCTGTCAGTGCTTCCATCCCTGACCTGTGTGATCTTAGGCAAGATGCCTGACCTCTCTGTGCATCCAGTTGAGCTGTTAAACTTATGGAAATTGCTTAACCCCTCTATTCTTCAATATCTGAGCTGTGTGATCTTTGGAAAACTGCCTGACCTTTCTGTGCTTCCACCTCAAAGTTGTGTTATCATAGACAAGGTGCCTGACCTCTCTGTGCTTCCATGTCTGAGCTGTGTGATCTTAGACAAGATGCCTGACCACTGTGTCCTTCCACATCTGTGCTGTTTCATCTTAGTCAAGTTGCCTAACATCTCTATGATTCCATTTTGAGCTCTGTAATCTTAGGTAAGTTGCCGAACCTATGTGAATTGTGTGATCTTAGGCAAGTTGCCTGACCTCTCTATACTTCCACTTTTCAGATGTGTTATCATAGGCAAGTTGTGTCTCCTCTCTGTGCTTCCACTTCTGACCTGTGTGATCTAAGGCGAGTTGCCTGACCTCTCTATGCTTCCACTTGAACTGTTGAACTTAGGTAAGTTGCCTAACCTCTCTGTGCTTCCATATCTGAGCTGTGTGATCTTAGAAATGTTGCTTAACCTCTCTGAGCTTTCATATCTGAGATGTGCAATCTTAGACAAGTTGCCTCTCTTCTGTAGGCTTCCACTTATCCAGCTATGTGATCTTACGCAAGTTGCCTGACCTCTCTGTTCTTCACTTTGAGCTCTGTGATCCTAGGCAAGTTGCCTGACCTCCCTTCAATTCCTCTTGAACTCTGTGAACTTAGGCAAGTTGCCTAACCTCTCTGCTTTTCATATCTTAGCTGTGTGATCTTAGGCAAGTTGCCTGATCTCTCAGTGCTTCCACTTCTGAACCTGTGATCTGAGGAAAGTTGTGTGACCTCTCAGGGCTTACACTTCTGAACTGTGTGATCATGACAAGTTGTGTGACCTCTCTGTGCTTCCATCCCTGCATGTGTAAATGGGCTTACAACAAGACCTAGCTTAGAGGGTTCTTATGAGGATTTCAGTCAATTGTGAGTGCCCAGGACAGCACCGGGCACATAGTCAGTGCTCGAGCCTTTTAGTCCTGTTTCTCAATCTAGCCCGCTTCCTCTTCACCTCTAATTTCCTAATAATTACCCCCTGGGTAAGGTGGAAGGTGAATGGCTTCTGAGTCTTAACCTGACACTGTTTCCACTTGTGTAGAAAAGAAGGTTCCCAGCAGCCTAGGGAAGACTGCCTTTCTTCAAACACTGTGCATGCTTGAGTGTGGCCGAAGCCAGAGCAGGGTTAGTGTGCATGAGTGTTGCTCTGCTTCACAAGATCCTAGATTACTCACATTTCCCAATGGAAATGCACTCACGGCCCTTAGTGCTTGTGCGTGCGCTGTTGCAACCCTTGCCTGCTCTGCACTCATCTCTTCAACGTGTTAATAGGTTATACATGTGGCTGATGCTCTCTGTTTTCCTTCTCCATGCCGTAGTTTCCACTTGGTGGTTCTGAGGTTTCCTGGCTCACGAGCTGGGGGTTTCTTTGAGGAAGGGGCTCAGCAGGGAGAGACTGTGGCCCATGAGCTAGCTGGAGGGGCAGGAGACAGCATTCTGCTCTAGTCTGACTTTTCTCCCCAAGCTCCCTCCCAACTGCAGCAGCCTGCTAGCTCTTAGGGGAGATGATGGTTAACCGAATGGTTAACAGACGGTTAACATTTGTAGCCCAACATCCTACGAGGGAAAAGGACAAATACGAGTGAGCTCTGCCTCACTTCCAACCCCACAGTGAACCTGTAAGGAAGATCCAGCCACATTTGATGGTGCCCTGGTTGTCTGTTGTGATGGTGCTGCCTTCTGCTGTCACCTCAGGGTAGAGGAACCATTTCAAACACAGCCGGTTAGCGAGTGAATTTAGAATTTACTTCTCCGAAAGATTTTAGAGAGCTGGGCAGAAGCAAGACCTTCTATCCACAAGCTGCTGCCCAGGGCCTGTCCTCAGTCCCTCCCTAGCTTCTTATGCTCTTCCAGTGCTACGTAAAGCAGAGACTTGCTTGAGGAAAGGTGTCTGGAAATGTCCCAGGATCAGGGAACCTCACCCACCTTAGAGTCCTTTCCTCAGAGCTGTGGGAAAGCATTTTCTCCTTTGATTAGGCCCCAGTTTTGGCTGACCAGGGAACATTTTCCCTTGACCTCAACCATGCTCCGACTCAAGTTCAGTCGCACATGTCTCTTTGTTCCCGGCGCTGGATCAGCTCCTCATTGCTCAGTAGATAGTCGTCAATGAACGTGAAGATTTCCTCGGGGGTGACAGGTTCCATGTAGCGTTCCCGGTCAATTCCCTGCTTGTCAATCAACACCATGTTGAAGTAGGAGCGAGTGAGGTGCTGAAATTGCCTAGAGAGATGAGCCCAGGGACGTGTGAGACCTTGTCTGGACATCATCCCGCCAGACTCTAGTCTTCTCTGATCTTTCACAGCTCCACTGATGGACTAATTCTTTCCCCACCAAATCCCTTGCCCCATCCCTTCTAGTACCTATCTCAAGCCCCTTGATTTTTCTCTGCTCACACCTTAGTCTTGCTGCCCCAACATCTCTAGCTCTGTTAAGCTGTCCCTTCCTCACCCCAGATGGAACAGCTTTGTTACTACCAAGCTGTGTTTGCCTCACAGGCCCCCTTACACAGGGCTATCACATATAGTGATGCGGGCTGCACGTGATAACTCCAGGGAGCACCAGTCTCGGGCACTGTGCCGTGACCAGTGCTTCCCAGAGCTAGACAAGCATAGCCTGCACAACCAAACATGACAGCCCTGAGGCTGATCAATATCACCTGGTCAAACTTCAGGTTGATCAATATCACCAAGTCTGCAGTCTCCTTCCTCTGAGTGTTTTCCAGTCTTTCCTCTTGTTCCTGTTGTTTAGTCACTAAGTTGTGTCTGACTCTTCTGTGACGCCATGAACTGTCGCCCACCAGGCTCTCCAGGCAAGAAGACTGGAGTGGGTAGCCCTTCCCTTCTCCAGGGGATCTTCCCAACTCAGGGATTGAATCCAGTCTCTTGCATCTCCTGCATAGGCAGGTGGATTCTTTACCACTGACTTTGCTACCGAGCCACCAGGGAAGGCCCAGTCTTTACCTGGGACTGAATCTTTCTGTCCCTGAGATTAAGCCCTAGGGGCAGGTATTGTTTATGGAACAGAGGGGAGTGATGGCTTTATTGGTTCTGAGTATATGTGGGGGGAGGGGTTGGGAGGGTGAGAACAGACAGATAATGAGCAAAGTCAACTTCTACCACCTGTTCCCTATGGTCTTCTCCTCCCCAAGGGGCAGATGAGTATGATTCAGATTTCACTGCCTAAAGATGCTTTTTGCTCATTTGCAGACTGAAGGCAAAAGGATACAACCACCAGGTGACAGGATCAAAGGCTTATCTA
Source organism: Capra hircus (assembly GCF_001704415.2). NCBI lineage: Eukaryota > Metazoa > Chordata > Mammalia > Artiodactyla > Bovidae > Capra > Capra hircus. Next base: position 41,675,862 of record NW_017189517.1, read on the forward strand.
AGTCATGTTTGAGTCTGTGTCTCAGCCCTGGCTGTGATTCAGGGTCACCTGAGGTGCCTCATAAAAGCACAGTCCTGAGCTGGTTTGAGGTAGTCATCTGCATTTTCAACAACACCCTGCCATTTGATTCTGATGCCCTGCCACTCTGATCTTACCTAAGGCATCCAAAGAGTTCAAACAAGCAATTCCCCAAGAGAACAGTGTTTGCTGATTTCCCCACAACTTTCTTGTGGCCAGTGTCCTGCCTAAGGTTTCTACCCACTGCTTTCCTGTTGCCCTCCAGTCTGGACCTGAGTTCCTCAATGATATTGGCTGACAGCTGTTGCTCCCGGATGCGCCCCACTTCCTGAGGTGGCTGCCCCACCAGCTCGATGATGGTCACGTGCCTCAGGTCCAGTCCACAAGTGGATTGCTGGGAGGGGAGAGAAGAAGGTTTTCCTGAATAGGCTGTCAAACCCAAACCTAAGGCTACTTAACTGATTCCTCTTGGGACCACGTCGAGGCAGTGTGGGAAAGGAGGGGCTTCTTCACAAACCATCACATGAGGGAGTCTACCACCTCTTTCCTCTGTCATTCCTGAAGCACTTGCCCCGATGTGTGTGTGCACGTGCTAAGCCGATTCAAACTTGTCCGACTCTTTGTCACCCTATGGACCATAGTCTGCCAGGCTCCTCTGTCCATTGGATTCTCCAGGCAAGAACACTGGAGTGGGTTGCCACGCCCTCCTCCAGGGGATCTTCCTGACTCAGGGATCGAACCCGTGTCTCTTATGTCTCCTGCAATGGCAAGTGGGTTCTTTACCACCAGTGCCTCCTGGGAAGCCCACTTACCCTAACAGTGTTTCCTTTATTCTAATGAAGTGTAGAGATTGGTTATATTATGTGGGACAGAAAAGAGAAATGTAATTAACAAATTGCAGTAACATCATCTCTCCTTGCTTAGCTTTGCATAGATTTTTAAATACATAAGTTATTTTTTTGGGGGGGTTACCAACTGTTCATTTACTGATATTTTTTAAATCCTTGTCTTGCTTTTGCTCTAGTGCTGCCTCTTCCTTCAGCCTACACCTCCTGTTCATTTTTAAAATTTAATTTATTTTAATTGGAGGCTAATTACAATATTGTGGTGGTTTTTGCCATATATTGACATGGTGAACCCTCCTTCCAGCTCCCTCCCCACCCCGTCCCTCTGGGTTGTCCCAGAGCACTGGCTTTGGGTGCCCTGCTTCATGCATCGAGCTTGCACTGGTCATCTGTTTTACATATGGTAATATACATGTTCAATGCTATTCTCTCATATCATCCCACCCTCACTTTCTCCCATATCATCTAAAAGTCTCTCCTTTACATCTGTGTCTCTTTTGCTGTCTTGCATATAGGGTCATCATTACCGTCTTTCTAAATTCCATATATTTACATTAATATACCACATTGGTGTTTCTCTTTCTGACTTACTTCACTCTGTATAACAGGCTCCAGTTTCATCCACCTTGTTAGAACTGATTCAAATGCATTCTTTTTATAGCTGAGTAATATTCCATTGTGTATATGTAACAAAACTTCCTTATCCATTAATCTGCTGACGGTCATCTAGGCTGCTTCCATGTCCTGGCTATTGTAAACAGTGCTGCAAGGAACACTGGGGTACACGTGTCTCTTTCAATTCTGGTTTCCTCAGTGTATATGCCCAGCAGTGGGATTGCTGGGTTGTATGGCAGTTCTGTTTCCAGTTTTTTTAAGGCATCTCCACATTGTTCTCCATAGTGGCTGTACTAGTTTGCATTCCCTTCAACAATGTAAGAGGGTTCCCTTTTCTCCACACCCTCTCCAGCATTTATTGTTAGCAGACTTTTTGATGGCAGCCATTCTGACCAGCGTGAGACGGTACCTCATTATGGTTTTGATTTGCATTTCTCTGATAATGAGTGATGTTGAGCATCTTTCCATGTTCTTTTAAAACTCAGTCCACTTCCGGTGGCAGGGTCTGGGGAAGGGGTGGCAGGCGCCATGTCTGGCCACGAAGGTGGCGAGAAGAAGCCCCTGAAGCAGCCCAAGAAGCAAGCCAAGGAGATGGATGAGGAAGATAAAGCATTCAAGCAGAAGCAGAAGGAGGAGCAGAAGAGACTCAAGGAGCTAAAATCAAAGGCTGCAGGGAAAGGCCCCCTGGCCACTGGTGGAATTAAGAAATCTGGCAAAAAGTAAGCTGTTCCTTGTGCCTGAGGTAATGATGACCCTTAGTTCCATTCCTGTTTAAACACCTGGATTCCCTGCCATAATATCTGTTGCCACCTATAGCTAGAATGAAGTGTTGTCTTGGAAACTATTGTACATTTAAGAATAAACTTTTGTTAAAAAAAAAGTAAAAGAAAATAAAATTGAGATACTAGTTGACATACTACTTTCAGGTGTACAGTATAATGATTTGATATTTGTCTAAATGATCATCGCAATAAGTCCAGTTAACATTCATCACCACACAGTCACAACTTTTTTTCTTACAATGAGAACTTTTAAGATCTATTTTCTTAGCCATTTTCAAACATATTATATAGCTATAGTCACCATGCTGTACATCACAGCCACAGGACTTACTTATTTTATAACTGGAAGCTACATAAGTTCTTTGTGTGTTAGTCTCTCAGTCATGTCCTACTCTTTGTGACCCCATGGACTGTAGCCCACCAGACTCCTCTGTCCATGGGATTTCCCAGGAAAGAATACTGGATTGGGTTGCCATTTCCTTCTCCAGGGGGTCTTCTGGACCCAGAGATCAAACTCATGCTTCTTGCATCTCCTGCATTGGTGGGCAGATTCTTTTCCATTGTGCCAACTGAGAAGCCTGTGTGCTCCTTACCATTAGGCTACACGGCCACAGCCTTCTCTTGGTCTCCAGAATTTCCCCCAAAATAGTATCAGTGCTCTTTCTGTGACCCGTTCTTGCCTTCCTCACACTAGGAAGTGCAGCCTGTAACCGTACCACAGTTTTTTGTCCTGCTTCGCCCATCAGGGGTGCCTCTTAGCCAGTTACCTGGGGCAAGGTTGAAAGCAGCAGTGAACACTGCCTGGTGCTCCACCCCTTGTTGAATCTTTGGGTTACTCTTCTAGACCTGGCCTCAAAGTCACAGTCCTCCCTGGCTGTTTCCTTTTCTTGTTGCTGCTTGCTTTTCAAGCTGAGGTGTTGCTTTTGTCTGCCATTTTTGGATCCCTGGAGGAACGGGGTCCTTTTTGGTTTAGACCCAGGGTCATTCTTTTGATATGGATGCTTTCATCATGGCCTTCTGAATGCTGACTTGGAAACTCGTAAGAACTCAACCTTTAGAAACCCCCTAAATAGCTTCTTCTTTTACCTGGGTATCCAGACCCTTTCAGCTTCTCAGAGTCTTGTCAGCGTACTTTGAATTCTCTTCAAGAACCTAGTCTATTCTTTATTTTTATTATTATATTATTTTTCTCCTTTTCAATTGAGGACAAGGAGGTGACAGAGGATGAGATGGTTGGATGGCATCACTGACTCAATGGACATGAGTTTGAGAAAACTCAGGGAGATAGTGAAGGACAGGAAAGCCTGGTGTGCTGCAGGCCATGGGGTTGCAAAGAGTTGGACTCAACTTAGTCAATGGAAACAACAAAAACAGTTGATTTACAATATTATATAAGTTTCAGGTGTACCACATAGTGACTGAACAGTGATAGACCTTAGCCTATTCTTTTTGAAAGCCCCAGGAGTCAGAACTACTCTGTCCTTTCTGCTTTTCATTCCCCAACAGCGGCTTTAACTAGATATCTGGTAGAATGTTTAAAATCCTTATGCAATTCCCTTGTTTTACTTTGCAATATCATGACCTGTTTCCTTCTTGTCTGCTATTAGTAGTGGTTAAGAGCACAGATCCTTGAGTCAGATTGCCTGGGTTTAATTGCAGCTCAGCCATTTATTAGCTAGTGATTTGGGGCAAATCATTAACCTTTCTGTGCCTCAGTTTCTTTACCTGCAAAATGGGGATAGTAAGGGTACCTACTTTATAAGCATTGTTGGGAGAATTAAATGAATATGTATAAAGCACATACTTGTATACCTGGTCCTTATACAGCCCTCACTGTCTAAATGTTTGTTAGTGTTATTATTCCTTGAAGACTTAAACTAATTCCCCACATTTACATATGTTCACAGGTCTTACAAGTCTTTAGGAGTGCTTTGCCACACTGCCTTCTCATCCTTCATCAAGCTTCCTGCAACACACCATGCCAATGACTTCACTGCCTTTTCAGTAAAAACACAGTTGTTTTAAAATTGTCCTAAATTTGTCTACAGTAAAACTAATCAAATGTTGTCTACAATCTAAAGAAGTAGTGTCTGTGCTGTAGAAAGAGCAAGTCTTTGAGTAAGACGTAGTAAGAGATTAACAGAGTGGGGTTGTTGTTGTCGTTTGGTTGCTAAGTTGTCTGACTGTTTGTGAGCCTATGAACCATAGCCTACCAGGCTCCTCTGCCCATGGGAGTCTCCAGGCAGGAATAGTAAACTGGGTTGCCATTTCCTCCTCCAGGGGATCTTCCCAATCCAGGGAGCAAACCCACAGTCCCTGTGCTGGCAGTTGGATTCTTTACCACTGCGCCACCAGGGAAACCCAGCGGAGTGGGATAGGGGAGTGCAAAGGAGCTAAGCCCTGATTAGGGGAGTGGCTCTTACCTGTAGCATAGAGATTTGCATTTTATAATATCGGTTAGAGGGATCAGGGGCTGAGATGATGAGGAGTCGCCGTTTCTCATAGAACTGATCCAGAAGGCCAGCAGCTGAGTTGACATTGACATTAATCTTCATAGCTAGGGCAGAAGCACATGGCCAGTCAGAATATGGCCTGTCCCTTCATCCCAGAATGGATAACAACATCCTGAGGTTTTCAGGTTAAACTTTTTCGGTTGTTTCTCCCTTTTCTTGGGGGGAAATCCTAAAAGAACACTTGGAGATTTTAAATCCTTTTTCTTGGAGGTGGAGTATGCTAGAGGGGAACATTGGCTCTGAAACATCACAGAATCCCCCATTCCCACATCAGACGCATTGCTTTTGGTTCCTGAGCCATAGACATTGGGAGACCCCTCAAAGAAGCCCTGATCATTATGTCCACTCTCCCCATTCTCTAGTTGCACTCACGAGTACAGATGGGTGGTGATCCTGACCACTGGCGGCTGGACTGGCAGACCCGGGAGGGGGTCCCTTGGCGCTCATACCCTCCATCACAGTGGTATTCACAGGTGGCACCATAGTTGTCCCCCACTGAGGTGCAGGTGAGGTAGCCATGCAGTGGTGGTTTCAGAGTTGGGCAGCGTCTCACTGTCAGGGAGAAGTTCCAGTTAGGGGCTATGGTAATTCTTGTAGAGAACAATAGGCTAAGAGGGTGCCCATGCTGGGTTTTCTAGATCAGCAGACCCAGGATAATCAGAATGAATGACTTCTCTGTGTTGCCAATGGCCAGGGCTAGAGGCAAAATTTTTGCTTTCTTATGGAGTTAAATCTGAAATGTAGACAAAAGTGTTCATAAAATGTGGAAGCATGGGTAAGTATATATATATAGTCATCAAAAGACTAGCAATCTGTAAAAAAAAAAATTGCCATTTTTGTTTTCAGACTTTGGGGACACTCTGCATACAGATGACCACCTTATAAATTACTTTTAATATGAAATATCATTGGGCTCCCCTGGTGGCACAGAAGATAAAGAATCCACCTGCAATGCAGGAGACCCAGGTTCAATCCCTGGGTCGGAAAGTTTCTCTGCAGAAGGAAATGGAAACCTACTCCATTATTCTTGCCTGGAGAATTCCATGCAGAGGAGCCTGGTCCATGGGGTAGCAAAGAATTGGACATGACTGAGCAACTAACACTTTAAAATATCCGTCAGTGGGAGGAGAAGCATTGAGCAAAGTATGATATATTCTTAGAAGTAGATTTATTATACTGTGATTAAAAGACTTCTGAAAAAACTTTAAAGAACATGAGAAATTTACTTGTGTTATAATGAAAAGTGAAAAAGGGTGACCTAAGATTGGATATGCAGTGTGATCTCAATTAGGTATTTTTTAAGTATGTGTGAACAAAAGACTGGAAGAAAAATACCAAAAGATTAACAACAATTGCCTCTGGGTGACAGAGTAATAGTTTTTTCCCCCTTTGTGTATTACTTTATTTTCCTTATGTTCAACAATGAGCATGAATTAATTTTATGATGAAAACAAAACAAAAAGCAAGAATCAGTAGCCAGTACCACCAATTTCAGCAGAGGAGAAAGACTGAGAATGAAGGCTGATTGACTTTAATCATTGATTTGAAGGCTAAGAAAAGAAATGGATACAGAGTATGTCGGTGGGTTTCATGTAGATTTAGGAGAATGAGAAAGTCTTGTTGGGGGGCAGAGTTTCTGAAATGTGTGTACACATGTATACAGGTTTCCTGAATGACCTATTTCATGAACTTGAGTGTCCCCTCTCCCAATCTGCATGAGGTGTCTGTTTCAGGCATAGCGAGGAGAGGGTTGTGATGAGCATCTAGAGGGTAAGAGAAGAGCAGAAATAATAAGCAATGCAGAAATGGAAAACTTCTTTCTGACCTTGTACTTTCACAATGAACTTGCAGCTGGCCCGGTTGTAGGCTCGGTCATAAGCAGTGTAACGAATCACGTGTTCTCCTTCTGGAAAGTGAGAGCCAGGCTCAGGGCCCCGAAGTATCAACCTACATGGGACAGGGTGAGAGAGTCACTGAGGAAAGTGGCTCTTAGCACTGGGCTTTGGGGCTCACATCACTGTGCCATCAGTCTGTGTGGTTCAGTGGGGCTACCTGAGTGCCTGGGAGAGAGAAGCTGGCAGGAGGCGTAGGCGGCATCTCTGGCTCACCTGGTGATGGTGCCGTCAGCAGAGTCTTTCACCAGGGGTGGGTCCCAGTATACTCGAGCAGTCAGTTTCTCCGGCTCTGCCATCTTCTCACGGGAGTGGGGACAACGGATCTTGGGGGGATCTATGTCTGCCAAGGTCAGAAATTAAGTGCTGACTTGGGGATCCCTGCCTTCCCTGGAGGGAACCCATGAAACGATACCACACCACTGGGTAGGTAAAAGAGGCAGTTCAAGATGCTCAATGAAACTTGTGAGGCCTGACTCCAAGGGAAGCGATTGCTTTGTTAAGCCTGTGCCCAGGGTGCCATCTTTTGCAGCTAGTGGGAATGCCTTCTGCAGTGGACATAATGCCAGGCTGGCTCTTTGCAGCAGGACAACTGGGAGCGACCAGCATTTACCTACACATACAGGCTCTCCTCCGCTCCATCGCCCATCTTCCATGCAGATTCGGCTGCGGTCACCTTCCAAGTGGTAGCCACTGGAACAGCTGTAGTCACAGCGAGAGTCAAGAAGCACCCCATTTGTGCACGTGTAGGTGCCACTCGTGATGAATGGCAATGCATGGCATCTCATCTCTAAGAAAGAATCAGGAGGCGAGCTCAGTGGCCTGTGGGGCTATGTGGAAGTAATACCTAGGCATCTAGCCCAGGGAAGACCATGTCAGAGACAGCAGAAAATACAGGGAAACCTATGCCCAACTGCTCTGACATTTTTGTGCCTGATTGCCTCTTTTTCCTAATTTCATTCTTATGTTTGATATTATGAAGTACAATAGTACTCTTGAGGGGCGGAGGGGGGGAGATGGTCTCAAAGAAGTTACTCATCCAAGTTCATGGATTTGAGGAACGCACCTCAGTTTGGATCCCAGCTCCACCACTTAACTAGCTCTGTGACTTGAGCAACTTACATCTCTCTCCAAGCCTCAGTGTCTCCACCACTAAAACGTGTATACCATGAAGTAGGATTGTTGCGCCAAATATAGAGACAATGCATATAAATCTCTGGGCTTATTTGGGGCCTCAGCAGCTCATAGTTTTCCTCTCTTGTTCCACAAATGCTAGATGCCCTTGAACAAATTCAAGACTCCATTTTGAATATAATGTTGGTTCTGCCACACTCCTCAGCTGAGGCTCACTTACATGCCCACTGGTCCTCTGTGCTGGTGAGAGTACAAGTCAGGCCACTCCCAGTGGGGAGGGGCAGACAGCTTTGGAGGCATTTGCTTAAAGGCGAGTCCATGTGCTTTAGATATTACGTGTGCCAGAAGTGGCAACAGCTCCCATGAACTGATTGTAAGCTTGTGCTTGCCAAAGTCCAGTATGAAATACCCAACACCTGAAGGAAGTAGGCCAGCCATATGTTCCTTTAGGTTGGCTAAGTTCTAACCCTCCCTAACTTCCATTATCGGAGCTTTGACTAAAGATTTTATTGACTGTGTTTGTTTTTGCTTCCTGGTCAAACCAGACTTGAAGGTGATTGCCTTTTATGTTTTCCAGCCTCCTTTATATAAAGACCTAAGCAAGAATGACCTTCTTGAAATCAGGGCCAAGAAAAAAGGTCTGTCGTTGTGTTGATTTGATTTTCTTAGTATTATATGACAGTGAAAATGATAGATCCAAAGTGTTTGCCATGTGTCTCTTATGAGGAAGTACAAAGTGAGATTCAGTGTTTAAACAGGCATAGTGGTAAAGAATCTGCCTGGCAATGCAAGAGACTCAAGAGGCATAGCTTTGATCCCTGGGTTGGAAAGATCACCTGGAGAAGGAAATGGAATCCCACTCCAGTATTCTTGCATGGGAAATTGCATGGACAGAGGAGCCAGGCGGACAATAGTTCATGGGGTCGCAGACTCGGACACAACTGAGCAACTGAGCATGCATACAACACAAACTTTTAACTGGTTTCATGTTAATTTGTCGATGTATTTTAATTTTGTAAGGTCAGTTCAAATTCATTTTGGAAATGATGGGGTCTAGTCCTATAACAAATGGCTTATAGTCACCTAGAGGGGAATGGTTGCTTCCTTTTTCTGGCTACCAAACTTCTCCTCTATTCCACAGCATCTTCTCCAAACAACCCCATTTATCTCTGAATGCTCAGCATTCTACATCCCCTGACACTCCATTCACATGCACACATTGGCTAGTCTAGAATCAGCCTGGTAATTAATGGCTCTTGAAGTGGCCCCACACACAGGGGTGTTCTACAAACGGCATTCAGCAATGGATGTAGGGACAGGCAAAGCTTAGCTGCCAAAATAGGGTAGGCTATAGGGTTTCAGTAAGAGGTAGGGCTTTGGGAGCTGAGGTGAACATGATGTGAAATGTATGTACTAGCACCCCTGCATTCCAACCTTGGAGGTTCTTCTTGACTTTCAGAAGAAAATGAAGACCAGAAGATGTCTTTTAGCTTCACTGCCAAGGCCTAAGACCTTAGGCCAAGAAGTACATTAGTTTACCACAAGTGGGAAAGAGTCTGAGACTGCACATGCTTGAGAGTTCCAGAGGAAGGCCTAAGTCCACATCCGGCCCCAGGTGGAAGCTTTCCATGCACTCCTGGGCCCTTTGAGACTGAGGGCTGGTTGCTACTTGCGTGCGTCTGTGCTCAGTTGCTAAGTCATGCCAGTTTCTTTGCGACTCCACAGACTGTAGCAGGCCAGGCTCCTCTGTCCATGGGATTCTTCAGGCGAGAGTACTGGAGTGGGGTGCCATTCCTTCTCCAGGGGTTCTTCCAAACTGAGGGATTGAACCCATGTATCTGGCATTGGCAGGCAGGTTCTTTATTACTGAGCCACTGGGGAAGCCTGGTTGCAACTTAAAATGCCCCTATTGCTTGATCCATAGTCACAGGGAGAGAACATGAGCTGGAATGTTAGGATGGGGAAAGGCCCTGTTGGGATCCTGTGAAAATTTTCAATTTGTACTTGACAGAGGGCATAGTAATACCTCCAGGCATGTACCCTGGCTGGCTGGCTGGCTGGCCTCTCTCACATGCAGATGTCGGCCTATACATGCACACCACTTACGCCTGCAGTAGGCAGTTCCAGACCAACGGCGGCTTGGCAGGCATTGCACGGATCTCCGTCCAATCAGTCGAAAGCCCCGGTCACAGGAAAGCTCACAACGAGTGCCCAGGCTGCTGTGATAATTTCCTCCTCTTGGTGAGTAGCATGTGGCTTCTCCATCCTGGATATTTAATGTATAACACCATCGGGGGACTGTGGCAATAGAAGAAAAGTAAGCTAGAAGTACAGTAATCGAGACAGTGCGGTATTGGTGGAAGGACAGACACACATATGGATGGAATGGAACAGAGAGCCCAGAAACACATTCACACAAATACGGCAAAATTATTTCTCACAAAGGTACAAAAACAATTTAATGGAGGACAAATAGTCTTTTGAACAAATTATGCTGGAGCAACTGAACTTCCATAGGCAAAAATAAAGAGGAAAAGCAAAGCAAAGAACTTCAACTTAAATGTCTCATGTGTGTATATGGGAGCTCAATCTCTAAGTCGGGTCCTACTCTGTGTGACCCCGTGGACTGCAGCCCACCAGGCTCCTCTGTCCATGGGATTTTCCAGGCAAGAGTACTCGAGTGGGGTGCCATTTCCCCCTGCAGGGGATCTTCCCAACCCAGGGATTGAACCTGCCATCTCCTGTGTCTCCTGCATTGGCAGGTGGATTCTTTACCACTGAGCCACCTGGGAAGCCCGTATCTCATACCTTAAACAAAAGTTAACTCTAAATGGATCATGAACTTTAATGAAAAAAGTAAAATTGTAGAACTTTTAGAAAAAAATACAAAAGTCTTTAGGACTAGGCAAAAGGCAGTTGTGGAAAAGGCAATGGCACCCCACTCGAGTACTCTTGCCTGGAAAATCCCATGGATGGAGGAGCCTGGTGGGCTGCCAGTCCATGGGGTCGCTAAGAGTCGGACACGACTGAGCGACTTCCCTTTCACTTTTCACTTTCATGCATTGGAGAAGGAAATGGCAGCCCACTCCTGTGTTCTTGCCTGGAGAATCCCAGGGGCGGTGGAGCCTGGTGGGCTGCCGTCTATGGGGTTGCACAGAGTCGGACACGACTGAAGTGACTTAGCAGCAGCAATGACTGATGATATTAAGTATCTTTTTCTGTGCTTATCAGCCATTTGTAAATCTTCGTTGGTGAAAAGACTGCTCATTTCTTTTGTCTATTTAAAAAACTGGATTATTTGTCTTCTTATTAACTTGCAAGACTTCTTTGTGTATTCTGGATACAAGTCCTTTATCAGATATATATTTCATAAATATCTTCTCCCAGATTTGTTTGCTTTTTCATTTTCTTAATGGTGCCTTTTGAACTACAAAACACTTGAATTGAGGAGTCCCAATTTATTATATTTTTTCTTTTATGGAACATAGTTTTGGTGTCATGTTTAAGAAATCTTGGCTTTAACTTAAGGTCCCATAGATCCTCTTATATTTTCTTCTAAAAACATCATATGCTTTTAGCTCTTATATTTAAGTCTGATAAATTTAGAGCAAATTTTTGTGTACGGCCTGAGATAAGGGACTAAGATAATCTTTTTACATGCACATATCCAATCATCCCAGAACCAATTGCTGAACATTCTTTCCCTCAGTGAATTGCCTTGATACCTTTGTCAAAAATCAGTTTACTTTAAATACTGGACTTCCCTGGTGGTGCAGAGGTTAAAGTGTCTGCCTGCAATGTGGGAGGCCTGGGTTTGTTCCCTGGGTCGGGAAGATTCCCTGGAGAAGGAAATGGCAACCCACTCCAGTATTCTTGCCTGGAGAATCCCATGAACGGAGGAGCTTGGTGGGCTACAGTCCACGGGTCACAAAGAGTCGGACACGACTGAGCGACTTCATTTTCACTTTCACTTTAAATCTTAGGATTTGTTTCTGGACTGTTAATTCTATTTCATTGATCATTGTGTCTATCCTTATGTCAGTTCCACACTAACTTTCTTGGTAACTATAGCTTTACGGTAACTTTTCAAATTGGAAAATGAGGGTTCTCTAATTAAAAAAATTTTTTTTCAAGATTGTTTTAGATATTCTAGATCCCTTACATTTCCATATGAACTTTGAGCTCTCGTCAATTTCTGCAAAACTGTGCTATAATATTGTCAGGGACTATGTGAGTATATAAATCAATTTGGGGAGAATTACCGTCTTAACAATATTGAGTCTCCCACTCCAAGAACATGGGATGCCTGTCATTTTTATTTAAATCTCCTTTTAACTTCCCTCCATAATGTTTTGTAATTATTAGCATACAAATCTTGTGCTTTGCTAAAGTTATTTCTAAGAATTTTATTATTTTGATGCTATTATAAATAAAATTACATTCTTATTTGATTTTTTGGATTGTTTGTGGCTTGTGCACAGAAATGCAGTTAATTTCCTGTACTGATGTTGTAGCCTTGCCTTTTGCTTTCTTCTGTGTATTCCTTAGGATATTCTATACACAAGATTATGTTATAGGCAAATAGATACAGTTGTACTTCTAATTTCCAGTCTGGATATCTTTTGTTTTTTCTTCTTGCCTGATTTCTTGGAACATCCAGTACAATGTTGAACAAAACTGATGAGAACAAGTATTCTTGTCTCTTTCCCAATCTTAGGGGAAAGCTTTCAAGCTTTTACAATTAAGTATGATGTAGTATCCTTTACCAAGTTAAGAAAATTCTCTTCTGTTCCTAGCTTGTTGAATGTCTTCATCACGAAAGGGTGTTTTATTTTGTCAAATGCCTGTTCTGAATCTATTCAGATGATCGTGCGGTGTTTGTCTTTTTTTTTGTTTTTTTTTTTGACTGCTAGGTAGCAAGTTAGCCATGAAAAATGAGGGATCAGTTTTCATTCCAATCTCAAAGAAGGGCAATGCCAAAGGATGTTCAGCTACATTGTACAATTGTGCTCATTTAACATGCTAGCAAGGTAATGCTCAAAATCCTTTAAGCTAGGCTTGAGGACTGAACTGCGGACTTGCAGATGTACAAGTTGGATTTAGAAAAAGCAGAGGAATCAGATATCAAGTTGCCAACATCTGTAGGATCATAGAAAAAGCAAGGGAATTCTAAAAAAAAAAAATCTACTTCATTCACTATGCTAAAGCCTTTGACTGTGTGGATTGCAACAAACTGTGGAAAATTCTTAAAGAGATGGGATTACCAGACCACCTTACCTGCCTCCTGAAAAACCTGTAGGCAGGTCAAGAAGCAACATTTAGAACTGGACATGGAACAACAGACTAGTTCCAAATTGGGAGAGGAGAATGTGAAGGCTATATATTGTCACCCTGCTTCTTTAACTTCTATGCAAAGTTCAGTTCAGTTCAGTCACTCAGTCGTGTCCGACTCTTTGCGACCCCATGAATCGCAGCACGCCAGGCCTCCCTGTCCATCACCAACTCCCAGAGTTCACTCAGACTCACGTCCATCAAGTCAGTGATGCCATCCAGCCATCTCATCCTATGTCGTCCCCTTCTCCTCCTGCCCCCAATCCCTCCCAGCATCACAGTCTTTTCCAATGAGTCAACTCTTCCCATGAGGTGCCCAAAGTACTGGAGTTTCAGCTTTAGCATCATTCCTTCCAAAGAAATCCCAGGGCTGATCTCCTTTAGAATGGATTGGTTAGATCTCCTTGTAGTCCAAGGGACTCTCAAAAGTCTTCTCCAATACCACAGTTCAAAAGCATCAATTCTTTGGTGCTCAGCCTTCTTCACAGTCCAACTCTCACATCCATACATGACCACAGGAAAAACCATAGCCTTGACTAGACGGACCTTAGTCGGCAAAGTAATGTCTCTGCTTTTTAATATGCTGTCTCCATTGGTCATAACTTTCCTTCCAAGGAGTAAGTGTGTCTTAATTTCATGGCTGCAGTCACCGTCTGCAGTTATTTTGGAGCCCAAGAAAATAAATTCTGTCACTGTTTCCCCATCTATTTGCCATGAAGCGATGGGACTTGATGCCATGATCTTAGTTTTTTGAATGTTGAGTTTTAAGCCAACTTTTTCACTCCCTTCTTTTACTTTTATTAAGAGGCTCTTTAGTTCTTCCTCACTTTCTGCCATAAGGGTGGTGTCATCTGCATATCTGAGGTTATTGATATTCCTCCCTGCAGTCTTGATTCCAGCTTGTGCTTCTTCCAGCCCAGCGTTTCTCATGATGTACTCTGCATAGAAGTTAAATAAGCAGGGTGACAATATACAGCCTTGATGTACTCCTTTTCCTATTTGGAACCAGTCTGTTGTTCCATGTCCAGTTCTAACTGTTGCTTCCTGACCTGCATACAGATTCCTCAAGAGGCAGGTCAGGTGGTCTGGTATGCCCATCTCTTTCAGAATTTTCCACAGTTTATTGTGATCCACACAGTCAAAGGCTTTGGCATAGTCAATAAAGCAGAATTAGATGTTTTTCTGGAACTCTCTTGCTTTTTCCATGATCCAGCGGATGTTGGCAATTTGATCTCTGGTTCTGTTCCCTTTTCTAAGAGCAGCTTGAACATCTGGAAATTCATTGTTAATGTATTGTTGAACCCTGGCTTGGAGAATTTTGAGCATTAGTTTACTAGCATGTGAGATGAGTGCAATTGTGCAGTAGTTTGAGCATTCTTTGGCATTGCCTTACTTAGGGATTAGAATAAAAACTGACCTTTTCTAGTCCTGTGGCCACTGCTGTTTTCCACATTTGCTGGCTTATTGAGTGCAGCACTTTGACAGCATCATCTTTCAGGATTTGAAATAGCTCAACTGGAATTCCATAACTTCCACTAGCTTTGTTTGTCGTGATGCTTCCTAAGGCCCACTTGACTTCACATTCCAGGATGTCTGGCTCTAGGTGAGTGATCACACCATCATGATTATCTGGGTCATGAAGATCTTTTTTGTACAGTTCTTCTGTGTATTCTTGCCACCTCTTCTTAATATCTTCTGCTTCTGTTAGGTCCATACCATTTCTGTCCTTTATTGAGCCCATCTTTGCATGAAATGTTCCCTTCAGTTCAGTTCAGTTCAGTTGCTTAGTCGTGTCTGACTCTTTGCGACCCCATGAATCGCAGCACGCCAGGCCTCCCTGTCCATCACCAACTCTTGGAGTTCACTCAGACTCACATCCATTGAGCTTTTTAAGGTGAAAGGTTAGGTTATTGATTTGGGATTTTTCTTCTTTTTAAATTATAGACATTTAAAGGTATAAATTTCCCTTAACCACTACTTTAGCTGCATCCCCTAAATTTTGATACTTGTACTTTTATTTTAATTTAGATCAGAGTACTTTCTAGTTCCCTCAGAATTTCTTCTTTGACCTGTGAAGTTTTTAGTGTTTTCTTTAATTACCAAGTAGTGTCAATTTCCCTAATTTTCTTCTTTTGTTGATTTCTAATTTAGCTCCATTTTGGTTATGGATCAGCTTTTGTATGATTTAATTCCTTTTAAGTTTGTTAATACTTATTTTGTGACCTAGCATAAGTCTATCATGGGCAATATTTGATATGCACTTTGAAAAGTATGTATTCCACTGCTGTTAAGTATACTGTTCTGTACATTTTTGTTAGACTGATTTGATTGTTAGTCATGTCTTCTATATCTTTGTTGATCTTCTGACTAGATCAGGATGTTTTTCTACCCCTTGTCAAATGTGGGATATTAAAGTATCCAGCTATTATTGTTTCATTGTCTATTTCTCCCTTAAATTATACCAGTTTTACAGTCACGTATTTTGAATATGTTTTATTAAGTGCATGTTATCTCTTCCTGCTGAATCAACACTTTTATCATTATAAAATGTTCCTCTTTGATTCTAATTTCAAATTTTCCCTTAAAGCCTATTTTGTCTGCTATTAATATATCTATTCCAGGCTTCTTTTGATTACTGTCTGTGTATCTTTTTGCACATACTATTTGTGTATATTTTCCCATCCTTTTACTTTTAAACTACTTGGGTCTTTAAATATAAGATGTGTGTCTTGTAGACAGTATATAGTTGAATTATGCTTGTTTTAATCTGTCCTGTCAATCTATTTTAATTGGAAGTTCAGTTCATTTTGTTTCATTACTGATAAGAAGGGGCTAACTTCTGTCATTTTGCTAATTGTTTACTGTATGTCATGTCTTTTTGTACCTTTGCTTCCTTCTTTTGTAATAAATGAATATTTTCTAGTGTGACATTTAAATTACTTCATTGTTTCTTTTGCTATACATCTTTCAAGTTAGTTTCTTAGTGGTAGATCTCAGGATTACAATTAATATATTAAAGCAATCTAGTTCAGATTAAAACTAACCTAATTTCAAAGCTATACAGAAACTTTGTCCAATGTATTTCCACTCCTTCTCCATTCCTTTGAGTTATTATCATCATAGAAATTGCCTCTTTACACACGTTTAGTCCACCAACACTGTTCTTTTAAAGTTGAGAATTATGTTTTTTTCAACTATTTATTTATTTGGCTGTCCCACACAACATGGGTCTTAGTTCCCCCATCAAGGATTGAACCTGTGCTTCCTGCAAGGGAACCTTGAGTTCCAACCACTGGTCCATCAGTGAATTTCCCTCAACATTGTTTTATAATTACTCCCTTATGCAATTGTATTTTAAATAAGGTAGGAGAGGACAAAAATTACCAAAAAATACATTTATACTATCTTTTATATTTACCTACATAGTTACCTTTTTAAATGATCTGCATTTATTTGTGTGGCTTTGAATCACTGCCTAATACTTTCATTTTAGACTGAAGGATTCCCTTTATTATTTCTTGTATGTGATGTCTGAGGTGGTAAAAATTCAGCTTTTGTTTATACGGAAATGTCTTAATTTTTCTTTCATTTCTAAAGAATAGCTTTGTCAAATATAGAGATTTTGGTTGACAGTATTTTCCTTTCAACTCTTTGACTATGTCATCCCTCTGCATTCTGGCTTCCATAGTTTCTAATAAGAAATCCATTGTTAATCTTATTGAGGATCCCTTGTACATGATGAGTCGCTTCCCTCTTGCTGTTTTCAAAAATCTCTCTTTCTCTTTCAAAAGATTGACTATGATATGTCTGAGTATATATCATTTTAGGTTTGTCTTAAATTTTGTTGAGATTACTGGATGTGTACATTCAAGATTTTCATTGAATTTGGGGGAGTTTCTGGCCATTATTTCTTTAAAAATTTTTTCTGCCTCCTTCTCTGACCCCTCTTCTCCTGGAACTCCCATTATGTGTCTGTTGGTATGCTTGATGGTTTCTCACAAGTCTGTGAGGCTCTGTTCATTTTTCTTCATTCTTTTTACTTTGTTACTTAGACTGGATAATCTTTTTTTTTTTTATGTTGATCATTTTTAAAGTCTTTACTGAATTTGTTACAACATTGCTTCTGTTTTATGTTTTGATATTTTGACTGTGAATTTAGCTCCCCAACCAGGGATTGAACCCAAACCCTCTGCATTGGAAGGTGAAGTCTTAATCATTGCACCACCAGGGAAGCCCCAGACTGGATAGTCTTAATTGACCTATCTTTGGGTTCTCTGATTCTTTTTCCTGTCAGCTTAAATCTGCTGATGAACACTTCTAGTGAATTTTTCATTCTGTTATTGTACTTTTCAACTCCAGAATTTCTATTTGGATTTTTAAAAGAAATTTCTTGTTTCATTGATATTTTATATTTGATGAAGCATCGTGTTTTGCTTTTCTTTAATTATCTATTCATGCATATTTTCTCTTAGTTCTTTGAATATATATATATAAAAGCTTATTTGAAGTCCAATGTCTGAGTTTCCTTAGGGAGAGTTTCTATTGACTGTTGCCCCCATATATGGGTCATATTTTCTTGTTCCTTTATGAGTCTTATAATTTTTGTTAAAAACTGGACATTTTAGCTAATATAATTTGGCTACTCCAGATCACATCCTCTGCCTCCTCAGGATTTTTTGGTTGTTGCTGTTTTATTAGTCAGTTTTTTTTTTAATTTTAAAGATTTTTTTGATGTGGACCATTTTTAAAGTCTTTATTGAATTTTCAAGGAGATCAAACCAGTCAATCCTAAAGGAAATAAATCTTGAATATTTATTGAAAGGACTGATGCTGAAGCTGAAGCTCCAATACTTTGGCCACCTGATGTGAAGATTCGATTCATTAGAAAAGACCCTAATGCTGGTAAAGACTGAAGGCAGGAGAAGGGGATGACAGAGGATGAGATGGTTGGATGGCATCATTGACTCAATGGACATGAGTTTGAGCAAACTCCGGGAGATGGTGATGGACAGGGAAGCCTGTGGTGCTGCAGTCCATGGGGTCGCAGTCAGACACCACTGAGAGACTGAACAACAAATTGAATTTGTTACAATATTGCTTCTGTTTTATGTTTTGGTCTTTTGGCCACAAGGCATGTGAGATCTTAGTTTCCTGACCAGGATCAAACCTGCATCCCCTGCATTGGAAGGTGAAGTCTTAACCACTGGATGGCCAGGCAAGTCTCGGTCAGTTCGTTTTTGCTGCTCTTTTGTTTAGTGACTTTTCTGGACTACTGCTATTGTATTGTCTCTAGTGTGTATCCGTGCAAGTCTCTACTAAATATTCATCAGATATTTCCTTTAGTGTCTGAAACCAATAATTTGTCCACCCTTTTCCTGTTAGGGCAGGGTGGGCATGGGTATCAGTACTGGCTGGGGCATGCTTTCAGCACTCAGGCAGGCAGTTTACAAAAACTCAGTCTGCCTTAGCCTGCACTTCTGGCTTGCACAGAGCCTTAAGATCAGCCAGAGATGAGATTCCGGTGTCCTCTCTGGTCTTTCCTAGGCATGTGCACAGTGCTGCACACACGGAGCCTTGTAGACTCTCAGGATTATGCCAAAACTGAAAAGGCCACTATGGACATAGACTTCCCTAGATTTTTCTTAATTAATTTTTTTTTTTTTTTTACAAACCCTTGTTGTGGAGGGCTGACTTCTTTTATCTCTATCTTTTTTTTTTTTTAACGTTTTTGGCTAGGCTCTTGTTTATCCAAACTTTTATCTCAGGCAGTTATGATATTAACCAATTGCTGCTGATTGCATTCCATAAATGCTTTGCAAATAAGACTTGTCTTGTGGATCAAGCTCTGAGTAGGGTCAAATAATGAAAACTCTATGAATGGAGCTTTTCAGAGAGTTGTGAAACAGGTTAAATAATGACAGTGTCCTGGGAATGGGATTTTTTGTAAAGCATCTGCCTGCAATGTGGGAGACCCGGGTTCTATCCCTGGGTCGGGAAGATCCCCTGGAGAAGGAAATGGCAACCCACTCCAGTACTCTTTCCAGGCAAGTACTCTTGCCTGGAAAATCCCACGGGTGGAGGAGCCTGGTAGGCTACAGTCCATGGGGTCACAAAGAATCAGGCAGGACTGAGCGACTTCACTTCACTTCACTTGAGTTTGCTCCCTCTTGTGGCAGTAATGCTGTTGCTGTTTTCTTTACTGCTACAATGGTTGTGAGTCTGCGGTTTTTCAAGGCTGCTGTGGAACCAGGGAGAGGGACATGGGAGTAGGTCAAGTTTAAAATGCCAGAACTGCCATATGACTCAGCAATCCCACTGCTGGGGATACACACCGAGGAAACCAGAATTGAAAGAGACACATGTACCCCAATGTTCATTGCAGCACTATTTATAATAGCTAGGATATGGAAGCAATCTATATGTCCATCAGCAGATGAATGGATAAGAAAGCTGTGGTACATATACACAATGGAATATTACTCAGCCATTAAGAAGAATACATTTGAATCAATTCTAATGAGAGGGATGAAACTGGAGCCTATTATACAAAGTAAGCCAGAAAGAAAAACACCAATACAGTATGCTAATGCATATAGAAGGAATTTAGAAAGATGGTAATGATAACCCTATATTCGAGACAGCAAAGGAGACACAGATGTAAAGAACAGACTTTTAGACTCTGTGGGAGAAGGCGAGGGTGGGATGATTTGAGAGAATAGCATTGAATCATGCATATTATCATATATGAAATAGATCACCAGTCCAAGTTCGATGCATGAGACAGGGTACTCAGGGCTGGTGCACTGGGATGACCCTGAGGGATGGGATGGGGAGGGAGGTGGGAGGGGGGTTCAGGATGGGGAACACATGTATACCCATGGCTGATTCATTATCAATGTATGGCAAAAACCACTACAATATTATAAAGTAATTAGCCTCCAATTAAAATAAATAAAAGTAAAAAAAATAAAATGACATAAAGTGTTTTTTATAGGAGTTGAACCCTTTTCCTTGATTAAATGCCTCTCAGATTGCTTCAGGCCTTTGAGTAATTTTCAGATTTCTGAAAAAGTTTATTTTATAATTTTGCCAGTATTTTTGTTGCTTTTATGTAAGAATGGATTTATAGAAGCCTTCACTCTGATATTCTAGAAGTCCCACATGGTTAACTATTACTTCATTATTCAAGCTTCTCCTTATTTATTTTTCTCCATTTAGCAATACCTCTTGATTTTTCTGTATCAGATCATACAGATCTTCTGTATTTTTCCAGAGTAGGGATGGGACATATTTATGTAACCAGGCCCTATCATTTGGACCATTAAGTTTTTTCCCCAGTACAACTAATGCAACAAATACCTTTTTGAATGATATAATGCAATTATATTATAATTCTCTATCTTCAGTTTAAATTCCCAATTAAGGAGTAGGTAGTCAAAGAGTAGGTGAGGTTCTAATTTTCATTGATATTACCAAATTGCCCTCAAAATAGCTATACTAATTATACTATCTCTACTACTATATCAAAGTGCCTTTTTCACATATACTTGCCAATACTGAGATTCTTAATTTTTGCTAATTCAATAGTTCAGAAAACGGTGACTCATTTAATTAATTCACTTATTTATTTCTAATTGGCTTTAATGCTATAAATATGATTATGCAGCTTAGTACAAAGCTGACTATCTGCTTACCTCACACACAGGGTTTGAAAGCAAGAAGAGAGGAAAAAGAAATTGTAGATTTGGGAGCATCACAGAATATGCTTTATTACTAAGGTGGTTTTTCCAGTGCTTTGCAAAAGCTGTCTGGGGATAAAGCCATCAATCAAAACCTGCTTTTGCCATCGTTTCATGGATTTGGGTAACTCCACACTATTAACGTTCATTGTGATTGTTGGAGAGACTGAAGTTCTACACCTTGGTATTTGGCATAAAGACTCAGGATGATGAATGCAGCTCCCTCTTGTTAATTGCTATGAGGCACTGGTAAGCTCTGACTACAACTTATAGCTGCTTGCGTACGTTTAAGCTAGCAACTGGTGATCTTCTTCCTTCACAGTTGCAACTAGAAAGAATTGCACGTGTTTTGGGCTCACAGTTTTTTTGTAGAGGATATGAAAAGAATACTGTTATGTCCTGGCTGCTTTAAAAGTATCGTGTGAGAGAAGTCTAGAGGAGGAAATTGTGATGTTTTAAAGTGAAGTTAAAAAGACAGGGGAAAAACAATCAAAGGTCTACAACTGAAAGCCTGATATACCTAAATGTCAGGTAAAGTTCAGAGAGATTTATTATGACAACTATAAGGAAAACATCTCCCTTGTTTAGGCTAATGTCTTCAATTACATTTGTTGTTTTTTGAGCATTAGCATGGTTTCCAAAAGCCATGCCAAGTTCTGTTAATACACAGCTTATTCTTTTGCATCTTTCATACATGGCCATTCCCAGACTATGGATATTGTACTACTCAAATCAGGCCAGTATGTAGAGAAGCTGAGTTGGGAGCATGCAGGTATTAGGGGTAAAAGGGTAGATGAGCAGGCTTCACTATGCTGCTACCATTAACCCTGTGGTGACCTTGGAAAATTTGCTTAATGTCTCAGTTTTCGAATCTCTTAAGTGAGGCCATGAATTAGCAGGGAATATGGAAGCATTATAAAAGCATTATGGTGGGTTTTACTATGATCACATACTATTCAGGGAAATTGAACTTGATCAATTAAGCCTCTGATAAAGGGCTATACTTTAAATCTTTTTTTCTTCTCACAATAATTTTGTACTTTTATGCCTTAATGACTAAGATAAAAATCATAGAATCACAAAGAAAAAAAAAAAAGCTAGTACTTTCCCTTTGATATGTAGACAGTAGTATAACATAGTGGTTAAGTGCATGGGCTTTGGAGCCAGACTGCCTGCCTTCATATCCTGGCTCAGTCACTCAGTCTGTGACCTTGGGCAGTGTCTCAGTTTCTTCATTTGTAAAATAAAAATAATAGTTCCTCCTTCATGCACAGGCTTAATATGAGGATTGAATTACTTACTACGAGAAAAGCACTTAGAACTGGGCAGATAGAACACACTGAATAAATATTAGCTATTATTGTTATTATAATAAAATTCTCTCCTTTGCACTGGCATTTAGCAGGAGCCAAGAAAGCAAGTAGAGGCAGAGAGCTGGTATGTATGGGAGCAAGGAAACCAGAAACTCTGCTGCAATCCCAGTAGGGAGATCATGGTTAGGGAGATGGTGTTGCTGACAAACAAGACAGTAATTATTCATACTACCAGGGTGCTTTGTAAAGACTATGTCAATGTTATTAAAAATCTACTTTCATCATAATCACCGAGGTAGGGAAGAATTGATAAAAGACAGATTCTAGAGCTTCATTCCAAACCTGAAGAATCAGAATTTCTGGTCCTTGGAACCAAGACTATCCATTTCCAACAGGTAGTCCAGAAGACTCTGATGCAGGCTAGAGTGTGAGAACCCTCGGGTCAGCCTGTGTTCAGAGATGGTTTGGCAAAGACACAGTAAGCAGCGAGTAGCACTGACAATGAATCAAACGCACTAATACTCAGGCCCACATCGCGCTTGACCCAGCAGCTTCTCTGCCTTCACTTGCTTCTGCTTTCAGGCCAGTGAATAATCTTTGATGTAATTTTGGAACTCAGGTGCCAAGATTTACTGTTTCCAGGCATGATAAACAAAATTTTAATTCCTAGTTCTAGAAGGCTTTTGTCAAATAAAATTCTGACTGCTGGCTGTAGCTCTCCATTTTACCAGTAGGGAGCACAGTCAGTCTATTGATCTTAGGTTTGTTATTAAAAAGAAGTCTGAGATGGCTTCTTCTCTATTTTTGTATGGAAATCTTTTCCTGGGGGGTGGATAATACGAGACAAGGGCCATTTCTGTGTAGGGTAGGAATGTGACCCTCTCGGTGGAATTGCTTAGTTTTCAAAGATGACACAGAATGAAACTTTTAAAATGAAAACTTTCATATCGGAAAAATGTGCTCTCCTCAACATGCTATTCTATAAACTGAAACAGATCCCTTCTTTTCATGAGTAACATGTGTTCCAACTGAGCACCTTGAAATAGGGTATGAAACGCAGAGAAATGTGTAAGAAAAATTATGAGATGTTGAATTCTTCTATTTTTGAAAATAACATGCTTTGGCATGTGGAATTAGTTAGCTGGGGGTTGGGGAATACTTGAAAGCTTGATGAAAGATAAATTTTAATTTTCTTTGGTTCCAGGTGTTTTTTTCTCAGCTCCTACAGACCGTTTAATTATCACTTAAAAAGAAACTGGAATGACAAGAGTTTCGGGGCTTTGGGAAAAAACTACAACACAGATCAGCTTTTCCTCCCCTCCTCCTAATCCCCCCAAATCAAAATATCTGAGATCATGATAGCAAAACCCTCAAATGAACACCTTTTTTTTTCTACATTCTGTACAACTTCTCATAAATTCAAAAGGAAGGATTCATTCATTAATAAAATGTAGATACTAGGAAAACAAGCTTTAGAGAAAAAATTGGACTGAAAATCAAGACAAGTAGAATCGCTGTGAAAAATCTCTTAAGACTTGAAGTGGGCTTCATTCTTGAGGTTGCTAAATATAACACCAGGGAAACACCAGGGAATGTTGGTTAATATTTATTGAATGCCCACAATGAATGTGCTGTAGGGAATCAGTTTGTGTTGGTTGGCTTGAAGACTGTGAATAAGTTTCAAATTAATAAATTTTTTCCTTTATTTTTTTCTCTGGTGGCCTAAATAGTCATCGTAGTTTCTCTGAATAGAAAGGCTTATGCTTCTGGGATGGGTCTATAAATTGTTTATAGCCTTTTATATCTCCAAAGCTGTATTCATTGGGCTGATGGATGGGATCCATTGATGGGGCAAAAAACTGAAGATCCAGAAAAATAAGTGTGGATTATCAGCTAGCTTAAGGAAAAGGGAAATTTCCCTGGGTGACAGAAAAATAAAATTTGCTTTTTTCTGGATTTAGACCCTCACATCTGCTCTGTGTATGATGTGTCATGAAATTTACTCTGCTCTACAGACACATTTTGATTCCTCATAATGTAGAATATGAACTTTCTCTAGTCAATTTGTCTGTCAAAGCAAAACTTCTTTGATGAAAAATATTCATTTTTATAAAGGTCTTATTCTAAAAACTGATGAAGATTTTTGAAAAGAAAAAATCCCGTCCCGATTGCTTTTCTTCAAAATAGTGCTCTATTTTTATTCCAAAATAAAAACTACAGCTGTTTGAAAGCAGTTTTCTTCTGTCTTTTTCCCAACCAGTTCTAAATCTTCTAGTACCACTCCCCCACCCCTTCTCTGGTAAAAATGAAAAACGAATAAAAATCTTGCAAGTGATAATAGTAAATAAAATTATTTGCTTTGTGACATACTGTCTTTGTATATAATCTACAGGCTACAGCAACTGTATTCCATTGTAGCAATTTACATATGTGGGGTTGCTAAGTCGCTTCAGTCGTGTCCAACTCCATGCGACCCCATGGACAGCAGCCCACCAGGCTCCCCCATCCCTGGGATTCTCCAGGCAAGAACACTGGAGTGGGTTGCCATTTCCTTCTCCAATGCATGAAAGTGAAAAGTGAAAGTGAAGTCGCTTAGTCGTGTCTGACCCTCAGCGACCCCATGGACTGCAGCCCACCAGGCTCCTCCATCCATGGGATTTGCCAGGCAAGAGTACTGGAACGGGGTGCCATTGCCTTCTCCAAGATATGTAGGGCTAGTCCTCAGCAAAATTATGAAGTAAGCAAAATTGGTTTTGGCTATCTCCTTAACCTCAGCCTTTCAGCCTATGGTGCCTTGACCCCACAGTGTCCTGTGGATGCTTTCCTTTAACCTATTCATTTGTTTCTCCATTAATGTTTTTGGTTCTTTTTACTTATGGCCACGTTCGTCAAAGAAGTAATCTCACAGACTTGTGACCATACGGAAATGCACCTTCATTTGTATGCAGGTCAAGAAGCAACAGTTAGAACTGAACATGGAACGACAGACTGGTTCCAAATAGGAAAAGGAGTGCGTCAAGGCTGTATATTGTCACCCTGCTTATTTAACTTTTATGCAGAGTACATCATGAGAAACGCTGGACTGGAAGAAACACAAGCTGGAATCAAGATTGCTGGGAGAAATATCAATAACCTCAGATATGCAGATGACACCACCCTTATGGCAGAAAGTGAAGAGCAGCTAAAAAGCCTCTTGATGAAAGTGAAAGAGGAGAGTGAAAAAGTTGGCTTAAAACTCAACTTTCAGAAAACGAAGATCATGGCATCCAGTCCCATCACTTCATGGGAAATAGATGGGGAAACAGTGTAAACAGTGTCAGACTTTATTTTGGGGGGCTCCAAAATCACTGCAGATGGTGATTGCAGGCATGAAATTAAAAGACGCTTACTCCTTGGAAGAAAAGTTATGACCAACCTAGATAGTATATTCAAAAGCAGAGACATTACTTTGCCAACTAAGGTCCGTCTAGTCAAGGCTATGTTTTTCCTGTGGTCATGTGTGGATGTGAGAGTTGGACTGTGAGGAAGGCAGAGTGCCAAAGAATTGATGAGTTTGAACTGTGGTGTTGGAGAAGACTCTTGAGGGTCCCTTGGACTGCAAGGAGATCCAACCAGTCCATTCTGAAGGAGATCAACCATGGGATTTCTTTGGAAGGAATGATGCTAAAGCTGAAGCTCCAGTACTTTGACCACCTCATGCGAAGAGTTGACTCATTGGAAAAGACTGTGATGCTGGGAGGGATTGAGGGCAGGAGGAGAAGGGGACGACAGAGGATGAGATGGCTGGATGGCATCATGGACTCGATGGACGTGAGTCTGAGTGAACTCTGGGAGTTGGTGATGGACAGCGAGGCCTGGAGTGCTGCGATTCATGGGGTCGCAAAGAGTCGGACACGAC
This sequence comes from Capra hircus, assembly GCF_001704415.2. Taxonomy (NCBI): domain Eukaryota; kingdom Metazoa; phylum Chordata; class Mammalia; order Artiodactyla; family Bovidae; genus Capra; species Capra hircus. The sequence continues at coordinate 41,701,942 of NW_017189517.1, forward strand.
TGAGTGACTGAACTGAACTGAACTGAACTTGTTAATGTTTTACCACTTCCAAGTAATATTTGCATTTAACAGAAATTTTGATAGGGAGTAACTTAATACAAAAGGGATGACTTTAACAACAGGGATTCTAGACCTTGCAACATATTATGATGTGTGGCCAATATTGATAACTGCCTCCCCCAGTTTCTCATTTCTTTCTCAGTAGCAGAATCATGATTTCATTTGGTGTGATTGTGTGCCCAGAACAAAGACTATTACCAGTCTCCTTTGAAGCTAAATTTGGCCATGAGGCTAAGTTCAGGCTGACAACATGTAAACCACCAAAGTCTCCCTGAGAGAAGAGGGTGGCCTTTTGTCCTGACCTGGCTTCCCTGGTAGCTCCACCTGCAATGCAGGACACCCTGGTTCAATTCCTGGGTTGGGAAGATCTGCTGGAGAAGGGATAAGCTACTCACTCCAGTATTCTTGGGCTTCCTTGGTGATTCAGCTGTTAAAGAATCCGCCTGCAATGCAGGAGACCTGGGTTCAATCCCTGGGTTGGGAAGGGAACGGCTACCCAATCCAATATTCTGGCCTGGAGAATTCCATAGACTGTAGGTCCAGTCAGTTCAGACTCTCAGTCGTGTTTGACTCTTTGCGACCCCACGAATCGCAGCATGCCAGGCTTCCCTATGCATCACCAACTCCTGAAGTTCACTCAAATTCATGTCCATTGAGTCACTGATGCCATCCAGCCATCTCACCCTGTCATCTCCTTCTCCTCCTGCCCCTAATCCCTCCGAGCATCAGAGTCTTTTCCAAAGAGTCAACTCTTCCCATGAGGTGCCCAAAGTACTGGAGTTTCCAAAGAACACCCAGGACTGATCTCCTTTCAAAAAGACTGGTTGGGTCTCCTTGCAGTCCAAGGGACTCTCAAGCGTCTTCTCCAACACCGCAGTTCAGAAGTATCAATTCCTTGGCACTCAGCCTTCTTTATAGTCCAACTCTCACATCCATACATGACCACTGGAAAAACCATAGCCTTGATTAGATGGACCTTTGTTGGCAAAGTAATGTCTCTGCTTTTTAATATGCTGTCTCGGTTGGTCATATCTTTCCTTCCAAGGAGTAAGCGTGTCTTAATTTCATGGCTGCAGTCACCATCTGCAGTTATTTTGGAGCCCAAGAAAATAAATTCTGTCCCTGTTTCCCCGTCTATTTGCTATGAAGCGATGGGACTGGATGCCATGATCTTAGTTTTTTGAATGTTGAGTTTTAAGCCAACTTTTTAACTCTCCTCTTTCACTTTCATTAAGAGGTTCTTTAGTTCTTCTTCAATTTGTGCCATAAGGATGGTGTCATCTGCATATCTGAGGTTACTGATATTTCTCCTGGCAATCGATTCCAGCTTGTGCTTCTTCCAGCCCAGCGTTTGTCATGATGTACTCTGCATAAAAGTTAAATAAGCAGGATGACAATATAAGCCTTGATGTACTCCTTTTCCTATTTGGAACCAGTGTTTTTGTTCCATCCAGTTCTAACTGTTGCTTCCTGACCTGCATACAGATTTCTCAAGAGGCAGGTTAGGTGGTCTGGTATTCCTATCTCTTTCAGAATTTTCCACAGTTTATTGTGATCCACACAGTCAAGGCTTTGGCATAGTCAATAAAGCAGAAATAGATGTTTTTCTGGAACTCTCTTGCTTTTTCCATGATCCAGCCGATGTTGGCAATTTGATCTCTGGTTCTATTCCCTTTTCTAAGAGCAGCTGGAACATCTGAAAATTTACTGTTAATGTATTGCTGAAGCCTGGCTTGGAGAACTTTGAGCATTACTTTACTAGCATGTGAGATGAGTGCAATTGTATAGTAGTTTGAGCATTCTTTGGCATTGCCTTACTTAGGGATTGGAATGAAAACTGACCTTTTCCAGTCCTCTGGCCACTGCTGTTTTCCAAATTTGCTGGCTTATTGAGTGCAGCACTTTGACAGCATCATCTTTCAGGATTTGAAATAGCTCCACTGGAATTCCATCACCTCCATTGGCTTTGTTCAAAGTGATGTTTCCTAAGGCCTACTTGACTTCACATTCCAGGGTGTCTGGCTCTAGGTGAGTGATCACACCATCATGATTATCTGGGTCATGAAGATCTTTTTTGTACAGTTCTTCTGTGTATTCTTGCCACCTCTTCTTAATATCTTCTGCTTCTGTTAGGTCCATATCATTTCTGTCCTTTATCAAGCCTATCTTTGCATGAAATGTTCCCTTGGCATCTCTAATTTTCTTGAAGAGATCTCTAGTCTTTCCCATTTTGTTGTTTTCCTCTATTTCTTTGCATTGATCACTGAGGAAAGCTTTTTTATCTCTCCTTGCTATTCTTTGGAACTCTGCATTCAAATGGGTGTATCTTTCCTTTTCTCCTTTGCTTTTCACTTCTCTTCTTTTCTCAGCTATTTGTAATGCCTCTTCAGACAGCCATTTTACTTTTTTGCATTTCTTTTTCTTGGGGATGCTCTTGATCCCTGTCTCCTGTACAATGTCATGAACCTCCATCCATAGTTCATCAGGCACCGTGTCTATCAGATCTAGTCCCTTAAATCTATTTCTCACTTCTACTGGTCTAGTGGTGTTCCCTAATTTTTTCAATTTAAGGCTTCAATTTAAGTCTGAATTTAGCAATAAGAAGTTCATGATCTGAGCCATAGTCATCTCCCTGTCTTATTTTTGCTGACTGAATAGTCCATGAGGTCGCAAAGAATTGGACATGGCTGAGAGACTTTCACTTTTGTCCTGACCAGCTTCTTTGTGACGCCAATCTAGAATGTAAACATGATGACTAGAACTGGAGTCAGTGGTAATCATCAGCTATCCTTGAGGATAGAAACCATATACTGAGGATGGTGGAGCAGAAAGTTAGGTGCAGTTGACTGGACTATGCGGATTACCTCCTTCTGCCTTGTTTGTGCTGGGTGCTGTGCTAAGTCACTTCGGTCATGTCTTTGTCACCCTGTGGACTGCAGCCCGCCAGGCTCCTCTGTCCATGGGATTCTCCAGGCAAGAATACTGGAGTGGGTTGCCATGCCCTCCTCCAGGGGATCTTCCCAAACCAGGGATTGAACCATCATCCCATTTCCTGCATTGGCAGGTGGGTTCTTTACCACTAGCACCACCTTAGAAGCCCTCTACCTTTTTAAAGTTATGTCGTTTTGGAATTTTCTGTTATGTGCAACTGAATTTGATTTGAAAGAGACAAATGACAAATATCTTCTGGAAATCAAGGTTTTGTGGTATCTCAGCAAAACTGGTAGTTTAATTCTGAAAAAACTGTCACTGTTGGCTTTTGAAAGAGCATGTGGAAAACTGTTGCTCTCCTGAATCCTTCTGAAAAAAATCTGTCTTATACCTTCCTAACTGTTCAGAAGGCATAGATCTTATCATGCCAAATATATTGTGAATGACTAGAGAACAAAGAAGATAACCTATCTGCCATGCTACTCTGTCTAGCAGAGTGAAATACTGGGTTCTTCATAATACTGGGTTAATCATATTGCTCTAACAGTTACCCTAAACTGACAGGCCCTGATACAGAGACACTCTCAAAGAGGGAAGTAGTCTGCAGGAACAGGAAATGTAAAAGATCAAAGGCAAACTATTCTGATTTGAAGAGAATGTGATTTAGCGTAAAGTGAGTGAAAGTCACTCAGTTGTGTCTGACTCTGTGACCCCGTGGACTGTATAGTCCAGCAGAATTCTCCAGCAGAATACTGGAGTGGGCAGCCTTTCCCTTCTCCAGGAGATCTTCCCAACCCTGGGAATCGAACCCAGGTCTCCTGCATTAGGGGTGGCTTCTTTTACCAGCTGAGCCACAAGGGAAACCCAAGAATACTGGCGTGGGTAGACTATCCCTTCTCCAGGGGATCTTCCCAACCCAGGAACTGGACCGGGGTCTCTTGCATTGCGGAGACGGATGCAGGCAGATTCTTTACCAACTGAGCTATCAAGGAAGCCCTTGATTTAGCATAACCAAAACATCGAAAGCTATTAGTGGGAACATGGGGATTTAAATCACAGTGGTACGTCAGACAGACACACAGAGCTAGAGCAACATTGCTGTGAAGAGGCAACCCTGCCCCAAGGGATAGATTTCAGTAGACACAGTGAATTTTTGGTCAGCATGCCACATGGGCCCCTTTGCAAAATAAACAAGCTCAAATCCCTGTGTTTTATTTGTAGCTAGCCACATTGCTGCTTTTTACTGTCTACTTCAGCAACTCAACCATAGCTAGGGCCTGGACCCTAAATCCCTTAACTTTGGCAAATGTCTTATTCTTGGCCCACTGACGACTGCTGTGGGTATGAGCCTGAACTGTGTTTTAGTAGCCAACATCTCTGTGAGACCAACAGAAAGACTGCTGTCAGTGGAAAATTCAGAATGGCAAATGATAGCAACAGCGGGGAAGGATAGATATAAATAATATATTCATATCACTGTTAGAGCTCATCTCAGCACTATGGACTCGCTGATTTTTATTTGTTTACTTGTTTAGGTTGAGGGATTTATTTTGATTTGGCTGTTTTCCCTTGGTTTAATGTGCTTTTCTCTTTCTCAGCCTTTTTAGCAAGGGCAATAGGTCCCAGTGTCAAATAAGTGATTAAAAGAAAAAATAGGCACATGGGAGTGTGTGTGTGTGTGTGTGTGTGTGTGTGTGTGTTAGTCACTCAGTTGTGTCCAACTTTTTACTATCCCATGGACTGTGGCCGACCAGTCTCCTCTGTCCATGGAATTCTCCAGGCGAGAATACTGGAGTGGTAGCCATTCTCTTCTCTAGGGGTTCTTCCTAACCCAGAGATCAAACCCAAGTCTCCTGCACTGCAGGCAGATTCTTTACTCTCTGAGCCACCAGAGAAGCCAGGCAAATGGGAGCCAAATATCAAAGCAGTAAGTATTCAAGTGACTATTCACTCATTAAGCTACAAATGTCAGAACTGACCATTAATCTGAATTGCAGTCCTTGGGTAAGTAGTTTCCATGCAAGTTAATTAAAGATACCAGAGAAGACTTAGAAGCAGGATTTTGGAATGAGCCACAAACAATATTTTTGGTGTATACTTTCATACCTGGTTTTGAATATGGAGCCACTTTTCTTCCTTGTTAGGGAACAGCATGTTGTCAGCAAAATTAAGTCCTGGAATGAAACTTCTTCAAAAAAAGAAAGCCAAAGTGAAATCATTTTGAAGGGTATAAATAAAATAGTTACACACATTTCCTGACAGTGTGAATGAGAAGGTCCATATTTATCTCAGTAAGCTTCCAGCATTAGACTTTAGGAGCCAAATGACAGTTTTGGACTCAGCAGACAGTGAGCCTTATATATAAAGACTCAAAATAGATTTCCTTTGCCCCTAGTCTTGCCAAAGAGCCATTTTAGGTGTGCAGGAAGGTGCTGAGCACACTAATACATAGTGCCCTCTGCTGAGTAGGAGCAGTGGATAGCTCTGCTTCACCTGACTCTTCTTGATTGGAATTTAGATTCCCAAAGAATCTGAAAGGTGATATAGTCTTTATGATTTCACAGCAGATGTGCTTTTTTCCTTTTTTTCCTTTTTGTGCATGGAATCATTGAAAATTGAGAAGAAAACGCAAATAGCCTGCATTTGTATGAAGGAAAGAGATAATTGAGCTGTGGGCCATCAACAATGCTTTTGATCATTCTGGGATTAGACGAATTCTTCATACTTGTAGAAACAGACTGTGTCAAAAGATAAGAAGTGCAAATATGGATTTAAGTAAGATAAGAGATTTCATCCTAAATTTCAACAGAACTCAAGGCCAAGTTTTTGTATTGACATTCTGAACAGCCTTGTAGTTGTGGTCTTTTGCAAATTCCTCTTTTTCTTCTACCTTCTTCTCTCTCTTGTTTTCAATTAAAAATCAAAGGCCACTTATATGCTTTTGATATTGTACTGGGTTCTGAACAGAGAAAAATGGGAGAGGGTATGGGCTGTTTTTTTAAAAAAAGAATTTTCCGGGTAAACTCATATGTAAACAGTATGTGCCCTGAATGATATATTAACTTAAACAGGCATAGAATAAAATAGAGAAGACTGGAGTTTCATGTTTAGGTAAAAGGAAAATGGGATTTAAAATATCTTCCAATTAGTAAGAGGAAGCTCTATAAAGGAAGTGTGATGACTGCACAAATAGAGCATGAAGCCAATGTACCTGCGATCAGCAAAAGGGGAAGGGAGGATATTGGGAAGATAAAGTGATGTGAGATGGTGGTTAAAGATGGTTTGAAGTGGATTATTTGAATGCAAGTTAGGCCCAATCTTTAATGTAGTAAGTAACTATTATGAACTTTCAGGAAAGGAAATGGCATTTATAAAATCTATAAGTGAAAAATCCACTTTGTGTAAAAGCATTTATTTTCATTTCAATCTGTAGCCTGGGAACTTGAGCAGGGAGGAGGTTGTAACAGCTATGTGAAGAAATAACCTATGGCCTGGACTAGAGCGTAATTGAGGAGTGGCTTAGGAGGATAAGCTGAAAGTATTTGGTAAGCTACTGGACTAGAGGATAGGATACATTAAAACTAATATAAGGTCACTTCTTGTGATGGGAGGGAAGGGTGGTGGAAGAAACAGAGGCAACTCTAACTTCAGTGAGGTTGGTCTGAGTGAAGTACAAGGCATGATGTAAGAAGTCTATCTGTTCATGCCTTGTTGTTGTTCAGGTGCTCAGTCATATATGACTATTTGTAACCCCATGAACTGCAGCACATCAGGCTTCCCTGTCCTTCACCATCTCCTGGAGTTTGCTCAAACTCATGTCTCTTGAATCAGTGATGCCATCCAACCGTCTCATCCTCTGTCACCCCCTTCTCCTCCTTCCCTCAGTCTTTCCCAGCATCAGGGTGTTTTTCAATGAGTCAGCTCTTCACATCAGGTGGCCAAAGTACTGGAGCCTTGCTTCAGCATCAGTCCTTCCAACAAATATTCAGGGTTGATTTCCCTTAGGATTGAATGGTTTGATCTCCTTGCTGTCCAAAGAAGTCTCAAGAGTCTTCTCCAGCACCACAATTCGAAAGTCTTGTTTATGGTCCAGCTCTCACATCCATATATGACTACTGGAAAAATCATAGCTTTGACTATATGAAACTTTGTTGACAAATTGATGTCTCTGCTTTTAAATACACTGTCTAGGTATGTCATAGCTTTTTTTTTGCCAAGGAGCAAGCATCTTTTAACTCTTTATGACTTCAGTTTTGCACTTCGCTGGAGCAGCCGTGAAGAGACACCCCAAGTCCAAGGTAAGAGAAACCCAAGTAAGATGATAGGTGTTGCAAGAGGGCATCAGAGGGCAGACACACTGAAACCATAATCACAGAAAACTAGCCAATCTGATCACACGGACTACAGCCTTGTCTAACTCAGTGAAACTAAGCCATGCTGTGTGGGGCCACCCAAGATGGACGGGTCATGGTGGAGAGGTCTGACAGAATGTGGTCCACTGGAGAAGGGAATGGCAAACCACTTCAGTATTCTTGCCTTGAGAGCCCCATGAACAGTATGAAAAGGCAAAATGATAGGATACTGAAAGAGGAACTCCTCAGGTCAGTAGGTTCCCCATATGCTACTGGAGATCAGTGGAGAGATAACTCCAGAAAGAATGAAGGGATGGAGCCAAAGCAAAAACAATACCTAGTTGTGGATGTGACTGGTAATAGAAGCAAGGTCCGATGCTGTAAAGAGCAATATTGCATAGGAACCTGGAATGTTAGGTCCATGAATCAAGGCAAATTGGAAGTGGTCAAAAGTTCAAGAGTGAACGTTGACATTCTAGGAATCAGCGAACTAAAATGGACTGGAATGGGTGAATTTAACTCAGATGACCATTATATCTACTACTGTGGGCAGGAATCCCTTAGAAGAAATGGAGTAGCCATCATGGTCAAGAAAAGAGTCCAAAATACAGTACTTGGATGCAATCTCAAAAACAACAGAATGATCTCTGTTCGTTTCCAAGGCAAACCATTTAATATCACGGTAATCCAAGTCTATGCCCCAACCAGTAATGCTGAAGAAACTGAAGTTGAATGGTTTTATGAAGACCTACAAGACCGTTTAGAACTAACACCCAAAAAAAGATGTCTTTTTTATTATCGGGGACTGGAATGCGAAAGTAGGAAGTCAAGAAACACCTGGAGTAAGAGGCAAATTTGGCCTTGGAGTACAGAATGAAGCAGGGCAAAGGCTAATAGAGTTTTGCCAAGAGAACTCACTGGTCATAGCAAACACCCTCTTCCAACAACACAAGAGAAGACTCTACAAATGGACATCACGAGATGGTCAACACCAAAATCAGACTGATTATATTCTTTCTAGCCAAAGATGGAGAAGCTCTATACAGTCAGCAAACACAAGACTGGGAGCTGACTGTGGCTCAGATCATGAACTCCTTATTGCCAAATTCAGACTTAAATTGAAGAAAGTAGGGGAAAACACTAGACCATTCAGGTATCACCTAAATCAAATCCATTATGATTATACAGTGGAAGTGAGAAATAGATATAAGGGACTAGATCTGATAGATAGAGTGCCTGATGAATTATGGACAGAAGTTTGTGACATTGTGCAGGAGACAGGGATCAAGACCATCTCCATGGAAAAAAAATGCAAAAAAGCAAAATGGCTGTCTGAGGAGGCCTTACAAATAGCTGTGAAAAGAAGAGAAGTGAAAAGCAAAGGAGTAAAGGAAATATATTCCCATTTGAATGCAGAGTTCCAAAGAATAGCAAGGAGAGATAAGAAAGCCTTCCTCAGCAACCAATGCAAAGAAATAGAGGAAAACAACAGAATGGGAAGGACTAGATCTCTTCAAGAAAATTAGAGATACCAAGGGAACAGTTCATACACAGATGGGCTCAATAAAGGACAGAAATGATATGGACCTAACAGAAGCAGAAGATATTAAGAAGAGGTGGCAAGAATACACAGAAGAACTGTACAAAAAAGATCTTCACGATCCAGAAAATCATGACGGTGTGAACACTCACCTACAGCCAGACATCCTGGAATGTGAAGTCAAGTGGGCCTTAGAAAACATCACTACGAACAAAGCAAGTGGAGGTGATGGGATTCCAGTTGAGCTATTTCAAATCCTGAAAGATGATGCTGTGAAAGTACCGCACACAATATGCCAGCAAATTTGAAAAACTCAGCAGTGGCCACAGGACTGGAAAAGCTCAGTGTTCATTCCAATCTCAAAGAAAGGCAATGCCAAAGAATGCTCAAACTACCACACAGTTGCACTCATCTCACACGTTAGTAAAGTAATGCTCAAAATTCTCCAAGCTAGGGTTCAGCAATACATGAACTGTGAACTTTCAGATGTTCAAGTTGGTTTTAGAAAACACAGAGGAACCAGAGATCAAGTTGCCAACATCCACTGGATCATGGAAAAAGCAAGAGAGTTCCAGAAAAACATCTATTTCTGCTTTAGTGACTATGCCAAAGCCTTTGACTGTGTGGATCACAATCAACTGTGGAACATTCTGAAAGAGATGGGAATACCAGAGCACCTGACCTTCTTCTTGAGAAACCTATATGCAAGTCAGGAAGCAACAGTTAGAACTGAACATGGAACAACAGACTGGTTCCAAATAGGAAAAGGAGTACGTCAAGGCTGTATACTGTCACTCTGCTTATTTAACTTCTATGCAGAGTACATCATGAGAAATGCTGGGCTGGAAGAAGGACAAGCTGGAATCAAGATTGCCAGGAGAAGTATCAATAACCTCAGATATGCAGATGACACCACCCTTATGGCAGAAAGTGAAGAGGAACTAAAAAGCCTCTGGATGAAAGTGGACGAGGAGAGTGAAAAAGTTGGCTTAAAACTCAACATTCAGAAAACGAAGATCATGGCATCTGGTCCCATCACTTCATGGGAAATAGATGGGGAAACAGTGGAAACAGTGTCAGACTTTATTTTTTGGGCTCTAAAATCACTGCAGATGGTGATTGCAGCCATGAAATTAAAAGACGCTTACTCCTTGGAAGGTAAGTTATGACCAACCTAGATAGCATATTCAAAAGCAGAGACATTACTTTGCCAACAAAGGTCCGTCTAGTCAAGGCTATGGTTTTTCCAATGGTCATGTATGGATGTGAGAGTTGGACTGTGAAGAAAGCTGAGTGCCAAAGAATTGATGCTTTTGAACTGTGGTGTTGGAAAAGGCTTTTGAGAGTCCCTTGTACTGTAAGGAGGTCCACCCAGTCCATCCTAAAGGAGGTCAGTCCTGGGTGTTCATTGGAAGGACTGATGCTAAAGCTGAAACTCCAATACTTTGACCACCTCATGCGAAGAGTTGACTCATTGGAAAAGACCCTGATGCTGGGAGGGATTGGGGGCAGGAGGAGAAGGGGACGACAGAGGATGAGATGGCTGGATGGCGTCACCGACTTGATGGACATGAGTTTGAGTGAACTCCAGGAGTTGGTGATGGACAGGGAGGCCTAGAGTGCTGTGATTCATGGGGTCACAAAGAGTTGAACATGACTGAGTGACTGAATTGAACTGAACTGACTTCAGTTTTGGAGCCTAAGAAAATAAAATTTGCCACTGTTTCCACTTTTCCCCCATGTATTTGCCATGAAGTGATTGGAACAATGCCATGATTTTTGTTTCTTGAATGTTGAGTTTTAAGCCAGCCTTTTTACTCTCCTCTTTCACTCTCATCAAGAGGCTCTTTAGTTCCTCTTCACTTTCTGCCATAAGGGTGGTGTCATCTGCATATCTGAGGTTGTTGATATTTCTCCTGATAATCTTGATTCCAAATTGTGATCAAACCAGCACAGCATTTCACATGATGTACTCTGCACAGAAGTTAAAGAAGCAGGTGACAACATACAGCCTTGACATACTCCTTTCTCAAGACTGAACTAGTCCATTGTTCCATGTCTAGTTCTAACTGTTGCTTCTTGACCTGCGTACAGGTTTCTCAGGAAGCAGAGAAGGTGGTCTGATAATCCCACCTCTTTAAAAACTTTTCACAGTTTGTTGTGATCCACACAGTCAGTGGCTTTAGCATAGTCAATGAAGCAGAAGTAGTTTTTTTTGTTTGTTTGTTTAGTTTTTTAAATTCACTTGTTTTCTCTATGATCCAACAGATGTTGACAATTCGATCTCTGGTTCCTCTGCCTTTTCTAAATACAGTTTGTGTATCTGTAAATTCTTGGTTCATGTACTGTTGAAGCCTAGCTTAAAGGAGTTTGAGGATTACCTTGCTAGCATGTGAAATGAGTACAACTGGACAGTATTTTGAACATTCTTTGGCTTTGCCTTTCTTTGAGATTGGAATGAAAATTGATCTTTTCCAGTCCTGTGGTCATTGCTGAGTTTTCCAAATTTGCTGGCATATTGAGTGCAGCACTATAACAGCATCATCTTTTAAGATTTTAAGTGGGTCAACTGGAGTTCCATCACTTCCACTAGATTTGTTCTTAGGAATGCTTCCTCAGGCTAACTTGACTTCACATTCCAGGATGTCCAGCTCTAGGTCAGTGACCACACCATCATGGTTATCTGGGTCATTAAGCCTTTTTTTTTGTGTAGTTCTGTGTATTCCTGCCACCTCTTCTTTATATCTTCTGCTTCTGTTAGATCCTTGCTGTTTCTGCCCTTTATTGTGCCCATCTTTGCATGAAATGTTCCCTTGATATCTCTAATTTTTTTAAAAGAGATCTCTAGTCTTTCCTATTCTTCGTGTTGTTCATGTAAGAAAGTTGTCTTATCTCTCCTTGCTATTCTCTGGAACTCTGCATTCAGATGGGTGTATCTTTCTCTTTCTCCTTTGCCTTTCACTTGTCTTCTTTTCTAAGCTATTTGTAATGTCTACTCAGACAACCATTTTGCTTTCTTGCATTTCTTTTTCTTGGGGAAGGTTTTGGTCACCACTTCCTATACAGTGTTACAAACCTCTGTTCATAGTGCTTCAGGCACTCTGTCTACCAGATCCAATCCCTTGAATCTATTTGTTACCCCCACTGTATGCATGCCTTGAACAAGGGGCAAAAATCTATGATAGGAGAGTGATACCATACTTTCTTCCTGTTTAATATGACTTAGGCCTATGTGAGAGGTAGGCTTATGTATTTGGGTCTGTTTGCTGTTTTGGTTTGTTTTTCCCTAAGTATGAGATGATTTGGACATGCTTTTTTCCAGCATGTCCTTGTATTTTCCTTTGAAATTCGTGATCTGCTTCATTAAGGGGATCCACATTTTCTCAGTATGAAGTTATCTCAGTGTGAAACATACGAAGTCTAGGTATTGCATTTGAACAAGAAATGCTTCCTGAATTAAAATAATGTGAGTAGGAACACTTAGGTCTCACATATGATATGAAAACTTATTTTTAAAAATTAATTAATTTATTTTAATATGAGGCTAATTACTTTACAATATTGTAGTGGTTTTTGCCATACATCGACATGAATCCGCCATGGAAGCACATGTGTTCCCCATCCAGAACCCCCCTCCCACCTCCCTCCCCATCCCATCCCCCAGGGTCATCCCAGTGCACCAGCCCTGAGCACCCTGTCTCATGCATTAAGCCTGAACTGGCAATCTGCTCCACATATGATAATATACAATTTTCAATGCTGCCCTCTCAAATCATCCCACCCTTGCCTTCTCCTACAGAGTCCAAAAGACTGTTCTATACATCTGTGTCTCTTTTGCTGTCTCGCATACAGGGTTATTGTTACCATCTTTCTAAATTCCATATATATCCGTTAGTATACTGTATTGGTGTTTTTCTTTCTGGCTTGCTTCACTCTGTATAATAGGCTCCAGTTTCATCCACCTCATTAGAGCTGATTCAAATGTATTCTTTTTAATGGCTGAGTAATACTCCATTGTGTATATGTACCACCGCTTTCTTATCCATTCATCTGCTGATGGACATCTAGGTTGCTTCCATGTCCTGGCTATTATAAACAGTGCTGCGATGGACACTGGGGTACACGTGTCTCTTTCAATTCTGGTTTCCTTGGTGTGTGTGCCCAGCAGTGGGATTGCTGGGTCATAAGGCAGTTCTATTTCCAGTTTTTTAAAGACTCTTCACACTGTTCTCCATAGTGGCTGTACCAGTTTGCATTCCCACCAACAGTGTAAGAGTGTTCCCTTTTCTCCACACCCTCTCCAGCACTTCTTTTGTGTGTGTGTGTGTCTGCACACACATTTAGCATGTCATATACAACTGTAGCTAATTGTGTATAAGTTTCTGCATATGAGCTTGTATATTTGGCATGTCTTATTTTTCTTGGACAATAAGAAGTATGCCTTCTACTTCATTTGTATCCCCCACAGAACATAGTGTGTGTGTGTGTATATAATGTAGATTGCATTGAATAGAACATCTTAGGAATTTAAAATTATTGGTCAATCTTAAAAACAATGTTTTATTAAAAATAATAGAGAACATTGTAAAGTCCATACAACCTCAGATTAATCTTATATCTTTTATATTTTTCTATCTCAACTACAAATTAATGCCTGTTATGATAATTGAAGTATTCCAGAATTCTCAGATGACTTCTAAATCATTAATAAAATAGTAAAATATTTTTAGTGATGTTGCATTGTCAGATCTGTTTTACTATGCTCTCATCCTGTGAAAATTGGTAATCTAAGTATGGCATGTATGCTAATTATGAACTAATGACTGATTAATCTTAACTCAACCTTGGGCAAATCTGCTTCTATGTGCTTCCTCAGCTGTTAAAGGGGGGAAAATGACTGCTGGCTCACAGGCATCCAGATGAAGATTTTACTCTTTTAAAATAGAAAGTGCCAGACAGGTATTTCATGACACAATAACTTTGAAGTTTAGCAGTGATGGCACTATGGGCTTCCCAGGTGGCGCTAGTGGTAAAGAACCCACCTGCCAATGCAGGAGATGCCCTGGAGGAGGGCATGGCAAAAAACTGCAGCATTCTGGCCTGGAAAATCCGGTGGACAGAGGAGCCTGGAGGGCCACAGTCCATAGAGTTGCAGAGTTGGACACAACTGAGCACACACACAGTGAAAGGACTCCCTGCCAGTGAAACTGGAACGGGTGACGGATGAGCAGAACAGGAATTTTGAAACTAGAAATAGCTGGGACTCCAAGTTTACCATGGCCCTCTAACCACTTCTTCTCTCCATTTTGCCCCTTTTCCCATTCCCAGAGTATCAGATGATAAGAAATTAGGCCTTACCCCTCCTTTAAGAACGTGCCATACTGCTGGTTTCTTGTGGTTTTGGAGGAAAACAGCATTCTATTGGACTCCTCACCTCAGTAATGTCCTATAATGCCTGTTTCTGTGAATGATATTTATGGGTCCCCATTTTCCAGGCTTATTGCCTTGGAAAGTTATGTAACCAGACACTGAAAGATATAAAGTGTTGAATTTGTCCAAAATTGAGCGCTTATTCACAGGAAGAGAGCCTGGGACCATTTTTGCTAGGTTAGCTTTCTCCTTTGCTGAGTCTGAGCACTTGGAATATTTTAGTGTTGGCCTGCTGTGACTCACTGCCTGTCCAGTGGCTTAAGAGATGCTTACCTAAGTCCACAATAGGTCTCTCAGATAATGAAACACTGGGATATTCACAAAAGGACATGGTTTTAGGCATCAGCTATGGGGCCATTTTATCATCAGCCCCTATTTCCACTTTCTCAATGCAGCCCAGTAAAATACAATATTTGAGAATCTTTATGCTTTGCCCTTTCCTACACCTCAAACCTGATGAAATGCAAGTTTTCATCATCCTCCACGTGAGGCAGATCTGCTCCATTCAGTTGCAGGAAATATTCTTAGCAAACACTTACCCAGTGTGTTCAGCAGCAATCAGGCCATTGATGATGATGTAGGAATTTATTAGAACATGAAGAGAAGAATTACCTACAAGCAATTCTGGAGTATTGGCTACCAGGAGCCAAATGCCTCATAGGCAGAAATTCATTGAATAGCATGCATTTGTTATATGTTGGCTGCCAGAAATTTAAGCACTCCAGCTCAGACTTGCTATTAAACCCTCCCTAGCATGCGGGCCACCCACCAGTTGCAAGGCATGATGACACGACAGATAACCCGCCCTCCTTGGTAGCAATATGGATACGGGTAGTAACCTAGTAAAGGTTCACAGACGCGGCGACAGTAGCGGTTGCCTCGACGGCAGTAAATACAACAGTAACCTCTCTCATCCAACATGGAGTCGAATTCTATTCCATTTTCAGTCTGAAAGAAGAAGAAACCAGTGTTGGAGGGGAAGAGGTCCACCAAGCAGGGGAGGAATATGAAACTATAGGAGTTGGGGCCTGTTGAGTAATTAAGTTCCTGAGCCTGATCTTGGAGATATATCAATGGACTAGATCAAGATTGATTTTGGTTTTCTTAATTTAAATTTTTTTAAAAAACTTTGTTTTATTGAAATAGAGTTGATTTACAATGATTCAATTATACATGTATTTATATATATTCTTTTTCATATTCCTTTCCATTATCATTTATCGTGAAATATTGACAAGATTGATTTCGAATGAGCCTTTTAGGTATTCCAAGTTTCTTAAATTTTATTTCATCATTGTTAAAACAATGACCATTTTCCTTTCAGTGACTTTTATCTGAGAAGTAGTGAGATTTGTGAAGGCTCTTTGTTTTTCCTCTAAACAAGAATATTGTGCACAGAACTCACATAGTCATTGATTGGGAGTTCTTCCTCACTTGCTGCTTGTCTGGTGTGACGGGTCTTCTCCACCTTCACTTGAGGGACCACCCACTGCTCGTTTTGTTCAATGCCTTTTTTTTCACTGGTAGGAAAGT
Organism: Capra hircus; assembly: GCF_001704415.2. Classification (NCBI taxonomy): domain Eukaryota; kingdom Metazoa; phylum Chordata; class Mammalia; order Artiodactyla; family Bovidae; genus Capra; species Capra hircus. The sequence continues at coordinate 41,717,788 of NW_017189517.1, forward strand.
GAAGGTCTTCACCATCCTCCTCAAAGTCTTGTAACTCTGAAACTAAGGTAATACGCACAAAGTTGTGGTGCAACTGCTTTGCTTGGGGGACTCGCATTGGGGGATAGAGATTTTAATTGTGTCTTCTCACTGTCCTCATTTAGGTATGCATGAACCACTTTTCCAGAGTTCTGGAGCTGACATTTTAAGGAGGTCTTCCAAAAGAGATCTGACCGTTCCTGTGTACACAGACACCTTTGCTCATTTGGCATCAAACACTTACTGTTTTGCCTTATTAGCATGTTAAATTAAAACTTGAGGGCAGGAGACTTTGGTGTCTCCCACAATGATTTTACTCAAGGTCGGTGCTCAGTAAATATTTTTGGTTGCCTGATTTGATATAGTGTCCTCTGTCCTCTTTCCCCATCCCTTCTCTTTTCTGTGTTAAATGTTTTTTTTTTTAATTAAACTTTGTATTTACAAATTATCTTAGATTTATAGAAGAGTTGCTAAGGTGGTACAGAATATCTGTATATCTTTTCACCCAATTTCCTCTAAGGTTAACATTTTATATAACCACAGTACAATGAGCAAAACTAAGAAATTAGCATTGGTACAATGTGTTGTTGTTTAGTCGCTAAATCATGTCTGACTCTTCATGATCCCATGGACTGTAGCCCACCGGGCTTCTCTGTCCATGGGATTTCCCAAGCAAGAATACTGGGGTGGGTTGCCATGCCCTTCTCCAGGGGATCTTCCTGACCCAGGGATTGAACCCATGTCTCTGGTATTGCAGGCATTGGCAGGCAGATTCTTTACCACTGAGCCACCAGGGAAGCCCTTTATAGGTACAATAAAATTAACTAAACTACAAACTTTACTCAAATTTCATCATTATCTCCACTAACGTCATTTAGGAGAAGGATGTTGAAGCAGAAGTTGTAGTGTCCAATCCAGGAAACCACAATTGCTTTTTTTTTTTTTTAAGGCCAAAGAGTGCCAATAGATGCCTGCATTGATTAGATCCTTCTCTCTTGGGCAATATAGTAATCTATGCTGTCCAGGATGAGGGAGGCCAAATTCTATGCTAGTTAAGCAGAATAAGATGTCCAGGAACATTTGCCCTCTCTGTGGGCTGACTGGAAATTGAGATCTGGAGTCTTTAACTCTACCTGTAGCATCCAATTGCTTTTATACTGATTCCTAAAATAGTCACAAAGAAATTGGGATTGCAGTGACTGTCCTTTCTTCTGAGGAGAATGCCACCATTTGACATAGAAAATCCTTCCTGAGACAATAGGGCATTACTTTGGCTCTTCTCTCCTCTGTTCTTGGATTGGGCACACAGTGGTTTGAGCCATAGTTTGGTAGCCCGACTGCAATGAATATAGATGTACAAAGAGAGACAGATTAGCTTTTTGCTATCACTGCTCACATTGGGGTGGCGTTACCTTTGATGGGATATTTAATAGCCTGTCAGCATTAATTTATCTGATTTATAACTTGGCTGTGAAAAATCTCCTCCTCACTGGCTGTCAGCATACACAGTTTCATCTAAGAAAATACAAGCTTATCATTTGTTTTCCTAGAAATGTAGTCTCTGAATGCTGGTTACATTAACCCGTTACTGACTTTGGAAAGCAGAGGATGAAGAGGAGGAGGAGGAAGAGGAGGAGGGGAAAGCCATACCTGCTATTAGAGTGGGATTGATCCAATACATGGTCACGTTATCACAAATCTCCAGAATTTTGGAATTTTTAAGAAAGTCTCGGTTTTCAATAGGTTTTTCTGCTGGGACCCAAATCACTGACTGTTCAAAGAAAGTTGTGGTAATTTCTTCATTCTGAGAGAAGACAGTTGTTTAGGGTGGGGATAGACAGAGAAATTAATAAAGTGAGTGAGAAATTATGGGATACTGGAAAACACCATATTTCAAATCTGACTAATAATTACAGTCCCAGAGCTTCCGGTGAAGTAGCTCTCTGCCATGCATACAGTAGGTGCCTTTGGGAGAGTTAGCAACTGGTTCCTCCTTCTCCCTTCTAACAGTAAGTCTGCTCACTGAAACAGCAGCCTTCTCTGCTCAATTTCTCTTAAAGTCAGGAAGGCTGTCCGTCATTTTCTGGGTCTCTCACTGGGCCAAGTATGTTTTAATTTGGCCTTCTGGAACCCTGAGTGACTTATGTTTGTGTTCTTTTAAATGGGTGTTGTGTGTGCATGCTCAGTCACTTGGGTCGTATCTACCTCTTTGTGACCACATGGACTGTAGCCCACCAGGCTCGTCTGTCGTGGGATTCTTCAGGCCGGAATTCTGGAGCGGGTTGCCATGCCTTCCTCCAGGGAATCTTCCTGATCCAGGGACTGAACCTACATGTTCTGTGTTGCTTGTGTTGCAGGCAGATTCTTTACCTGTTGACCCATGGGGGAACCCCTTGGATGTTGTGAGTGCCTGCCTTATTTTAGGCTTATGACTAGGATTGCCAGTTGAATTTGATCACAAGCTGAAAAACACTCCTAGAATCCAAATTGGTGAAATCAGTTAAGCAGTACCAGGACCTAATATTTTGGTTTTCAAGATTGCCTGTTAAAGGTATATAGTACCAAACATGTCTTTATTTTTTGTTTGTTTCGAAGTCAAGTCTCTAACTTGTGACTACAAGGCCCTTACTACTGTTTTACTCTTTTCATTCTAGATGCTTGGAGTTTGTCTGACAGAATGGTTTTTATTTAGGCAATTTTTTTTTTTTTGTCAAGAACACTACCTTCTTTTCTGTTTATCATGTTGGAAGTAGTTGTCTTGTATACCTAGCTCTTTTAAAACGTATATTTTTTAAAAATTTACTTATTTGGCTGCATCAGATCTTAGTTATGACACATGAGATCTTTGATCTTTGAGGCATGCAAACTGTTCGAGGCAACATGCGGGATCTAGTTCCCTGACCAGGGATCGAACTCATGCCCCCGCATTGAGAGTGTGCAGTCTTAGACACTGCACCACCAGGGAAGTCCAGTATACTTATCTCCTAACCATTTGTCTCTTGGGCCTTGACACTTTACCCTGTACTCTGAATTAGGCTTTTCCCTTTCTCTTTTGTTTCTCTCTAGTTTTATGGTTTCACTGTTTTTATTCTTTGAAATATGGCTATGTGTAATTTTTTCTCCTAGTCATTTAAAACTCTTCATCTTAGCTCCTTTGCCCTGGAGTCTGTAAAGACCTTGGTATGCACTGAAAGGGACTGTATAGAATGAGGTTGATACACTGACTAGCTTTGATAGCAAAATCAGGGCTATTTATATAACTGTTCTGCATATTTAACATGTACAAACTATGCATACAGTGGTGAGGGAAGTACAGAATAAAGGGGTTTTGTCATTCAGGACCACAAATTTGTCTCATAAAACAATCTGTAGCTTGAGTATAAAAAATAGAATTTTCGTGAAGATAAAGCAATTTCACTATCATGAAATGAATACTTAATGTTATTTAGACAATCTGGCAGAATTAACTGAAAAATAAATTATGACCAAAATGAGACAATAGGGACCTTTACCTTTAACCTTTCTGGGGGCAGCACCACATGTGGAAACTTGGTTCCCTGACTAGGGATTGAACCCATGCCCCTTCAGTGGAAGTGCAGAGTCTTAACCACTGGACACCAGGGAAGCCCCTGCCTTTAACTTTTTCAGAAGAGAAATCTTGTCATGTCAGTGTGGAATGTCATTGTTGGCTGGCCCAACTCAAAGGCTTACATTATTTTCTGTAAAAAGCAGCATGTGATATTGGATATAATAGCTTTTTATCTTATTCATTCTCCTTTCATCTAAGTTGCTCTGTTCCTCAGATGCATCCAAATTGAGTGTGTGTTATTAACTCAGTCATGTCCGACTTTTTGTAACCTCATGAGTTAGGGTGCACCAGGATCCTCTGTCCATGGGATTTTCCAGGCAAGAATACCGGAGTGGGTTGCCATCCCTTCTCTGGGGGATCCTCCCGACCCAGGGATTGAACCTGCATGTCTTGCATTGCAGGCAGACTCTACCATCTAAGCCACTAGGGAAGCATCCAAATTAGGCTTATTAAAAAAAAAATCCCAAACTTTTCACTTGCCATAGACCTTGGGAGCAGAGCATTGTCTTTGGGGGAAATCCTTTTCTTAGAAATTCTAGGAACCAGAGTCTGTAACTTCTCTGGACAAAAGGAGACTAATAGCATGTCTGGGAGCCAGTGACAGCCATGAGACTTGGATAATGGAAAGTAAAAATGATCTCCATACCACCTCATCCCCCAATATAATAAGAAAAGTAAAAGAAAAAGGTAAATGGGTAGATGAGAATTAAGATGGAGAGAGTTGGGCAAGAGAAAAATGTAAAAGAACCTAGGCGAGAGAGAAGAAAAAGAAAGAGGTATTTATAGCATATAGAGTGCTCTCTGTGCTATTGGCATAATTTCATTTTAGGTTTTCCAGTTAAGCACTAAGAAAACCAACCCAACCCATTTGTTTCTTCTGGCTACAGTCACAATACATCCTTAGCTAAGGTTCCACTCCTTCCTCCACTGACAGCAACATACCATAATTATTGTCAGGATATCATGGGAAAATGAAGAGTCTCCTGGGCTTTATTGATGGCTGTTGTTTAAGTAATAATCCTCCATCTCCCACTAGGCCTACAAGGGCCACTAAGCTGTTGCCCTGATGCCCTAGGTTATCTTACCCTGACCTAGGGGTGTGCTTTCAGAGAATTTGTATGACACTGTACTTCTCACCTTCTTTGCTTTTTCTTTCCTTAGTGATATTAAGGGTAGATTATTCCATTAGCAGCCCAGCATATGAAATATTTTTTAATTTTTAAAAATATTTATTTACCTGGCTGTGCTGGGTCTCAGTAGTGGCATGTGGGATCTAGCTGCCTGACCAAGGATGGAACTCAGGCCCCTTGAATTGGGAGCATGGAGCCTTAGCCACTAGATCACTAGTGTTAGCCGCTCAGTCATGTCCCTCTCTTTGCAACTCCATGGACTGTAGCCTGCCAGACTCCTCAGTCCTGGAATTCTCCAGGCAAGAATACTGGAGTGGGTTGCCATTTCCTACTCCAGGGGATCTTCCCAACCCAGGGATCGAACCTGGGATTCCCACATTGCAGGCAGATTCTTTACCATCTGAGCCACCAGGGAAGTCCCTTAATTTTAATTTTTTTTTATTGAAGTATAGTTGATTTTGTGCTTCACTGGTGGTTAATCATAAAGAACCCACCTGCCAATACAGGAGACACAAGAGATGTGGGTTCAGTCCCTGGGTCAGGAAGATCCTCTGGAGAAGGAAATGGCAACCCTCTCCAGTATTTTTGCCTGGGAAATCCCATGGACAGAGGAGCCTAGCAGGCTACTGTCCATGCGGTCACAGAGAGTTGGACATGACTGAGTGCACCAGCAATAGCAATATAGATGATTTACAATGTTGCATTACTTTCAGGTGTACAGTAAAGTGATTCAGCTATATATTTAAGTTATTACAAGATATTGAGTATAGTTCTCCGTGCTATGCAGTAGGTCTTTGTTGGTTATCTATTTTATATATGGTAGTGTTGAACTGAAATCTTTATTTCTTATTTAAAACTTTTATATTGTGCATTGGGTTATAGTTGATTAACAGTGCTGTAATAGTTTTAGGTGAACAGTGAAGGGACTCGGCCACATATATAAGTGTATCCCTTCTCCCCCAAACTTCCTTCCCATTCAGGCTGCCATATAATACTCAGAAGAGTGCTATGTGCTATACAGTATATCCTTGTTGGTATCTATTTTGTATATAGTAGTGTTGAATTAAAATCTTTAGAATAAGTGAATGTCAAAGTTTGACAAAAGCAGCAAGGATCCCAAGTGGCCTTGGGGCTTTTGATTTGGCAGGATTGATTTTGTTCTTCTAGCTCACCACTCTTACCAGAAATCTTTGGTTTGGAAGCAAATGTACACAAGCCATGTTAATGGCTGCGATCCTTAAGTTAATTTTTAATTTTTATTGAAGTATAGTTGATTTACAATGTTGTGTTAGTTTCAGGTGTACAGCAAGGTGATTCAGCTATATATATACATAAGTTGTTATAAGATATGTAAGAGTATACACCCTTATGTTCATAGCAGCACTATTTACAATAGCCAAGACATGGAAGCGACCTAAATGTCCATTGACAGATGAGTGGATGGAGAAAATGTGGTATACATATACAGTGGAATATTATTCAGTCATTAAATATGAAATAATGCCATTTGCAGCCACATGGATGGACCTGGAGCATTTACTGATTGAAGTAAATCAAACAGAGAAAGAGAAATATCATGGCATCACTTACATGAGGAATCGAAAAAAATGATACAAAAAAACTGATCTTCAAAATAGAAACCGATTCAGACTTAGAGAATGAATTTATGTTTACCGGGGGGCAAGGAACAGTTAAGGAGTTTGGGACTGCCATGTACACACCGCTATATTTAAAATGGAAAACCAACAAGAACTTACTCTAATAGCACAAGGAACTCTGCTCAATATTCTGTAACAACCTAATTGTGAAAATAATTTGAAAAAGAATAGGTATATGTATATATATATAACTGAATCACTTTGTTGTACACCTGAAACTACACAACACTGTTAATCAACTGTACTACAATATAAAATAAAAAGTTAAAAAAAAAAAAAAAACTAAAACTAAAAAAAAAGAAAAGTACAATGTTGGACCTAAAAGCATATACTTTAGTTTTTGAAAGGTCTGAGTTCAAGATCCCAATCTGCTCTTCTCTAACTGTGTAACACTGGGCAAGTTACTTTTTGGTTCACATCTGAAAATGGGGACAATAATAGTACCTGTCTATATCATCATTGTGAGAATCAAATGAGTAAAACATTTAGTACAAAGTCTGACACATAATTATTCCCCAACAAATTATGGCTTTTGCTACTACTATTATTCTTACATACCTCATCTATTTCTTCCTCTGGTTCAGAAAATTCAGGAATCACTTTAATCTGAGACTTGATGAAGCATTTTTGAAGACCTACAAAGTAAATGCCAGTGTATCCCTATAAAACAGACACAAAAAATAAGAAAACTTCCTGAAATAGCCACAATTAATGAGTGTCATGATTTGTCAGAGCCCCAGGCTGGCAAAATTTGAATTCAAAAGGAAATCTTTCTCTTATAAATTAAATGGAGGCTACAGGCTATTTTTAACTTGACTCAAGTGTTCTAATATTTTAAGTGGGAAGGCTTAGGGGGAAAACATCCAACTTACATTTTTAAAGTCATGTACTTCCAATGTTTCATCAGTGCCATTTCCACTTCTGAATATTTCAGTTCTGGTAATGGGATCAATTTCCATGTAAATCTTCTTCTTCTCTCCATTGCTGTAGAAAGTGTGCTCCATGTCATATGTCTGGGAGAACAAAGGAAAACAAGCTGTAAAATACTCAGTATGACCACCAATGCAGGTAGATGTAAGAAACTTGGGTTTGATCCCTAGGTCAGGAAGATCCCCTGGAGGAGTGAATGGCTACTCACTCCAGAATTCTTGCTTGGAGAATCCCATGGACAGAGGAACATGGCAGGCTGCAGTCCACAGGGTCACAAGGAATCGGACACAACTGAAGCAACTTAGCACACACACAGAGATATCTGTTCATGGTGGTGGTGGTTTAGTAGCTAAATTGTGTCCGACTCTTGTGATCCCATGGACTGTAGCCTGCCAGTCTCTTCTGTCAGTGGGATTCTCCAGGCAAGAATACTGGAGTGGGTGGCCATTTCCTCCTCCAGGGGATCTTCCCCATCCAGGAATCGTCTCCTGCACTGCAGGCAGATTCCTTACCACTGAGCCACTAGGGAAGCATGTTCATTCATAAGACACTTTCATTGGGTAATATCTGGGGCATCTTCTTTTTCCAGAGCCTTTGTAGAGAGGTGTTGTTTCAGCAGCTTGCTGTTGGGAATTCTCTGAGACTTGAGATTAAAATGAGGTGTTTTTTGGCACTAGAGCTGATACAGGGATCCCTTGAGAATTAGTATTTTGTATTCAAGCCAAGTTGTTGAACTAATTACTAAGAATTCCAACAGTTTTTCTTGGCACCCTTGACTAAATAGCAAATGATATTTTGCAAAGCAGTCTATAAGGTGCTTTTCCGTTATGGTAAGAAGAGGAGCCGCCAAAAACCTCTACTGCTTCTTTAAACTGCCACTTCCCTTTCTAAGTACTCAAGGGTCACCCACTTTCTTCCTGTGAAATTCAGTAGGGCTGAGAAAGAGATTTGAACAGATTTAGAATGCTTAGGTATTGCTCTTTATCTCCTTACCTACCCAGAGATTTAATATTGCCTTACCAGTCTTGGATATGTCCTCTTTAAACACTGAAGACCATTGTCTTTGGCGAATATTAAGTAAAAGTCTTACCCTGACCTCAACTGCTTCCTTTTGTCCTTTAAACTCCAGGAAACATTTATTGCCTTCCCCTAACCTTCTCTGTTATGGGCTAACAAAATCTATTCAGTTTATTACTGAATTCTCTTTTCCAAACTCGATTCAGCTGACTTTAAGTCTTCAGGTTCTCCTGCATATAGAATTTAATAACCATGAATTGTAATACGCACTATGTAATATGGTATCTTCCAAGAAGAGCTCCTTGGAAAAGCTAAATATCAGGTTACCCCTGAATAGTTGAAACAAAACCCCAGACTCTCTGCGAACCTCTAAAAGAGACCTCTAAGGACCAAAAGGCCCAGGCCCATAGAGTATCCCAGTCTATTAACAAGCCCATTGCTTATAACTGAGGACATGTTATGTTGTTGTTGTTTAGTTTCTATGTCGTGTCTGACTCTGTGGGAACCTGTGGACTGTAGCCCGCCAGGCTCCTCTGTCCATGGAATTCTCTAAGCACGAATCCTGGAGTAGGTTGCCGTTTCCTTTTCCAGGGGATCTTCCCAACCCTGGGATCAAACCTGGGTCTCCTGCATTGCAGGCCCATTCTTTACCACTGAGCCACCAGGGGAGCCAGATGTGTTTACAGCTAGAAGCATAAGAAAAACTTGAAGGAATTTGCTATCACAAACCAGGCCAGCCCTGATGGTGCCATGTGGAAGTCTATCTTATCCTTGTTGTTAGGAGGCCTTTTGCTATCATGTTTCTTCATATTCATTTTTCCTTATGAAAAGCATTTGGTAAACTGAAAGCCTGAAAAAGCAAGTCATCCACAGAGCCAGCGTTGCTTTCTAATGATTCTGTTCCCAGTGGCAGTCTTTTAGAGCTTGCACTGGGTTGGGTTGTTTTTTAATGTTTGCCAGTGTCTGTGACTGAGTGTTAGATTAACCTGGTCAAATTTTCCCTACCTCAAGTAGAAAAACAAGTTGGAATGGCTTGTAGAAGCACTGTTACCTCAAATGTGAAAAGTTGATTTAGTCACTGAATAGGAAAGCAAGAAACAATGATACTGACCTCTTTGCTGCCCTAAAGTAAATTAGGCATGGTCAGACCTGAAACATTTGTTGAATATATTTTTCCCACCAATGGCAAATTCTTGTCTTCCTAAAGAGATTTGAGCATTGGCAAGGTCTTTTAAGAGACAACTTTTTTTTTTTTAATTTTAATTTTTACTTTATTTTACTTTACAATACTGTATTGGTTTTGCCATACATTGACATGAATCCGCCACGGGTGTACATGCGTTCCCAAACATGAACCCCCCTCCCACCTCCCACCCCATATCATCATTTTAAAAGGGGAAGGAAAACACTATTTAGAACTTTACAGCAACTGCAGAGTTAACACAGTAAGTCTGACTTGGTTTGTGACAGGTAGCAAATTCCCTTAGACTTGTTATTTGCTTCTAGTTATAAATTTGTTCTAAGTTGCAGCTCTGCGGCCAGCCTGAGAAACTTCTACGTTATGGCAACAAATTGAGCTCTCAGTGGGCCTGACCTAAGTAGAGGAGAGAGGTATCTAATGCAGATTCAGCTTTGTCAGATTTCCCAACAGGGCGGAATTTCTTTAGAAATACTATCCATTGCTGAGACAAATGTCGACACCACCAGTCACTGGGGGTGGGGTGGGATGTTTGTTTCATCAGTAGCACAACTGATGGATTATTGCACGGAAAAATGAGGTTAGAGACTAGGGGATGTTGGAACGCTGCCTACCTGGGCAAAAGAGAAAATACAGGCTGTATTTTCAATCATTGGGAGAAGACTATGGAAGCATACTGGTGACATTTAGGATTTCAGTGTACTTCTGTGGAATGAATTTTCCTGCACTGTTGGCAATGCACTTCACTTGGACACCTTGCTAGATGAAAACTGTTGGAAACTGCCAAGCTCAGCAGATCCTGATTATTTTCAGCATTCTTTCAAAGAGTTTTGTTATTGTTGTTGGGGGAGGAGGCGTCCATTCTGATTGTAATTATTAACCAGCATGTTGCCTTTTTGTTAATAATGATAGTGGGATCAGAATGACTTCATTTATATGTTAATTCTGGGTGGGAGGTGGGGGCTATATATTCACTCAGATGGAATTCCATTATCAAAGGTGTCCTTTTGGAACAAACTTTGTCTAGGAAGATGATGCTGGTGGCCCACTTTGGACTGCTTAGGGGTGAGTTTGAGCAAATCCAGACGTACTGTCTTGTCCGAGTCCCCATGGAGCACATTGCTTAACTGGCCCATATGAAGACTGAGCTCATGCCTTTGGCTTTAGAAGTACTTTTCTTTCTACTAAGCTCACTGGCTAAGGGGCTAAGGGTCTTTTTGGAGATGAAGGAATAAATGATTTTGTCCACTCTGGGTGTAAACTAAAGCAGAGACAGGATGACTTGTCTGAGAGAAGTGTGAGTGGGCTCTTCGTAGCTCATTGCAGACTGCCTCCAAGTCAGCTTTATTCCAGGAATGACAGAGCAGGGTCAGAGTATGATAAGAACACTTCTGCCAAACTGGCAAATTAGGGCAAGTTAATCTTTGGTGCTTCTAATTTCCCTTTTCTGTACTTTTTATATCCTGTTCCTTTTACGCCTTTCTATTCCTTCCTCCTCCTCTGATTTCCCTCTATTCCTCTGTTTCCTGTCTAGACATCTAGGAATTTTGTGATTTTTCTGATACCTTATATCAAAGAAATCTATCTGGCAAATGATCTCACACTAAGATATTAATGATGGGCATTTGTTTAAAAAATTGAGTTTGATACTTAACTCAAAGGAGAGAATTATTACTGGAGGATTTTAAACACAATGGCAACAAGAATAAGAGATATTTTAAGGGCATCTTTCCTGCACCACTCAAATGGGCTCCAGCTCCATCCACAAGTAAGGCTGATCTCAAATATCAAGGACCAGAACACTGGAGTGGGACAGGTAAACCAATGGGATGGGATATGACTCAGAAGTAAAGTGAGAGAGATATGTGGTGAAGTCCAAGGAGTGAGGGATATAAGAGCAGTGCACTGATAAAACATGGAGAAAACACAGACTCATTTCTCTTCCTTGCCCAGGAATTGTTTCCTCAGTGCGGTTAAATCCTCCACTCAGGCAGCAAATGAGCCCTAACATCCCTCTTTCACAGTTTGCTGTGCTTTCTGGCTTCCATTTGTGACAATCTCTGAGATAAGAAAAAAAAAAAAAAAAAAAGCTTTTTATAAAGAGTGAGGCTGCCTGAGCCCTCAGTGTAATAAATCTGTTTGGGGGCAAGTAGCTTTAGCTTGTCCTATATCTGAGCACATTTGGCTTCAGTTTGTTTATTTGAAGCCTGTGATTAATCTAGCTGTTCTCTCCACTGTCCTTCTTTACTGTCTATTTATGAGGTACACCCTCCAAAGGTGAAATATATGCTCAGAATAGCTGGCTAGCAGATGTTAGGCTGGAAGGAAGGGAAGGGAATGTATTGTGCCATATTATTACAGGAACTAGCCTGTGGGAATTAAAGGGCCTCTGGGTATTTCCTTAACTAACACAGAACAGACACATTGTTTCTTATGCAAAGTTGGACTTCTGTATCTTCAATCACCAGTTCTCACCCCTGAAAAAAAAAAATTGGCTAGGCAGCACAGACATTCCTCTTTTTCAAAAAAAAAAAAAACACAAAAACACAAAAAAACAAAACCCACATTTCTTTCATCTAGAGATTCAAGCTGACTTGGAAGTTTTTCCTACCCACTACCCTTACCACTCCTTATTCTTAAATGCAGCTGAAGAATAGTGGAAAAAAAATCTCTAGATCAGTTTCTAGTCCTAGCCTCAACTCTGCCACTTACAAGCTGTGTGACTTTGGACAAGTCACCAAATGTCTCTGGAGGCTTGGGTCCCATCTTTATCTCCCACCCCTTGCCAGATGCAATGTTGAATAGTTGACAAAATTAATTGTCTTTTTAAATTGAAGTATAGTTTATTTTATCCTCTAGAGTAGGAAAACGCAAACTGCTCCATTATTTTTGCCTGGAAAATTCCATGGACAGAGGAGTCTGGTGGGCTACAATCCATGGGGTTGCAAAGAGTCGAACATGAACGACTGAGCCACTGACTGATAGACTGGTAGCTACAACTAGCAAGGTTGTGTTAGTTTCATGTGTGCAGGAATGTGATTCCGCTTTTTAGATTCTTTTCCATCACAGAATATTACAAGATATGGAATATATATATATATATATATATATATATACAAGACAGAGAATATATAGAGTATATCCCTGTGCATACAGTAGGTTCTTGTTGTTAATCTATTTTATATCCAGTAGTTTGGCAAAATGAACTCTTCAGATTTGGTAGACAGTGGTCAAGCTGAACCGTTGAACTACTACTATCTGTTGATTCCTGAGCTACTTCCTTACAGTGGCCGCAGCCCCTCTCTTAGCCACTAGAGGACAGCTCCCTTTGAAGACCTAGGGCTTTTCTGGCTGGTACCATGTGATTTGCCAGCAATGCTGCCTTGGGAGAATAAAGAGACTGAATACAAATGTGTTCCTAGTAGCCAGAGTCCTAAACTACGTGACTGATGCGGACCCTCAACAACACAGAGTGAGAGCTGACCCAAGACAGTTTCTAGACAACGGTGGACTTCACTTTTGCATGGTTTGGGAGGAAAATAAAATTTTAAAATGCTGACATGGCACCATCTGGTAAAATTCAGTTCCCCTGCTAAAGAGATTCCAGCTCCACCTTTCACGTGAGAGGATGAAATGCTTCTCCAGACCCACATTTCACCCACCAAACTGTGAAAACCCACGGAACTCAGGGAAGAAAGTTGTATCCCCCGTGTGCCTACAAGGGGAATGAAGAAAGTTGGCCCCTGGCCAATACTAGTATTAGAGAAATAGGCACAAAAAAGCCAGATCCCGGCTTATCAGGAAAGTGCTTTCTCTGAGCAAAGGATTTTCAGGCTAGAATGCTGTTGGGTTTGCAGTCCTGAGTGAAACTCTTTGAATTGTCATCTGCAGTTGAGGTGAGGGGGAGGCAGACAGATGCCCACCTATCCTAACCATTCTCATTTCATCCTGTTTATATGCAGGAGGTGAGGGGACATCCCCAGGAATCTGCAGATTGTCGTGTGGGCCTTAGGACTTAGGCTTTCCAAATAGCCCTAAAATCACCAGGCCGTTCCTATATATGGCAGGAAGGGCAGACTTTCATTATTTAGTTTATTATTCTTCTGCCTCATTCTACAAAGGATTGGAGGGAGGATAGGCTACAAGGTCTGTGCTATATCTATCAACTGTTGGTTTAAAAGCTAGGATTTTTCTGCCTTGTTTTTTCCATAATGAATGAATTAGCTGGAGAGTTGATTTCTCCTTGTTTCGAGTTCAATGTGTGATACAGGGAGCCTTAAGCAAGAATGTATCTCTAGGGAATTTGCTTTAAAGATGTCTGGACAGTCACTGCATGGAAGTGGAGCCTTGTGATGCCCTCTTGAAACCTCTGGGACTGAATAGATGCCCTCTGCTTGGTTTAAGAAAGCTGAATATAGAACTCAATTGACTGGCTGTCATTCAGCTCAAGTGGTTTCTATATGTGGCCGTGGGTTGGGGATCTGTAGCCTTCAAGGGAGTGCAGCAGTTCTCTCAAAGTTAGTCTTCCTTGTTTCACTTTATTTTCATCCCTTCCTCTTTTACGTGTGCATGTGCTCATGCCTGAGGTGTTAGCTCACTTCCCATTTCAGATCAAAAATCTGGATCTTTTGTCCACATCAAGGTGGGAGGTAATGGGAGGAGGAGGGGAGAACTTACTGGCATGGAAATGTCAACACCAGATGTGGAATGTTAAATAAACACTTTATTATAAGCAAATGTCAAAAAGCAAAATAAAAATGAGGTGTGGTTGGAGGCTAGAGGAGCAAACATTAAAAACTTGGAGGGAGTCCTGCGATGCCAAACACATCACTGTCATCCATGAGCATAACAGCATCACCGGTTTTCCCCACCAAGGTCCCCACAGTCTCCACAGGTCCCACAGTCTTGTAAAGGAAAGTCCAGAAGATCCTGGGTTTTCATCTGCTAACTGATGATTCTTGCCAGGCCATACTCTTAAGGGGAGCCTCTTTAATTTGTGCAAGATGCCTGAATCATTTTCCCCTGCAAATCTTCTTCCAAGACTAGTCTGACTTCTCTTCACTTCCCAGCATTCATTAAGTCCTCTCTAAGGCAGCCTTATTAGCAGCCCTAGCCATTGGAAACCTAGATGTTCCCTGGGGCTCTTTGTCTGGGAATTGAAGGTAGTGGACTTAGTGGAGCATCCACATCTCCAACTGGTTCCTCGGTTTGCAGTGGACATAAGCTGGTCTTCTGGGGCAAGGCCTGGACTTCAATATCAAAGGCAATAAATCACAACTCCCCATTGGAATGGAGAACAAATAACCTTTGCTCACGGCAGAAAAAGTCACCCCAGGAGACACCTATTTATTATATTTTACCAGATTGCTTTGTGTTCATTTCTGAGAATTCCTTTGCTAAAAAGTTACATACTCAAATGGATTACTTCTTGAGAGATTTGGTTCTTGATAAACTTTATTTGGTAACATACTCCACCTCGTCTTTGCCCACAGTGACAAGATTTGACATTTGCTTTGAGGAAATCACAGGATTGCATTGAAAAGCAAACTGGAGTGAGAAGCAAAGATGATACAATACAAAAGCAGAGGTGACCAGGACTCTGTTAGTGAGCTTGACACCTTGTTAGATTAAAGCAAGGTCCCCACATAGTCATTTACAATTACACTGAGACAAATAGCACTGTAAGTTTAGGAAAGTGCAAACTTTTTCAGAATAAGATTTCCAATTACAATGGCTACAATAAAACCAGAAAAGTCATATAGCCCCATATTTAGGCAGAAACATATTGCTGGCTGAAAGGGCCAGTGACTGACCACACCCAGTTAAGTACATTACGGTCATAAAGGGCAAACGGCTTAGTCTCCTCTTGTGCTTTGCTCAGTCAATTTAGTCGTGGCCAACTCTTTGAGACCCTAGGAACTGTAGCCCACAAGGCTCTTCTGCCCATGGGATTCTTTAGGCAAGAATGCTGGAGTGGGTTGCCATGCCCTCCTCCAGGGGATCTTCCTGACCCAGGGACTGAAACTGTATCTCCTCCATCTCTGCAATTGCAGCCGGATTCTTTACCTCTGAGGCACTAGGGAAGCCCAATCCTTCTCTAGCCCATCTGTAATTGTCAAGAGGACCCAAGATTCAATTTGTGGGGAGCGTGTCATCTTGGGAATGAGTTATGTAATAGCAAAATGGGATCAGAATGTATCTTGGCACTCTTATTTATTTACTATGTCTTTCCTGATCTTAATTGCTTTGCCAACTTTGCTAGTCCCAACGTTAGATGGCTTCTCTAGAAAAACACGTGAACAGAAAGCATTTGAGAAGCAGAGAACAGTGAGAATGAAAAGAGCAAGGGCTAACTATATGCAATGGATGATGCAAAAAAATCCTTTCTGGAACAAGGTATAAAAAAAAAACAAGCAAAGAAAGTTCACTATTCTTTCTCCTGTTTAAACTTGATAAGGTAGCCCCTGGGACTAAATGAAAGTCAGCGTGGCAGCAGAGGTGAAGAATCCGAAGGTTGCTATGTCTTACTTCTCTGATTTTTTTTTTTTTTAAAGACACTTGTCCAGTTGACTTTTGGCTCAGCTGGTAAAGAATCCGCCTGTAATGTGGGAGACCTGGGTTCAATCCCTGGGTTGGGAAGATCCCCTGGAGGAGGGAAAGGCTACTCACTCCAGGATTCTGGCCTGGAGAATTCCGTGGAATGTATAGTCCATGGGGTCGCAAAGAGTCGGACACGACTGAACGACTTTCACTTTCATTTTTCACTTTGCAGTTGACTTTCTATTTTCTATACCCCAGTGTCCTTCCTTATTAATCCATATTATTTCCTTTTTGCTCCTCTCACTCCTTTGGCTCCTAATGGTTCACGCTCAGCCACTTCACTTGTGTCCGAGTCTCTGTGACCCCATGGACTGTAGTCTGCCAGGCTCCTCTGTCCATGGGATTTTTCAGACAAGAATACTGGAGTGGGTTGCTGTGCCCACCTCCAGGGGATCTTCCCAACCCAGGGATCAAACCTGCACCTTCTGTGTCTCCTGCATTGCAGGTGGATTCTTCATCGCTGAGTCACTGGGGAAGCCCCCTAATGGTTCAGAACAACCATTATTTTCTTCTTCCCTTCCCCATTATTTCATCCTGCCTCCTGGATGTGTGCCTTTCCCTTCCTATGTCTGTTAGCAAATAATTAATAACAGTGGTAACAATAGCAACATCCTACACCCTGAAAAAAAAATGTGATAAAGCCAGAAAACCATCTTCACACTTTACAGCTTGTAAATTGATTAATTCTCTTTCAAATGGAAATTGTTGGCATGAAGGGGCTATGATTTTCTTTGAGTCACAGCTCAACTTGCTCATTGCGTATGAGCCCAGGGGTGACAATAACACTAAGGTACACTAATATCAACTACAATGGCCTGCCAAGTTTCACTAACCCTAATATCAGAAGCATTCTGAGACATCTGTGATTAATGACTTGGTGTCACTTTTCTACCTTGTGGCATTACTATCTCACCAGGACAACAACAACTGTGGCTAAACCCTAACATAACACTAACCTGTGGTGAGAAGCTGAAAAGCTCTAGTTGTTGTTGTTGTTGTTTTTGAGTCACAAATAAATGTGAACTCAGGTATGAGAATTACTCCTTCTGAAAAGGAGTTTGCTGCCTGTCCTCACAGCAGATGCATTAAGTCAGAAACGTAATCCCTGAAAATATTTTGCTGACATTTCTGGTGGTTTCTTTCCCATCAGTTTCTGCCTAGATAATTGAAAGAAAGATGAAAACTGTTTTTTCTTACAGTAAGAATTTTTCTTCTAGGAGGAACTTTAACTCCTTAAAACCAAGCATGACAAAAGAATGGAACTAATTTTTCTTCTAGGAGGAACTTTAACTCCTTAAAACCAAGCATTACAAAAGAATGGATAATTCTATATCTTATCATTACTACCTGAAATACGGAAACAACTTTGTTTTCCATTGCTGAAATAATCAGGCAGAAAAAGAGAGAACCGAAATCTTGGTTCAGTTTTTCACATCACCAGAAAGTAAATGCAAACCAAAATTAGTGATTTTCATTTTCAGAGGAATATACATGTCAACCACTAATTAAATTCAATAAACTCAAAACAGAAACTTTGGATAATAGTGTGCATTTACTTACTTTTTTGGGTGTCTCAGGCCAGAAGTGCTTACTCCCCCAAAACAGGACAATTAGAGTTAAGGCGAGGATACCAAATACCAATCCACAAATCTTAAGTAATTTACATATCTTCTTGGATTTAAAAGCTTCTGCCTAAGCAAAATACGAAGAGAACCAAAAAAATAAATCAACAATAGCCTTTAAAAATGCAAACCATAATTCAAAGTCACTTTTAATTTCACTTTTTAATGTTCACATAGCAATACGATATCTCTGTAAAGCCATGCTTTTGCTGAAAAGGGAAAAAAATATGAATAAACTTACATTTAGAATGTGGCAGTCCTCACAGTTCTCTGGAGGATTCTTTGCCATGGTCTCTCAGCACACAGCACTCTATCCCTGCTTTAGACCACTGCTGAGGTGGAGTTGCAAGTGAGTCGATTAACAGATGCCAGAGGAGAAGCTGAATTTATATGGCTCAAATATGTCATACCAGAGCCTGAGGGAGCCCAGGGGGCTCCTGTGCTGTGATTTGTTGCACCGATATACCCATATATGTATATAACTTCTGTGCACAGAATTCCATCCAGAATGGCAAAGACAGAAGGTTATAATGAAAACTATTGTCCTGGGGGTTGGTTTGGAAGGGGACCAAGCCTAGGACACTTTGAAATGATTTTTCACTATGAACTTAAAATATCAGTGGCAATGCATGCTGCATACTCGAGAAATAAGCAAACAAAACAAAGAAAGGAATGGAGACCTAATTTCAATTCCATTTGATCTAACAAATATTTGTTGCAAGGATATTAAATGTCAAGCACTGTGCTTAGTATAGGAGATTCAGAAATGAATAAGATAGTGCCGCCTTCTCTATATTAAAGCTCTTTGAGGACTAAAATCAATAGGTAGTCAACAAATTATAATTAAAAAACAAGATTTAAATGGTTAATGACAGGTTTTCTCTGTCTCTCTTTTCATTCTGTCTGATTATTTCTTTCCCTACATTCTCTTCCTTAGTCTGTTCCTTAATGTTGATATTCCTTATGATTCTATCACTGATGATCTTCTCACTCTATATATACCCTTCTTAGATGATCTCATCCACTTCTACAGTTTAAAATATAACTTACATACCAATGATTTCTAAATCTATACTTATAACTGCAATCTGACTTTTTAAAATATAAATTTATTTATTTTAATTGCAGGCTAATTACTTTACAATATTGTATCGCCAACCATCAACATGAATCCACCACAGGTATACACATGTTCCCCATCCTGAACCACCCTCCCTCCTCCCTCCCTGTACCATCCCTGTGGGTCGTCCCAGTGCACCAGCCCCAAGCATCCAGTATCATGCATCGAACCTGGACTGGAGATTCATTTCACATATGATATTATACATGTTTCAAAGCCATTCTCCCAAATCATCCCACCCTCGCCCTCTCCCACAGAGTCCAAAAGACTGTTCTATACATCTATGTCTCTTTTCCTGTCTCGAATACAGGGTTATCATCACCATCTTTCTAAATTCCATATATATGTGTTAGTATACTGTATTGGTGTTTTTTTTTTTTTTCTGGCTTACTTGACTCTGTATAATAAGCTCCAGTTTCATCCACCTCATTAGAACGGATTCAAATGTATACTTTTTAATGGCTGAGTAATACTCCATTGTGTATATGTACCACAGCTTTCTTATCCATTCGTCTCCTGATGGACATCTAGGTTGCTTTCATGTCCTGGCTATTATAAACAGTGCTGCGATGGACATTGGGGTACATGTGTCTCTTTCAATTCTGGTTTCCTCAGTGTATATGCCCAGCAGTGAGACTGCTGTGTCATAAGGCAGTTCTATTTCCAGTTTTTTAAGGAATCTCCACACTGTTCTCCATAGTGGCTGTACTAGTTTGAATTCCCACCAACAATGTAAGAGGGTTCCCTTTTTTCCACACCCTCTCCAGCATTTATTGCTTGTAGACTTTTGGATTGCAGCCATTCTGACTGGCATGAAATGGTACCTCATTGTGGTTTTGATTTGCATTTCTCTGATAATGAGTGATGTTGAGCATCTTTTCATGTGTTTGTTAGCCATCTTTATGTCTTCTTTGGAGAAATGTGTATTTAGTTCTTTGGCCCATATTTTGATTGGGTCATTTATTTTTCTGGAATTGAGCTGCAGGTGTTGCTTGTATATTTTTGAGATTAGTTGTTTGTCAGTTGCTTCATTTGCTATTATTTTATCCCATTCTGGAGGCTGTCCTTTCACCTTGCTTATAGTTTCCTTTGTTGTGCAGAAGCTTTTAAGCTTAATTAGGTCCCATTTGTTTATTTTTGCTTTTATTTCCAATATTCTGGGAGATGGGTCATAGAGGATCCTGCTGTGATGTATGTTGGAGAGTATTTTGCCTATGTTATCCTCTAGGAGTTTTATAGTTTCTGGTCTTACGTTTAGATCTTTAATCCATTTTGAGTGTATTTTTGTGTATGGTGTTAGAAAGTGTTCTAGTTTCATTCTTTTACAAGTGGTTGACCAGTTTTCCCAGCACCACTTGTTAAAGAGATTGTCTTTACTCCATTGTATATTCTTGCCTCCTATGTCAAAGATAAGGTGTCCATAGGTGTGTGGATTTATCTCTGGGCTTTCTGTTTTGTTCCATTAATCTATATTTCTGTCTTTGTGCCAGTACCATACTGTCTTGATGACTGTGGCTTTGTAGTAGAGCCTGAAGTCAGGCAGGTTGATTCCTCCAGTTCCATTCTTCTTTCTCAAGATTGCTTTGGCTATTCAAGGTTTTTTTGTATTTCCATACAAATTGTGAAATTATTTGTTCTAGCTCTCTGAAAAATACTGTTGGTAGCTTGACAGAGATTGCATTGAATCTAGAGATTGCTTTGGGTAGTATACTCATTCCATGATATTGATTCTTCTGATCCATGAACATGGTATATTTCTCCATCTATTAGTGTCCTCTTTGATTTCTTTCACCAGTGTTTTATACTTTTCTATATATAGGTCTTTAGTTTCTCTAGGTAGATATATTCCTAAAGTATTTTATTCTTTTCATTGCAATGGTGAATGGAATTGTTTCCTTAATTTCTCTTTCTATGTTCTCATTATTAATGTATAGGAATGCAAGGGATTTATGTGTGTTGATTTTATATCCTGCCACTTTACTATATTCATTGATTAGCTCTAGTACTTTTCTGGTGGAGTCTTTAGGGTTTTCTATGTAGAGGATCATGTCATCTGGAAACAGTGAGAGTTTTACTTCTACTTTTCCAATTTGGATTCCTTTTATTTCTTTTTCTGCTCTGATTGCTGTGGCCAAAACTTCCAAAACTATGTTGAATAGTAGTGGTGAAAGTGGGCACCCTTGTCTTATTCCTGACTTTAGGGGAAAAGCTTTCAATTTTTCACTATTGAGGATAATGTTTGCTGTGGGTTTGTCATATATAGCTTTTATGTTGAGGCATGTTCCTTCTATTCCTGCTCTCTGGAGAGTTTTTATCATAAATGGATGTTGAATTTTGTCAAAGGCTTTCTCTGCATCTATTGATATAATCATATGGTTTTTATTTTTCAATTTGTTAATGTGGTGTATTACATTGATTGATTTGCGGATACTGAAGAATCCTTACATCCCTGGGATAAAGCCCACTTGGTCACGGTGTATGATCTTTTTAATGTGTTGTTGGATTTTGATTGCTAGAATTTTGTTAAGGATTTTTGAATCTATGTTCATCAGTGATATTGGCTTGTAGTTTTCTTTTTCTGTGGCATCTTTGTCAGGTTTTGGTATTAGGGTGATGGTGGCCTCATAGAATGAGTTTGGAAGTTTACTTTCCTCTGCAATTTTCTGGAAGTGTTTGAGTAGTATAGGTGTTAGCTCTTCTCTAAATTTTTGGTAGAATTCAGCTGTGAAGCCGTCTGGTCCTGGGCTTTTGTTTGCTGGAAGATTTCTGATTACAATTTCAATTTCCGTGCTTGTGACAGGTCTGTTAAGATTTTCTATTTCTTCCTGGTTCAGTTTTGGAAAGTTGTACTTTTCTAAGAATTTTTCCATTTCTTCCATGTTGTCCATTTTATTGGCATATGATTGCTGATTGTAGTTTCTTATGATCCTTTATATTTCTGTGTTGTCTGTTGTGATGTCTAGATTTTCATTTCTAATTTTGTTGATTTGATTTTTCTCCCTTTGTTTCTTGATGAATCTGGCTAATGTTTTGTCTTTTAAATTTCAAAGTCATTAGACTATCTCTACCTCGTTGGATCTCAAGAATCTCAAAGTGCAACATGTCCCACATCAAAATCTTCTTTCAACACCACTTTCTTCCAACCTACTGTTTTTCCCATATTGTTAATCTTAGTTGGTGGCTGCGTTAGTTTGCTAGAGCTGCCATAATAAAGTACCACAGACTGCGTGGCTTAGACAACAGAAATTTATATTTCTACTGCCTTGAAGGCTAGAAGTCCAAGATCAGGGCCTCAGCAAAGTTGGCTTCTTCTGAAGCCTCCTCCTTGACTCGCAGATGGCCTTCATGCTCACATGGTGCTCCCCTTCTATGCATATATATGGCCTAATCTTCTCTTCTTATAAAGACACCAGTCATATTGTATTAGGCCATGCAACTTCATTTTTCCTTAATTACTTCTTTAAAGGCCGTGTCTTCAAATACATTCACATAAAAAAATAATGGATATTAAGGCTTTAACATATGAATTTGGATAGTGGAGGGGGCACAATTTAGTTTGTAACACTGGGACCATTACTCACTCAGGCTCTAAAACCAAAAATCTATGGAATGAGGTTTGAGACATTGTACAGGAGACAGGGATCAAGACCATCCACATGGAAAAGAAAAGCAAAAAAGCAAAATGGCTGTCTGGGGAGGCCTTACAAATAGCTGTGAAAAGAAGAGAAGTGAAAAGCAAAGGAGAAAAGGAAAGATACAAGCATCTGAATGCAGAGTTTCACAGAATAGCAAGAAGAGATAAGAAAGCCTTCTTCAGCGATCAATGCAAAGAAATAGAGGAAAAGAACAGAATGGGAAAGACTAGAGATCTCTTCAAGAAAATCAGAGATACCAAGGGAACATTTCATGCAAAGATGGGCTCTATAAAGGACAGAAATGGTCTGGACTTAACAGAAGCAGAAGATATTAAGAAGAGGTGGCAAGAATACATGGAAGAACTGTACAAAAAAGATCTTCACGACCCAGATAATCATGATGATGTGATCACTAATCTAGAGCCAGACATCTTGGAATGTAAAGTCAAGTGGGCCTTAGAAAGCATCACTACGAACAAAGCCAGTGGAGGTGATGAAATTCCAGTTGAGCTATTTCAAATCCTGAAAGATGATGCTGTGAAAGTGCTGCACTCAATATGCCAGCAAATTGGAAAAGTCGGCCACAGGACTGGAAGAGGTCAGTTTTCATTCCAATTCCAAAGAAAGGCAATGCCAAAGAATGCTCAAACTACTGCACAATTAACTCATCTCACATGCTAGTAAAGTAACGCTCAAAATTCTCCAAGCCAGGCTTCAGCAATATGTGATCCGTGAACTCCCTGACGTTCAAGCTGGTATTAGAAAAGGCAGAGGAACTAGAGATCAAATTGCCAACATCTGCTGGATCATGGAAAAAGCAAGAGAGTTTTAGAAAAACATCTATTTCTGTTTTATTGACTATGCCAAAGCCTTTGACTGTGTGGATCACAATAAACTGTGGAAAATTCTGAGAGAGTTGGGAATACCAGACCACCTGACCTGCCTCTTGAGAAATCTGTATGCAGGTCAGGAAGCAACAGTTAGAACTGGACATGGAACAACAGACTGGTTCCAAGTAGGAAAAGAGTATGTCAAGTCTGTATATTGTCACCGTGCTTATTTAACTTCTATGCAGACTACATCATGAGAAACGCTGGACTGGAAGCAACACAAGCTGGAATCAAGATTGCTGGGAGAAATATCAATAACCTTAGATATGCAGATGATACCACCCTTATGGCAGAAAGTGAAGAGGAGCTAAAAAGCCTGTTGATGAAAGTGAAAGAGGAGAGTGAAAAAGTTGGCCTAAAGCTCAACATTCAGAAAACGAAGATCATGGCATCTGGTCCCATCACTTCATGGGAAATAGATGGGGAAACAGTGGAAACAGTGTCAGACTTTATTTTTTTGGGCTCCAAAATCACTGCAGATGGTGACTGCAGCCATGAAATTAAAAGACGCTTACTCCTTGGAAGAAAAGTCATGACCAACCTAGATAGCATATTCAAAAGCAGAGACATTACTTTGCCGACTAAGGTCCGTCTAGTCAAGGCTATGGTTTTTCCTGTGGTCATGCATGGATGTGAGAGTTGGACTGTGAAGAAGGCTGAGCACCAAAGAATTGATGCTTTTGAACTGTGTTGGAGAAGACTCTTGAGAGTCCCTTGGACTGCAAGGAGATCCAACCAGTCCATTCTGAAAGAGATCAGCCCTGGGATATCTTTGGAGGGAATGATGCTAAAGCTGAAACTCCAGTAGTTTGGCCACCTCATGGGAAGAGTTGACTCATTGGAAAAGACTCTGATGCTGGGAGGGATTGGGGGCAGGAGGAGAAGGGAATGACCGAGGATGAGATGGCTGGATGGCATCACGGACTCAATGGACGTGAGTCTGAGTGAACTCCGGGGTTTGGTGATGGACAGGGAGGCCTGGCATGCTGCCATTCATGGGGTCGCAAAGAGTCAGACATGACTGAGCGACTGAACTGAACTGTCCTGACTTCGCTCTCTGTCACATTCCCTTATCCAGTCAGTGACTAGGTATTTCTTATTCTAAATTCGTAAATCTATCAAGGCCATTCTTTTCTCCCTATATTGACTTCTAAAGCCTAGTTTAGGTTGTCCTCTTCTCTGATGAATCTCAAATCCATATCTCTTATCCAGTCTGTTTAAGGCTCCAGACTTATGGGTCCATCTAACCTGCTAGACATTCCCACTTGGATATCTCAGAGGTGCCCCAAATACCACATGTCCTCTGCTGTGTCATGCTCAGTCACTCAGTAATCTTCAACTCATTGCAACGCTATGGACTGGAGCCTGCCAGGCTCCTCTATCCATGGGAGTTTTCCCAGTCAAGAATACTGGAATGGGTTGCCATTTCCTCCTCCAGGGGATTTTCCTGACCCACATGTCTCAAATTGAATTAATTATATCTCCTTCCAAATATACCTTTCTTTCTATATTATCTCTGTCACTAAATGCAATGGCACCCCACTCCAGTACTCTTGCCTGGAAAATCCCATGGACGGAGGAGCCTGGTGGGCTGCAGTCCATGGGGTTGCTAAGAGTCGGACACGACTGAGTGACTTCACTTTGACTTTTCACTTTCATGCATTGGAGAAGGAAATGAATGGCAATCCACTCCAGTGTTCTTGCCTGGAGAATCCCAGGGATGGGGAGCCTGGTGGGCTCCCGTCTATGGGGTTGCACAGAGTCGGACACGACTGAAGCGACGCAGCAACAACAGCAAATGGCATGATGATCAGTTTCTAGAATGGAAACCTCCAAATAATCCTTTATTCCTCTCTTGCCTAATTAGGCCTCCATGACTAGTGAATTATTAAATCCAGTCATTTTTGCCTATGAATTGTCTTCCCAATCTTATTCTTTCTATCCTCAAGTTCCACTGTCTTAGTTGAGGTTCTCATAGTTACTTTTATTATTGCAATAGAGTCCTTACTGGTCCCTTTGCCTTCAATGATCTTTTCTAGGACTCAGATTTGAGGATAATCTCTGCCATGATTAAAATCTTTCTGTGTTTATTCATTGTCTATAAACATCAAAACTCATTATGGTGACATCATAGGCACTTCAAGTTCTTGACTGTGCCTAATACCTCCAGCCTTGCTTTTGGACAGTTTCTTCCATAGAGATGGAGACAACTGGGTGTCTCAGCTGGGCAGAGCTATGGGACATGTATGTGTGACTTCACCCATATCCTAATGTCTCAAAGGAAAATATTTTTCTAATTGTTGCAGACATGAGCACGCATGAATTGATTATGGAAGATATGAAATATCAATCATGGTTCTGTTTGTTCTACAATTCTTTGGCCAAACTTAAAACAAAATGAATCTATGAGAGCAGTCTTATGAAGAAATCCATGTTTATTGTGTTAGATTTTTTTCCCCCTCAACAATGTTACTCACACTATGCTTCTAATACCTTCCTTACACTTAATGCTTTATTGATTCTGAGCACTCTCTGCTTTTTTACCCTGCAATGCATTTTCTTTTTTTACATTTATTTTTAATTTATTTATTTTTTACTTTATAATATTGTATTGGTTTTGCCATACATCAACATGAATCTGCCACAGGTGTAGATGTGTTCCCAATCTTGAGCCTCCCTCCCACCTCTCTCCCCATACCATCTCTCTGGGTCATCCCAGTGCACCAGCCCCAGGCATCCTCTATCATGCATCGAACCTGGACTAGTGATTTTTTCACATATATTATACATGTTTCAGTGCTATTCTCCCAAATCGTCCCACCTTCATCCTCTCCCACAGAGTCCAAAAGACTGTTCTATACATCTGTGTCTCTTTTGCTGTCTCGCATACAGGATTATCATCACCATCTTTCTAAATTCCATATATATGTGTGTTAGTATACCCTATTAGTGTTTTTCTTTCTGGCTTGCTTCACTCTGTATAATAGGCTCCAGTTTCATTCACCTTGTTAGAACTGATTCAAATGTATTCTTTTTAATGGCTGAGTAATACTCCATTGTGTATATGTACCACAGCTTTCTCATACAGGGTTATCATTACCATCTTTCTAAATTCCATATATATATGTGTTAGTATACCCTATTAGTGTTTTTCTTTCTGGCTACTTCACTCTGTATAATAGGCTCCAGTTTCATTCACCTCGTTAGAACTGATTCAAATGTATTCCTTTTAATGGCTGAGTAATACTCCATTGTGTATATGTACTACAGCTTTCTTATCCATTCATCTGCTGATGGACATCTAGGTTGCTTCCATGTCCTGACTATTATAAACAGTGCTGTGATGAACATTGGGATACACGTGTTTCTTTCAATTCTGGTTTCCTCTGTGTGTATGCCCAGCAGTGTGATTGCTGGGCTGCATTCTTTGCTTGGGTTTCCCTTCTTCCCCTTGTTTACCTGAAAATTCTCATTTAGTCTTCAAAATACTGCCTAGATGTTACCAGTTTCTGACAGACTTCACTGATCTTATCTCTACCACTTCACTGAGTTCATCACCCTTTCCCTTGTTCTATTTTTGTATCTTGCCCATACTTCAAATGTTGCACTTATTACACTGTATTATAATTAGTTTCTGTGTTTTCTTCTGAGCAGACTTTGAGATCCTGTAAAACATGCCTCATTTGTTAAAAGCATTGAAATAAAATAAAAGTCAAATTGATATGCCATGGAAGCACAGAAAGAGGAATGATTAATTCTGATTCAGAAAAGCAGGGAAAATGACACAAAGCACCTGAAATTTCAGTAGGTTGTTCATTTACTAGCACTCTATGTGGCAAACACTGTTGTAGGGGCTAGATATATACTCAGTAGTTCACAAGACAAACACCATCCCTGACATTATAGAGCTCAGAAGCTATTTAGGGAGACAGAAGTTATAAGGGGGACAATCCTGCAAAAAAAAAAAAATATATATATATATATATATATATATATATAAATAACAAAACAGGCTAAGAAGGAAAAGTGCAAGGTATATTATGAAAATACCTAATTTAGATTGGGAAGCAGTGTTCAGGGAAGCCCACACTAAAGAGAAGTCCCTTAAGCTCAGATCTAAATAATGAGTGGAAATTAGCCTGTGAAGAGTGGGAAAAAGATTATTCCAGGCAGAGGGGTCAACAAATGCAAATACCTTGAAGCAGAAAAGAGGTTGTGTTTGAAGAATAGAAGGAAAGTCAGTGTGGTGGTAATGTAGTGAATGTGGAGGAGAGTTGCTTGAGATGAGTCTGAAGAGGTAGGCAGGGACTATATCATACAAGATTGTATCTCTTAGGACTCTTAGGCTGCATGTAACAGAAACCAAATTATGGTGGTTTAACAAAAAGTGTAGTTTTCTAACATAAAGGAGCCTCAATGTCAACAGTTCAGGACTCATAAGTTTCAGGACTCAAGCATCTATCTTTTTGTTCTATGATCCAATGAGCATGGCTTCTACCTTCAGGCTTCCTGCTGTTCTACTTCCAGGCAGCAAAAGGAAAGAATGCAAAGGGCAAAAAACATATAACAGCTAAGTCTATCTCATTCCATCAGGAAAGTAACAGTGTTTCTGGAAGCCCCACCTATCTATTAGATAGAACTGGATTGGATGGCCACCCTTAGGTACAATAGGGCATGAGAAGGTTTAATTTTCAGTTTAGTCTATTACTGCTCCTAAAAAAATTTACTGGTTTTATTAGAAAAGGGGAAAACATGTTGGGTAGGCAATTTGCAGTTGCTACCACAAAGTGTGTGGGATTTCTTAGTTTATTCTAAAAACAGTGGGAATTCATTGAGGGGTTTTAAGCAGGGGAGATACACAGTTCCTTTTATGCTGATTAGCATCTGTTTGGCTGTTGTGAGAAGGATGAATTGTAAGAGGGGCAAGAATGGTTTAAAGGTTGACCAGTTAGAAGGCAATTGCAAGAGCTTATGATGCCTTGGATTAAGGAAGTGGTAGTAGAGATGGAGAGAAGTAGAGGTGGCATGCTTTTGGTGAGAAATTGGATCCACAGGGTGAGAGAAGGAGAGGAATTAAAAAAATGATTCATGTGTTTGTGGTTTATGCATTTGGATGGAGAGTGCTATCATTTATTGAGATTATGAAACATGGAGGACCAGATTGGGGTGATGAGTATGATTTTGGACATGTTGAATTTGACGTGTTTATGAAGCATACAAAAGGAGATGTCTTGTTGGCAGTTGAACATATGTATCTGGAATTCAAAAGACGGGCCCTGGAGTAGAAATAGAGATTTGGGAACCATTTACCTGTGAATGGTATTTAAAACTATGGGAGCTGATGACATGGTTTAGAAAATGAGTACAGAACAGAAGGAGAGAAAGGCTCAAGGCTGACCACTGGGAATCTTCAAGAGTTATTTATTTAAAAATATACTTTTAAAATGGTTTTTGCATTTTATTAAAAAATGCATGCAGTATTCATTATAAAATAAGCCAGCAATATAGAGAAGTACAAAAAGGAGGGAAAAAATACCTCCAGAAACCTGCACAAACTAGAACTAATCAGTATTGTGCCTTAATTTGCTTATCTGAATAAGAGGATAAAAATAGTAACTATAAGATTGCTGTGATAATAAGATAATCCAAAGTGCTTACTTTGCTATCTGGCAAATAGTAAATAGTTCATAAACATTAATTACTAAGATAATAAACATTATTCTGGACATCACTTTTATTATAAAGGATTAAGGAATGGATAGATATAAAATTTTAATAGAAATAATATACATGCTCTTTCAGAAAGTCTGAAGTTGAACAAAAGACAAATAGATTAAAGTGAAAGTAAAGAAACTGACAAGTTTCAGATCAATGTTTCTTCCCTCTCAAGAAATAGTAGTCTCTGAAAGACTGCTTTAAAGTTAAGATTAAAGATTTGGAAAATATAAAGAAGTTATAGTTACTATATTTTTATCTCCATGTTTCAGTTCTTGATAGTGTTAGACTGATTCCCTGGGTAGTTGATTAAGGATACAGGTTCTGAATACAGCCTGCTTGGGTTAAGCTCAGTTCTGCAACTTACTAGCTATAAGGAAGGCAAATTATTTAATCTCTATGTGCTTCAGTTTTCTCATTTTTAGAATGAAGACTAAAAAGTGCCTACTTCATAAGGGGGAGAATGGATACATGTGTACGCATGGCTGAGTCCCTTTGCTGTCCATCTGAAACTATCACAACATTTTGGCTATACTTCAATGGATAAGAAAGCTGTGGTACATATACACAATGGAGTATTACTCAGCCATGAAAAAGAATACATTTGAATCAGTTCTAATGAGGTGGATGAAACTGGAGCCGATTATACAGTGAAGTAAGCCAGAGATAAAAACACCAATACAGTATACTAACACATATATATGGAATTTAGAAAGATGGTAACGATAACCCTTATGTGAGACAGCAAAAGAGACACAGATGTATAGAACAGTCTTTTGGACTCTGTGGGAGAGGGCGAGGATGGAATGATTTGTGAGAATGGCATTGAAACATGTATAATATCATATAAGAAACAAATTGCCATTCTAGGTTCGATGCAGGATATAGGATGCTCGGTGCTGGTGCACTGGGATGACCCAGAGGGGTGATACGGGGAGGGAGGTGGGAGGGGGGTTCAGGATTGGAAACACGTGTACACCTGTGGTGGATTCATGTTGATGTATGGCAAAACCAATACAGTATTGTAAAGTAAAATAAAGGAAAATTTAAAAAATAAATTAATTAATTTAAAAAATGTTTGAAAGTTCACTGGATTGTAAAGAAAAAAGAGTTAATACATATAAAATACTTGGCACAGTGCCTGGTACATAATGAACTATTATTATAAATATGAGGAAATGAGTTATCATTATATAATGTCATGAAATACACTTTTCCTTCCATCTCATGATTTTTGTTAGCTATATTATTATTTTTACCTTCTCATAGTTTATAACATTTATATTGTGTTCTCCACCTAGAATTCTCTAAGTTGTTTGATCCTGCTTCTGTGTTTAAATGAATTCAGTGCTTAACACTACTCCTTTTATTACAGCTTCTTTATTCCTGAGTTTTTGTTTGCATGTATCTCTTGATTGTCTAGGTTTTATAAGATGCTAGTTATTTTTTTTAAACCAGCCCTCATGAGTGTTGCATTCTTGAACTTTGGCAGGCTTGAAAATATCTGTGTGTTGAAGTGCAAACTGATAGGATAGAAAATTCTTGGATCACACTTTGGTTCCCTCGGGAGTTTGTTGATTATCACTCCACTGTCTATGGCACTATGGGCTACACTGGTCTTTTCATCATGGCCTCTTCCATTCATCCTTTGGCTGGATGGATTTCATTGCAGAAATTCCAGCATTATGACTCAAATGATGGAGGAGGAGGAGCTGTCAAAAGAGATTGAAATAGTGTAGCCAAGAAAAAGGGAAAACACTGAGGTGTCACAAAAGCCAAGAAAAGGTTAGGTTTGACAAAGATGGCAGTAGTGAATTCTGTCAGAAGCCTCTACAAGGTCAAAAGTCTGTCAAAAATAGGATTTGAGTGGATACAGAGAATGTGGAAGAGCATTTTGGGCTGCAATAATAAATGAAAATTTTATAGGTGTATAAGTATGTGTTTGGGTTGTGGGAGTACTGAGTAGTCCATTGTGGGTGAAAAATTGATTGCAGGGGAAAGATGACAGACCATGTTGCTCAGATGTCTTTTTCTATCAGGTTGCTTTGTTTTTTTCCTTTCTGCCTGTCCGCCTAGCTCTTCATCTGGATTAAAGAAAAATATCTCTGAGTTATCTTTCTCTTACTCCCTTCTTTAGTGTCTTCTATTTGTTGTTTTTCCATTGCTCAGTCTTGTCTGACTCATTGCAACCCCATGGCCTGCAGCACACCAGGCATCCCTGTCCTTCACCATCTCCTGGAGCCTGCTCAAACTCATGTCCATTGAATCGGTGATGTCATTCAACTGTCTCATCTGCTCTCATTCCCTTCTCCTCCTGGAGCCTTCAGTCTTTTCGACTTTCCCAGCATTAGGGTCTTTTTCAGTGAGTTAGCTCTTCGCATCAGGTGGCCCAAGTATTGGAGCTTCAGCTTCAGCATCAGTCCCCATTATGATGATTTGGGATTGATTTCCTTTAGGATTGACTGGTTTGTTCTCCTTGTGGTCCAAGGGACTCTCAAGAGTCTTCTCCAACACCACAGTTCAAAAGCATCAATTCTTTGGTGCTCAGCCTTTTTTATGGTCCAACTCTAACATCTATACATGACTCCTGGAAAAACTATAGCTTTGACCAGATGGTCAATGTCTTCTATATTTCTTTATTTTTTTGGAATAAAAAGGATGGGATTTTCAGCAATGTCCTGTCCAAAAATCAATAAATCAATTCAATAAATATTGAATATCTATTGAGAATGCTGTAGTACATAAAACAGTATAATGGCGAAGACAGGGACTGCAACTATCACAGCCTAGTGTGTGCTAAGTGCTATCTTAAGGCAGTATGGGGAGCTTTGGAGTGCAGAGGAAAGCCTGCTCTGTAAGGTTACAGGGAGGTTTAGTTCAGTTCAGGGGAAGGGTACTTAGGGCAGGCTTCCAGGAGAAAATGATTGAGAAATCAAAACTTGCAAGATGAATAGGCAGGCAAAGTTATCGAGAGAGAGAGAGAGAGAGAGTGTTTTAGGCAGAAGGAAATCATGGATAAAAGCTTGAAAATGTGAAAGAGAATGGAACGTTTGAGCAACTGAAAGAATTTTAGTGTGGAAGGAGTGTTTAAACTTTTTTCTGTTACAAAAGAAGTACATTTTCAATCAAAGTTTATTCCCTACCTCTAAAATCCACAAATTAACCACTAATGGTTTAATGAGAATTATTTTAATATCTTTTACTCTTCACTACGTCAAAGCTGTATATTGTCACCCTGCTTATTTAGCTTATATGCAGAGTACATCATGAGAAATGCTGGACTGGAAGAAGCACAAGCTGGAATCAAGATTGCCAGGAGAAGTATCAAAAACCTCAGATATGCAGATGACACCACCCTTATGGCAGAAAGTGAGGAGAAACTAAAAAGCCTCTTGATGAAAGTGAAAGAGGAGAGTGAAAAAGTTGGCTTAAAGCTCAACATTCAGAAAACGAAGATCATGGCATCCAGTCCCATCACTTCATGGGAAATAGATGAGGAAACAGTGGAAACAGTGTCAGACTTTATTTTTTGGGGCTCCAAAATCACTGCAGATGGTGATTGCAGCCATGAAATTAAAAGATGCTTACTCCTTGGAAGGAAAGTTATGACCAACCTAGATAGCATATTGAAAAGCAGAGACATTACTTTGCCAAAAATAGTCCGTCTAGTCAAGGCTATGGTTTTTCCTGTGGTCATGTATGGATGTGAGAGTTGGACTGTGAAGAAAGCTGAGCACTGAAGAATTGATGCTTTTGAACTGTGGTGTTGAAGAAGACTCTTGCGAATCCCTTGGACTGCAAGGAGATCCAACTAGTCCATCCCGTTAGGATCAGTCCTGGGTGTTTCATTGGAAGGACTGATGTTAAAGCTGAAACTCCAATACTTTGGCCACCTCATGTGAAGAGTTGACTCATTGGAAAAGACTTTGATGCTGGGAGGGATTGGGGGCAGGAGGAGAAGGGGACAACAGAAGATGAGATGGCTGGATGGCATCACTGACTCGATGGACATGAGTTTGAGTGAACTTTGGGAGTTGGTGATGGACAGGGAGGCCTGGTGTGCTGCAATTCATAGGGTTGCAAAGAGTCGGACATGACTGAGCGACCGAATTGAACTGAACTCTTCAAGTGAAAATTCACACTCACATACACATGTATGTGTGTATATACACTGTATTAATAGTCTGAAAAATATATCATCTTATAAAATATTCATATCTGTCTTCTATATCCTTACTTTCAATAGAACTGTATTGACAATTGAACAGAATTCCATATACGATGCAATAAAAATTTCCATCTACCTGATGAATGATTAAGTAAAATATAGTATAGACATGCAATGGAATATTGTTAGGCAATAAAGAAGAATTAAATGCTTCTACATTGTACAACTTGACTGAATCTTGAAAATATTTTCCTAAATGAAAGAAGTCAAATGTTGCTATGAACGAACATTCATGTAAAAGTTTTTGTGTGAACATATGTTTTTAAATTCTCTTGAGAATGTCCCTAGGAGGAGAATTGCTGGACCATTTCATAATTTTATGTTTAGGTTTCTGAGGAACCATCTAACATTTTTGGGCAGTGATACGAGTTTGCACACTCATGTCCATCGAGTTGGTGATGCCATCCAACCATCTCATCCTCTGTCATTCCCTTCTCTTCCTGCCTTGAATCTTTTCCAGCATCATGGTCTTCTCCAATGAAGTCAGTTCTTCACATCAGATGGCCAAAGTATTGGAGTTTCATTTTCAGCATCAATCCTTCCAATTCAGGACTGATTTCCTTGAGGATAGACTGGTTGGATCTCCCTGTAGTCCAAGGGACTCTCAAGAGTCTTCTGCAACACCACAGTTCAAAAGTATCAATTCTTCTGCACTCAGCTTTCTTTATAGTCCAACTCTCACATCCATACATGACTACTAGAAAAACCATAGCTTTGACTAGACAGACCTTTGTTGGCAAAGTAATATTTCTGCTTTTTAATATGCTGTCTAGGTTGGTCATAGATTTTCTTCCAAGGAACAAGTGTCTTTTAATTTCATAGCTGCAATCACCATCTGCAGTGATTGTGGAACCCAAGAAAATAAATTCTGTCACTGTTTCCATAGTTTCCCCATCTATTTGCCATAAAGTGATGGGACCAGATGCCATGATCTTAGTTTTTTAAACATTGAGTTTTAAGCCAAATTTTTTACTCTCCTCTTTCACTTTCATCAAGAAGCTCTATAGAGCCTTTGCTTTCTGCCATGAGTGGTGTCATCTGCATATCTGAGGTTATTGATATTTCTCCCTGCAATCTTGATTCCAGCTTGTGCTTCATCCAGCCCATTGTTTCTCATGATGTACTCTGCATATAAGTTAAATAAGCAGGGTGACAATATACAGCCTTGATGTACTCCTTTTCCAATTTTGAGCCAGTCTGTTGTTCCATGTCCAGTTCTAACTGTTACTTCTTGACCTGCATACAGATTTCTCAGGAGGCAAGTAAGATGGCCTGATATTCTCATCTCGTTAAGAATTTTCCATAGTTTGTTGTGATCCACACAGTCAAAGGATTTGATATAGTCAGTAAAGCAGAGGTAGATGTTTTTCTGGAACTCCCTTGTTTTCTCAATGATGCAACGGATGTTGGCAATTTGATATCTGGTTCCTCTGCCTTTTCTAAATCCAGCTTGTACATCTGGAATTTCTCTGTTCACATACTGTTAAAGCCTGGCTTGGAGAATTTTGAGCATTACTTTGCTAGCGTGTGAGATAAGTGCAATTGTGCGGTAGTTTGAACATTCTTTGGTGTTGCCTTTCTTTGGGATTGGAATGAAAACTGACCTTTTCCAGTCCTGTGGACACTAGTGAGTTTTCCAAATTTGCTGGCATATTGAGTGCAGCACTTTCACAGCATCATCTTTTAGGATTTGAAATAGCTCAACTGGAATTCCATCACCTCCACTAACCTAGTTCGTAGTGATGCTTCCTAAGGCCCACTTGACTTCACATTCCAAGATGTCTGGCTCTAGGTGAGTGATCACACCACCGTGGTTATCAGGGACGTGAAGATCTTTTTGTACAGTTCTTCTGTGTATTCTTGCCATCTCTTCTTAATATCTTCTGCTTCTGTCAGGGCTTCTCTGATAGCTCAGTTGGTAGAGAATCTACCTGCAGTGTGGGAGGCCTGGGTTTGTTTCCTGGGTTGGGAAGATCCCCTGGAGAAGGGAAAGGCTACCCACTCCAGTATTCTGTCTTAGAGAATTCCATGGGTCATAAAAAGTTGGGCTCAACTGAGCGACTTTAACTAAGCCGACGTATGTGCTTATTAGCCATTTGTATATCCTTTAAATGTCTATTCAAATCCATTGATCATTTTATATGGTGTTATTTGTCTTTTTATTTTTGAGTTAGAAGAGATTTTATGATATATTATAGATACAAATCCTTTGTTAAGCGTACAATTTGCAAATATTTTCTCCCATTCTATGGATGACCTTAATAGTTATTGATAACGTCCTTTGATTCACAAAGGTTTTAATTTTTGACTTATATATTTTTCTTCTGTTGCTTATGCTTTTGATGTCATAGCTAAGAGTACCTTGCCAAATTCAAGGTGAGAAAATTTATCCCTATGATTTTTTCTTATGAGTTTTACAGTTTTAGCCCTTTCATTTAAGTCTTTGACTCATTTTGAATTAGCTTTTGTATGTAGTATGAGGTATAGATCTAAATTCATTCTTTCGCATATGGAAATCCAGCGTATATAGCACCATTTGCTGAAAAGACTGTTCTTTCTCATTTAATGGTCTTGGCACCTTTGTCAAAAATCAACTTACCAAAGAGGTTTGGGTTTGTTGTAATTCTATTGCATTGGTCTAAATGGAATATCATATCCATTGATATGATGGATGGTCATCTAAATGGTCTATCCTTATGCCAGTTTCCCATTGTTTTGATTATTTTAGCTTTTGTAATAAGTTTTTATATCAGAAATTGTGACTCCTTCATCTCTGTGGTTGTTTTTCAAGATTGTTTTGGCTGTTATGTGTCCCTTGAATTTCAATATAAAATTTAAGATTAGCCTTTCAGTCTGTGCAAAAGAGAATGTTACAACTTTGATGGGGATTATTTTTGACTCTGTAGACCTATGTGGAGTATTGCCTTCTTAACAGTATTAACTCTTCCAATCCATGAACATAGAATGATGTCTTTTCATTTATCTAGGTCTTCCTTAATGTCTTTCAATCATGTTTCCTAGTTTCCAGTATACAAGTCTTGCACTTTTGGGGTTAAATTATATCCTAAGATTTTATTCTTTTTGATAATATTGTAAATGGAATTATTTTCTTAATTTCATTTTATATCATTCATTGCTAGTGTATAGAAATACAACTAACTTTTGTATATTGATCTTATATCCTGAAACCTTGCTGAACTTGTTTATTAGTTCCAATAGTATTTTTTAGTGGCTTATTTAGATTTTGCTCCATTATATGGTCATGTCATCTACAAATAGTTTTATTTGTCAGTTTTATCTCACTTTCTTCCTTTCCATTTCTGCTGCCATTTATTTCTTTTCTTTCCTAATTTTCATGGCTAGATCCTCAGTTTTGGACAGGCCAAGTTAGAGGTGCTTGAGCATTATTCAAGTGGATAAGTCAAGGAGATGACTGACTATTCAGGTCAGGAGAGAGATCTGGTCTAGAGATTAAAATTTAGTAGATGTTAAATGAAGCCCCTTGAAAAGATGACCTTGCCCAAGAAGAATTTTTAGAATGAGAAGAGGGCCAAAACAGAGATCAACATCCTATCAGGACTGGGAATAGGAAGAAGGTATCACAAAGGAAACTAAGTAGTCACTGCCAGAAAATTAAGAACTAAATCTTGAGAACTGATGTCATGGAAGTCAAGTGAAGCAAGAATTTCGGAAAAGTGGAGGTGGTCATTAGAGTATATGAAATGTTTCGAATGCTGCTGTAAAGTTTAGTAAAATAATGTCTATGGTAGATTAAAATGCTTAAGAGGCAAAGATAACTAAAGGTGATGGTGAAGATGCTAAAGATAGAGGGGATAATTAGCAGCCTATATTTATTTCACTCAGTAAATACTATTCTTGGATTTGGATTATACCTGAATTTTTTGTGTATTGCTTATGACTTTTAATGTGAAAGAAAACTCACTGTAGAGCTCTCTTTTCTTGGAACACCTTGTTCTAATGGACAGGTGCCAGATAGAAGCAGTCTGATCAATTCTGTCTACTCCAGAGTGTCTTACAGTATGTTCTGACTTGCATTAGAATCACCAGCAATACTTTTTTTAAAGATACAGATTGGTGGGTATAATTACAGACCTATTGAATCACAATCCCAGGAACCATACCCTGGAATCTGTGTTTTAACAAGTTTCCTCAGATCATTCTCATGCATTCCTAAATTTGAGAAATATGAGTTTATTTGTCTGCCTCTG
This sequence comes from Capra hircus, assembly GCF_001704415.2. Taxonomy (NCBI): domain Eukaryota; kingdom Metazoa; phylum Chordata; class Mammalia; order Artiodactyla; family Bovidae; genus Capra; species Capra hircus. The sequence goes on from NW_017189517.1 coordinate 41,755,367, forward strand.
TGTTCATGGGTGCACAGCCTCACAGAATGTTTGCCAAGTGTCAAACATTCTGTTATGTTACCAATGAAGTCATCACTGTTTGGCTGAAATAGTGGTGTCCATTTTCTGTAGATTATTAAATCTTTCACTGGTCAGACTCTGTCTTTCCATACTCTTCACTTCTTAAGGTCCTTGCTTCCAGCTCATCCTATATTCCCTTTGATCAGTAACTACACCAACAAACAAAAAAGTACAGCTTAGGGGTAGAATTTGACCATCTAATCCAAGTCTTTAGGTTCTCTGTAAAATGATGAACCTATACCAAATGATATCTAAATCCATTTCTAGGTTGCTAACAGCATCTCATACTTCTCAGCTTCATACCTCTTTGGACTTTTCTTTCTGTAGAGTCCTGACCAATAGTTAGTCCCTTTTCTTTCTTCTCTATTTACTCCATGTGCTCACTCACAGAGTGTGATTTCTTTTATTTATTTTAGCATGAGGTAAAGTTGGGACTAAAATGATCTTGGCAATTTTCTGCTCTAATCCTCATTTTTAAAGATAAGAAAACTGAAGGCCAGTCATGAAACAACTTACCCAAAGTAACATAGGTAGTGATCCATCTAGAATCAGGGCTTTTCCAGGGCTCTTCTCACTATAGCAGGGATAGTTGTCCCTGGAGAAGACAAACAAATAATTTTTCGTATGTTCTTCAAGAAGGACCAAATCTAGGGTGCAAAACGAAGAACTGAAAGAAAACAGTAAGTTTCTTTTTAAGCTTAGCCTGTTAAAGAGATTTAACTTTCAGCCACTGTATTAGTTTTCATTTTCCTCCCCTTCTCTGCCAGTAACAATAAAATGACTGCTGTGGCACTGTAAGCAAGGCAAGGTATTATACTTAAATCTGAGTTTAAATGATTTACAATTGAGTGGGAAGACTCATGTATTGAATTTACCAAACTATTTCTGAATGCCACAGACAAGCCATGTGACCTTCATCAAATCACAATGGGTCTCTGTCCCTCAGTTTCTTCATCTTTCAGGACAGACTCTGCTCAGAGTGCTTAGGCAAAGACCAATGAGAAAGAAGTGACAAAAAAAGAAAGAAGTTACTTATATTCAAGGAGAATCACCTCTGGACAACTTAGTGACTGCCTTTTACGAAGGATAAAATTGAGCCACAGAAAGGTAAATGGGCTCTTCATTGCCTTCTACTGTGGCTTGACTAATATTCACTTTTGAAAACTTTAAAAAATCTTCAAGATGAAGAGAATATCATATTTTAAGATGTGAGAAAAACCTAGAGTAAGAGAAGATGTTTTTCTTCCTACTGATCTTTTTCTTTCTAAATAAGCCTTTTGGATATTACCAAAAGTGTCATTTGAAAGTGAGCATGAAATAGAGACAGGAAAAGAAAGCGATCATTCAAAGAGAATTTGACAAAAAAAAATGATCATAGGGAGAAAAAAAGAACCTCAGAGAAACGTGGTAAAATCAAGCAACTTGCATGAAAAGAACATGTGGTGCTGTGTAGTAGTAGGTGCCAAGGAGGATAGATGGAAAATAGCATGCGCCTGACCAAAGATGTATTTTTTTTTAAATTAAGAACAGTAGGAGATAAATGGGCAGTCTCCAAGGTGCTCTGGAAAATCAATCACAAACATCTAGAAGCAGCTGACTTAATTCATTCTATTTCTATTACAATAAATCTGACTGGCATATAAAATTCGTGTGCTTGGAAATACTAGCCTGAAAAATAACTTTTGGGCTCTTGCTTGAATTTTTATATGAATAAAGAAAACTAGGAAACCACCAAAAAACACAGAGAATCCAACTATTTCTTTCTCCAGAGAATATTTGAAGACCTAGATCCAACCCAGTATGTGGATAATAGTTGACTATATAAAATAATCAGTAAATTTTGATTATCCAAAATTAGGGGTCTGCCTTTTATACATGAAGATACAGAACTTCCACTAGGACAGGTAGTTGGAATGCCTTACTGGGGGTGGGTTTTGAACTGACGCATCTGTACTAACACTGCCTCCCTCCTGTTCAATGTTAAGAGGCTGGGCATGGAACAGAATTAACTGAATGGCCCGCCCAGGGTTTTGGCCGATGACTGGGGCCTCATTAGCACTTTGGTCCAGCTAACTGATTCTAATGAAAACTCCACTGAAGTGGCTGTAATGGATTCAAAAGCCTTATATTATGTGTGTGTGTGTGCTCAGTCACTCAGTCGTGTCCCTCTCTGTGCAACCCTATGAACTGTAACCCACCAGGTTCCTCTGTCCATGGGATTCTTGAGGCAAGAATACTGGAGTGGGTTGCCATGCTCTGCTCCAGGGGATCTTCCTGACCCAGGGACTGAACTTGTGTCTCCTGTATTGGCAGGCAGATTCTTTACTGCTGCACCATGTGGGAGCTACTGAAAAAGAACAATTATCTTTTATAACACAAGATCTGTGATGACCTAGAGGGGTAGGATGGGGGAGGGGAGGGAAGCTCAAGAGGACGGGGATATATGTATAATTATGGCTGATTTGCATTGTTGTATGGAAGAAACCAACACAACATTGGCAAGCAATTTTCCTCCAATTAAAAAATAAATCAAAAAAAGAAACCTCCATAAGCTTAATTGATAATAGGCAAATTACTTCAAAATAGTCAAGCTCTTTTCATGGATGTTGCTGGGCATTTGGTGGGCTCAGCAGGTACTTACCAAGTATACTAGGGACTTGTATCCCTCAATTTTGGCAAATTTTCTTGCACTATTAGATAATTTCATCCATTCATTTTCACTCTTCCTGAACTTTTATTAGGTGGCTATTATACTCTCTGATTGGCCCTCAAGTTTTATTATCTTTCCTCTTCTTTTTACCTCTTTATCTTTGGTTTTGCTTTTTTGAAAAAAATACACTTTATATTTTAGAGCAGTTTAGGGTAACAGCATCAGTGGATGGAAGGTACAGAGGTTGCCCTTGTACCCCTGGCCCTTATGCATGCATAGCCTCCGCCACTCTCAAAATCCCCTACCAGAATGGTACCCTTATTACAGCTGATGAACTTACACGGACACATCATAATCACCTGAAGTCCATACTTCACATTAGGGTTCATGCTTGGTGTTGTATACATTATGGGTTTTGACAAATGCAAATGACATGTGTCCACCACTATGGTATCATACAGAATAGGTTCACTTCCCTAAAAATTCTCTCTGCTCCACCTATTCATCCCTCCCTCTTCACTAACTCCTAGAAGCCACCTTTCACTGTCTGTATAGTTTTGCTTTATCAAGAATGCCCCATGGTTGAAATCATATAATATGTAGCATTTTAGATTGGCTTATTTCACTTAATAATATGCATTTACTATTCCTCCATGTCTTTTCATGGCTCATCTATATTTAGTGCTGAATAATATTTCAATGTTTGAATCTACCACAGTTTATTTGTGCATTCACCTACTGAAGGACATCTTACTTGCTTCCAAGTTTTGAAAATCTTGAATAAAGCTGCTAAAAACATCTATGTGCAGGTTTCTGTGTGGACATGTTTTCAGCTCCATTGAGTAAATAATGAGGAGTGCTGGATTGTATGGTAAGAGCGTGTTCAGTTTTGTGAGAAGCTACCAATCTGTCTTACAAAGTGGCTGTGCCACGTTGTATTCCCACCAGCGATAGATTAGAGCTCCTGTTGCTATACATCCTGGCCAGCATTTTGTGGTGTTGGTGCTCTGGATTTTGGTCATTCTAATAGTTGTGTAGTGGTATTTCATTGTTGTTTTAATTTTCATTTCCCTGGTGAAATATAATGTGAGTAACTTTTATGTACTTACTTTCCATCTGTATATCTTCTTTGGTGAAATGTCTGTTAAAGTCGTTGGCCCATTTTAAAATATTGTTTGTTTTCTTATTGTTGTGTCTTAAGAGTCTGTGTATTTTAGATAACAGAACGTTATCAAATGTATTTTGCAAATATTTAATCTTAATCTGTGGTTTAACATTTAAGTTTATAACACATTTTGAAGTACTTTTTATGAAGAGTGGAAGATCTGTGTCTAGATGTTATTTTGGATGTGGATGTCTGATTACTCTAGCACCATTTCTTAGAGTGACTGTTTTTGCTCCCTTGTACTGTCTTTCCTCCTTTGTGTAATATCAGTTAACTGTATTTATCTAGGTCAGTTTATGGGATCTTTCTTTTGTTCCATTGATCTGTTTGTCTATTCTTTTGCCAGTGCCACACTGTCGTGATGACAGTAAGTCTTGAAGTTGGATAGGTTCAATCATCCAACTTTGTTCTTCTACTTCAATATTTTGCTGGTCATTCTGAGTCTTTTGCCCCTCTGTAAAAACAGTAGGGTAAGTTTGTCAATATTCACTAAATAAAGTCCTGGTGTTTCGATTGGGGTTGTATTGAATCTATAGATCAAGCTGAGAATAACCAATATTTTGGCTATTTTGAGTCTTCCTATCTGTAAACATGGAATATTTCTCCATTTATTTAGTCCTTGATTGATTTCTTTCATTAAAAAGATTTGTAGTTTTCTTCATATATATCTTGTACATATTTTGTTAGATTTACATCTAAGTATTTCATTTTTTGGTTTTAATGTAAATGGTATTGTGTTTTTAAAAAGGAATGTATTTCAGTCAGTTCTAATCAGGTGGATGAACCTAGAGTCTATTATACAGAGTGAAGTAAATCAGAAAGAGAAAAATAAATACCATATTCTAATGCATATATACAGAATCGAGAAAAATGGTACTGAAGAATTTATTTGCAGGGCAGCAATGGAGAAACAGACAGAGAATAGACTTATGGACATGAGGAGAGGGGAGGAGAGGGTGAGATGTATGGAAAGAGTAACATGGAAACTTACATTACCAAATGTAAAATAGATAGCCAATGGGAATTTGCTGTATGGCTCAGGACACTCAAACAGGGCTCTGATCAACCTAGGGGGGTGAGATGGGGAGGGAGATGGGAGGGAGGTTCAAAAGGGAAGGGATATGTGTATACCTATGGCTGATTCATGTTGAAGTTTGACAGAAAACAACAAAATTCTGTAAAGCAATTATCCTTCAACTAAAAATAAATAAATTAAAAAAAGAAGTAGTAGCAGTGGGTGGGTTGGGAAAATCATCAAAACAGAGGAATCTAAAATAAAACATAAGAGATTTTAAAAAATAGTATTGTGTTTTTAATATCAAATTTCACCTGTTCATTGATAGGAAAGTGGCTGATCTGTCTATGTGAATCTTGTATCCTTTATTTTCCCTATCATTACTTATTAATTCCAGGAATTTTAGGTCATTAAAAAAAATTTTCTTCATAGACTGTCATTTTATCTGCAAACAATGAAAGTTTTACTTATTTCTCCCCTATAAGTTTACCTTTTATATCCTTTTATTGTCTTATTGCATTAACGATCAATAGAATTTGCAGTTCAATGTTGTAAAGAAGTGATGACCATATGTCCTTGTCTTGTTCCTCATCTTAGCCGAAGAGATTCTAGTTTCTTACCATTAAATATGATATTAGTTGTAGGTTTCTTATAGATGTTCTTTATTGAGTCACCCTCTAGTCCTACTATGCTGAGAGTTTTAATCATGAATGATTCTTGGATTTTGTGAAATGCTTTTTCTACCTCTAGTTTTTAAATTAATCAATTTATTTTAATTGGAGGTTAATTGCTTTACAATATTGTAGTGGTTTTTGACATACATTGACATGAACAAGCCATGGGTATACATGTGGTCCCCATCCTGAACCCCCCTTCCACCTCTCTCCCCATCCCATCCCTCTGGGTTGTCCCAGTGCACCAGCTTTGAGTGTCCTGTTTCATGCATTGAACTTGGACTGGTGATCTATTTCACAATGGTAATATACATGTTTCAATGCTATTCTCTCAAAGCATCCCACCCTCAACTTCTCCCACAGATCCAAAAGTCTGTTCTTTATATCTGTGTCTCTTGTGCTATCTCACATATAGGGTCATCATTACCATCTTTCTAAATTCCATATATATGCATCAATATACTGTATTGGTGTTTTTCTTTCTGACTTACTTCATTCTGTATAATAGGCTCTAGTTTCATCCACCTCATTAGAACTGATACAAATGCATTCTTTTTAGTAGCTGAGTAATATTCCATTGTGTATATGTACCACAACTTTCTTATCCATTCATCTGCCAATGGACATCTAGTTTGCTTCCATGTCCTAGCTATTTATAAACAGTGCTGTGATGAACACTGGGGTACACGTGTCTCTTTCAATTCTGGTTTCTTCCTACTTCTATTGATTTTGTTTGATTTTTCGATTTTTAGCTTGTTGGTGAGTTACATTAATTGATTTTCAAATGTTGAACCAGTGTTACATACCCAAGATAAATCCCACTTGGCCATTGTGTAAAATCCTTTCTGTTTTGGATTTCAAATTTTCTATTGGATTCAATTTGCTGCTATTTTATTGAGGATTTTTGAATTGATGTTCATGAGAGATATTGGTCTGTAGTTTTCTTTTCTTGTAATGTCTTTGTCTGGTATTTGTATTAGGGTGTTGTTGGTCTCACAGAATGAGTTAAGTATTCCTTCTGCTTCTATCTTCTAGAAGAGATCAATCATATAGAATTGGTACAATTTCTTCTTTTAATGTTTGGCAGAATTCAACAGTGACCTCTGGGCATAGTACTGTCTAGTTTGGAAGGTTATTAATTATTGATTCCATTTCTTTAATACATATATGGCTATTCAAATAGAGTGTTTGTTCCTGTGTAACTTTTGGCTGTTTTGCTTTTTAGATGGAAGATTTGCTCTACTTTATCTTCTAACATCTTAATGAAATTGATTTTATTAATTCCAAAAGCATCTTCTTATTTTTTATTCTTTTTCCAAAGAATTCTGCTCTTGTACTATGGATATGATAATTTCTTAATTTTCTAGGGATATTAATGTAAGCTTTTAAAAAGTCTTCTTTTGTTTTAATGGAAGCTGAAGAATTGATGCTTTTGAACTGGTGTTGGAGAAGACTTTTGAGAGTTCCTTGGACTGCAAGGAGATCCAACCAGTCCATGCTAAAGAGATCAGTCCTGGGTATTCATTGGAAGGACTGATGTTGAAGCTGAAACTCCAATATTTTGGCCACCTGATGCGAAGAGCTGACTCATTTGAAAAGACCCTGATGCTGGGAAAGATTGAGGGCAGGAGGAGAAGGGGATGACAGAGGATGAGATGGTTGGATGGCATCACTGACTTGATGGACATGGGTTTGGGTAGACTCTGGCAGTTGGTGATGGATAGGGAGGCCTGGCGTGCTGTGGTTCAGGGGGTCACAAAGAGTCGGACACGACTGAGCGACTGAACTGACTGAACTGACTGAACTGAATCTCTTGGAAAGTTTCCCAAATATGGAAAGAGACAGAGAGAGGGAGAGAAGGGGGGAAGAGAGAGAGAATGAGAATTCAGTATAATGGTAAAATACAAAGTTTATTTATAAGAATCAGTAATATCGTCACTATCTACAAACAATCCATTAAAGAATTTAATGGAACAGAACATTTTCGCAATGGTAACAAAAAAGGAAAAAATGTGCTTAGCAAAAACTGTGCAAAGCATATGAGGAAAATACTACTGAAAGACAAGATATCTGAAGAAATGAAAAGACATACTCTATTCGTGAATAGGGAAGATTCACATTGTAAAGCTGTGGATTATATCTAAGTTAATTTATAAACTTAAATGCAGTGAAGTTGCTCAGTCGTGTCCAACTCTTTGCGACCCCGTGGACTGTAGCCCGCCAGGCTCCTCGGTCCATGGGATTCTCCAGGCAAGAATACGGAATGGGTTGCCATTTCCTTCTCCAGGGGATCTTCCCGACCCAGGTATCAAACCCAGGTCTCCCACATTGCAGGCAGACGCTTTAACCTCTGCACCACCAGGGAAGCCTTATAAACTTAATGCAACCCCAATAAAGTGTCAGTAGTTTTTCTTGAAAAGTATTCTAAAGTTCATATGGAAAAAAAAATCAAAAACAACTGGGACTCTGTGAAACAGAAAAATCAAATATTGAATCATATTATAAAGCCTCAGATGTTAGAACTGTGTGATATTGGTGAATAGACACCCAGGTGAAACAGAAATAATTCAGAAACAGACCCAAATAGATATAGGAATTTAGTATAGGGCATCTCCAGTCTATGTGGTAAAAGTGTAACTTTGGAGGGAAATTATGTCACTAAGACAGCAATATAAATTGTGTTTTACTTCACTCCTTCTCATAAAAAGAACAACTAACATACTATTGAAGAACATAACACCATTGAGAGAATCATAGAACACTGAGGTGAGACTGAAACACTTCCTGCACCACAGAGATCAAGATAGACAGCATTAGAAGCATAAGAGAAGCAGCTACATATTTACTATATTGCCCTCCCCCAGGCCTGTGCAGCACCATATGAAGAGGTGTCATCTGACCTCTGGTTTCTCCAGTGAGAAAAAAAGCTGAAGGGACAACTGGCATTCCTCTTCTAGCAATGTGGGTCATTTGTTGGAATCCCTCCCCTGATCTCACATCATGGGAATTGTAGGGGAATCTGTGGGACTCAACCACTGGGAATCTAATTGGGATGGAGAAGGAGGGAGGGGCTTACAACAACCAGCAGCAGATCTTGGCATACCAAGTTCACACCTGCAGTGCCAAGTAGTAATCTCAACCAGCAGCATTGCTCGTCTGCAGAACCAAGTTTGTGGAGCATTCTGACAACAGAACTTGGTGAGGTGAAGATGTGCCTAATATAATCTTCAGACAAGGAGTTTTGCTGGCTCTAGAGCCTAGTTGCCTGTGACCAGGCAAGGAATTGAATCACATCCAATCTGCTGTGGAGAATATCTTCTGGCTTCATTTGACCAGAAAGGCTGGTGACAATTCCCAGAAGTTGTGCAGCCCAGTGGCACTTGAGCCTAGATGTGGGTGGGCAGAACCAATAGTTTGCAGAGCAAAGCCAGTGGCCTCACCTGACCAGGGAATTCAGTGCACATTCTAGCCTGATTTGTGTCCCCAAACAATGTACTATACAGGCCCAGGGTCATAATCTGTCACCCTGATAAGGTAGAGATGCTAATTCACAGTCCCATCTATTGATACTAGTGAATACAGTACCCAATCTTGACTATCTAGAAATCCTGGCCAGAGAATCTAGGCAAATTCAGAGTCTATCCTATACCTTCAGTTAAGTAAGGAACAAAGCCAGTATCCTAGCCAGCTGTTCTCAGCCAGTGGCAACCCCACCCCCACCCCACCCACCCACCCCATGTGCATCCTCAGGGCTTGAACAATTGCCTTACCCCAGTACAGACCATAATAGCAGACTCCACCTGCCTAAGGGCACTACCAGAAGACATACTCAGAAATCTAAACTGAACTGACTGCTGAAGAAAATTCTCTGCTAAAGTAAACCTGCAAAATCTGGAAAAGGAGCTTGATTACTCAAATGTGAAGATATCAATAGTAGGAATCAAGAATCATGAAAAATCGGGTAAATATAACACCACCAAAGGAAACTAGCAAAGCTTCAATAACTGACCCTAAAGCATTGGAGATCTATGTGCTGTTAGATGAAAAATTTCAAAATAACCTTCTTAAAGGAGTTTAGTGAACTATAAGAAAACAGACAACAAGTGAAATTAGGAAAATAGTGCATGAACAAAATAAGAAGTACAAGAAAATAGCAACCATAAAAAAAAAAAGAAATCCTTGCATTGAAAAATACAATAACCAAGCTGGAGAATTTGATAGAGGATTTCAAAAGTAAACTCAATCGAGTATGTGTACTTCTCCCCTAAACTTCCCTCCCATCCAGGCTGCCACATATCACTGAGCAGAGTTCCATGTGCTATACAGTAGCAAGAAAATTTTAAGGCAAAAACCAGAATGCAGCCTGCTATTATTTTGTGAAATAAATAGGGAAAATAAAAATATTCATATTTGCTTATATTTATATAAAGAAATAATAAAAAGGCAAACAAGAAACTAATAAAATGATTTCCTGTTGAAGACTGGGAATGAGAAGGAGGTGGATGGAGGCAAAGTTAAGGGTGTTTCTAAATGTGACTACTCAGAGTCATACAATGTTTGTCCCTCAGTGCATGTTCAAGTCCCTGTTTTCAATAGTTCGTAGTATATTCCCAGTAGTAGAATTGCTATGAAGTGAAGTGAAGTGAAGTTGCTCTGTCGTGTCTGACTCTTTGCGACCCCATGGACTATAACCTACCAGGTTCCTCCATCCACGGGATTTTCCAGGCAAGAATACTGGAGTGGGTTGCCATTTCCTTCTCCAGGAGATCTTCCCAACCCAGGGATTGAACTCGGGTCTCCCACATTGTAGGCAGACGCTTTACCGTCTGAGCCACCAGGGAAGTCTTATCGTGTGGTAATTCTATGTTTATTTTTTTGAGTAACTGCCATAATGATTTTTACAGCAACTGCACCATTTTATATTCCCATCAATGGTGCATGAAGGTTCAGATTTCTCCATATCCTTCCCAACATTTAATATTTTATGGGTTTTTAAAAAATGATAGTCAACCTAATGTGTATGAAATGGGTATCTCATTGTAGTTTTGATTTGCATTTCCCTAATGATTAGTGATATTGACCTTTTCTTATGCCTGTTGGTTGTCTGTACATCTTCTTTGGAGAAATGTTTATGTCCTTTGCCTATTTTTTTAATTAGGTAGTTTCTTTTCTTGTTGTTTTCATCATTACAAGAGTTCTTTATATATTTAGAATGCAAATTCCTTATCAGATGTATGATTTATAAATATTTTCTCCCATTCTGTGTGCTACCATTTTACTCTATGGATAATGTCTTTTGATGCACAAAAAAATTCTTAATTTTGATGAAATCCAATTTATCTAGCTTTCTTTTGTTGCCTTTAGTGTCATATGCAAGAAATCATTGCCAAATCCAAAGTTATGAAGCTTCTCCCTTGTTTTCTTCTCAGGCTTTTAACAGTTTTAGCTCTTATGTTAGGTATTTGAGGGCTTTCCTTGTGGTTCAGCTGGTAAAGAATCTGCCTGCAATGTGGGAGACCTGAGTTCGATCCCTGGGTTGGGAAGATCCCCTGGAGAAGGAAAAGGCTACCTACTCCAGTATTCTGGCCTGGAGAATTCCACGGACTGTATAGTTCTTGGAGTAACAGAGTCAGACACAACTGAGCAACTTTCACTTCACTTCAGTTAGGTATTTGAACCATTTTGGGTTAATTTTTATATATGATACAAGATAAGGGCAGTTTCATTCTTTTATGTGACTATCCATTTTCCCCAGAACCATTTGTTGAAAAGAATGTCCTTTCCCCACTTAATCATCTTGGTACCCTTATCAAAGATCATTTGACTATATGTGAGGATTTATTTCTGGGTTTCTCTTCTATTCCATTGATCTGTATGTCTATCATTTTGCCAGTATTACACTGTTTTCATTAATATAGCCTTGTAGTAACTTATTTAAAATCAGGAAGTTTGAGATCTCCCACTTCATCTTTTTCAGGATATTTTTGGCTGTTAGGGATCTCTAGAGATATTATATAAACTTTAGGGTGTATTTTGCTGTTTTTGGAAAATATACCATTGAGATTTTGATAGGTATTGTTATTGAATCTATAGATCTGTAGATGGACATTTTAACAATATTAAGTCTTCCAACCCACGAACACAGACATCTTTCAATTAATTTCTTTCACCATCATTTTGTAGTTTTCAGTATATGTCTTTTACCACCTTGGTTAAGCTTATTTCTAAGTATTTTATTCTTTTTTTTTGTGATGTTATAAATGGAACTGTTTTCTTACATCACTTTTTAGATTGTTCATTGTTAGTGTATAGGAAAGCAACTGATTTTTTTCTGTTTGATTTTCTTGCAACTTTGTGCAATTCATTTGTTAGTTCTTGCAGATTTCCAGCTATGTGGCCTTTAGCATGTTACTTAATCTTCTGTGCCTCAGGTTTCTCATCTGTAAAATGAAAATAATGGTAGCGTCTAATTCATAGGCTTGATGTGAAGATTATATGAAGTAGTTCATATAAGCACTTGGCTTCCTGCCGGCCAATGCAGGAGACTTAAGAGATGTGGGTTCGATCCCTGTGTTGGGTAAACCCCTTGGAGAAGGAAATGGTGACCCACTCCAGGATTCTTGCCTGGAGAATCCCATAGACAGCAGAGCCTGGTGGGCTATAGTCCATAGAGTCATAAAAAGTTTGGTCGCAAAAAGTGGGTCACAAAAAGTTGGACACAACTGAAGTGACTTAACATAGCACATATTAGCACTTAGAACAGTATCTGTCTCATAGTACTCATTCAGTAAATGTTGGATATTATATATTTTAAATTGTATAGAAAATGTAACTAGGGCAAAAAACTATAATTTCACAAGTATCATGCTTCAGTGAAGCAAAGTAAGAAAATTTACTTGATTTAAAGAAAAATATTAAGTGAATTATAGCACAGATAACGGGACATAGCAAAAACTGAGAGTTGATAGATGACTGAAGTTTGGAAAACTTGAAAGCACTGTATTGGAAAGCTTTGAAATTAAGTTTTCCCCTTACTTTCTTGATTAATGTTTCAAAAGTCTTAGTGAAGTTTTCGTCAGAGCTTCCCTTTCCTGCAACAATTGATGTAAGAACTAATTTATTAGAAAAAGCATTTGAACTGAAAATAAAGATAGAAGCCCATGACCATGACTGCCTGCATGCTACCTCCCACAACACACACAGACACAGACACACACACACAGACACACACACACACACGTCTGCACTTAGAGGGAGAGCCATTTTGCTTTCCTGATGTTTGGGATGGTCAGTACTCAAGCTTTTAAAGTACTCTGCACCTCCAGACTGAATTGCTGTAAAAAAGTGTGATAGGGTCAAGCCTTCAGTTAAGAAGGGTAAGAATATGGAGGGAGTTGGGTGTAGGGTGATCAAAAGTAGAGAAAAATGCAGTGACATACATATGAAGGAGAAGAAAGATGAAAAAAAAAAAAAAGCTGTCCTTAACTTATTTTTAACTATTGTTTCAGGAAAGTTTTACACATCTTGTTTTAATGATTACAATGTGAAAAGTCCTGTCCAATCACTAATATGAGACTCTGTTGTTCAACACACCCTTGGCCATTGGGTGTCATCTTTTGAAGATGCCTGACACTTGCGTCTGATACCTTGAAAGTTAAAAGTGAAAGTTGCTCAATCGTGTCCGACTCTTTGTGACCCCATGGACTGTAATCTCTGTCCATGGAATTCTCCAGGCAAGAGTACTGGAGTGGGTAGCCATTCCCTTCTCCAGGGGATCTTCCCAACCCAGGGACTGAACCTGGGTCTCCTGCATTGCAGGCAGATTCTTTATCATCTGAGCTGAGTCCTTTATGGATCATAGTTGTAACTTTTGCCGTATATGCCTATCATTTTCCCTTGTGGCTCAGCTGGTGAAGAATCTGCCTGCAATGTGGGAGACCTGGGTTAGATCCCTGGGTTGGGAAGATCTCCTGGAGAAGGGAAAGGCCACCCACTCCAGTATTCTGTCCTAGAGAATTCCACAGACTGTATAGTCCATGGGGTTGCAAAGAGCTGGACTCAACTGAGCGACTGAACTGAACTGAAGAGACATGGATTCCATCCCTGGGTCAGGAAGATCCCCTGGAGAAGGAAATGGCAATCCACTCCAGTATTCTTTCCTGGGGAATCCCATGGACAGAGGAGCCTGGTGGGCTACAGTCCACAGGGTTGCAAAGAGTCAGACACAACTGAAGCGACTTAGCACTAGCACTAGTTTATTGATGAATATTTTTTGTGTTATGGAAATTTTTGCTCCCTGCAGGAAATTACTGTTTAGACTCAGATAATGAACACTTGGATAATAAGAACTTCTCTGAACATCCAATAAATTTCATCTTTATTTAATTAGGATTATTTTACCATAAGCATCAATCAATGATTTAAAAACTGATTTATTCTTTAGTGTACTAGTAGTAGCAATATTTTTAAGCCAATAGAAGTCAGTGTTGTAGGTCTTAATAATATACGAGAAAGAACACTTCTGATATCAGTGAACCAGACTGACCAAACGCTTTAACTTGAAATGAACCAGACTATGTCCTACCTAGAAACGTTGCAAAATGGGCTTACATTGGTTGATTGAAAAGAAAAGACACTCAAGAAAGCACTGCAAGGTAGGTATATCAGGCTGTACAAATGTCAAGAACTGTGAAGGTCCTGAGACTTATTTGCATGCCAGTTTCAAGGATATTGGCAGAAGATATGAAACTCCTGGGTCAGAAACAAAAGACTTCATTACTTATTGCACAGCAATCAACATGAGCTTTATGTTCATATCAAGCACCCTTGCCACACCTACTCCTCTTCCCTCAAGATGATGAAGAGGGGGCTTAGTGAAAGCTGTGCACATGGTGGGTTTGCATCACAGCTAAGGAACCCTGAGCTTCGGGAAACTGAGTCATTCATAATTGGCTGTGCATTAACCTGTTCAACTTTTGCTTTATAGGGAAACATTGTTTATTATCCTGGAAGCTTTAATCACCTCCTCTTCACTCCGTTGGTGAGAGGGAGTTCACCCTAGAGTTATGGATGTGGCCAAACAATCTGGATTTAGAAAAGGCAGAGGAACCAGAGATCAAATGGCCAACATATGTTGGATCATAGAGAAAGCAAAGGAATTCCAGAAAAACATCTACTTCTGCTTCACTGAGTATGCTAAAGTCTTTGACTATATTGATCACAACAAACTGTGGGAAATTCTCAGAGATGGGAATACCAGGTCACCTTACCTATCTCCTGAGAAACTTGTAGGCAGGTCAAGAAACAATAGTTAGAACCAGACATGGAACAATGGGTTGGTTCAAAATTGGGAAAAGAGTACATTAAGGCTGTATATTGTCACCCTGCTTATTTAACTTGTATGCAGAGCACATCATGTGAAAGGCTGGGCTGGATGACTCACAAGTTGAAATCAAGATTTTTAGGAGAAATATCCATTTGGTATTTTTCGGGGGACTCCAAAATCACTGCAGTTGGTGACTGCAGCCATGAAATTAAAAGATGCTTGCTCCTTGGAAGAAAAGTTATGAGCAACCTAAACAGCATATTAAAAAGCAGAGACATTGCCAACAAAGGTCCATCTAGTAAAAGCTATGGTTTTCCATTTGTCATGTATGCATGTGAGAGTTGAATTATAAAGAAAGCTGAGTGCTGAAGAATTGATGCTTTTGAACTGTGGTGTTGGAGAAGACACTTGAGAGTCCCTTGGACTGCAAGGAGATCCAATCAGTCCATCCTAAAGGAAATCAGTCCTGAATATTCACAGGAAGGACTGATGCTAAAGCTGAAACTCCAATACTTTGGCCACCTGATGTGAAGAACTGACTCATTGGAAAAGACCCTGATGCTGGGAAAGATTGAAGGCAAGAGGAGAAGGGGATGACAGAGGATGAAATGTTGGATGGCATCACTAACTCTATGGACATGAGTTTGAGTAAGCTCCGGGAGTTAGTGATGGACATGAAAGCCTGGTGTGCTGCAGTCCATAGGGTTGCAAAGAGTTGGACATGACTGAGCGACTGAACTGAGGAAAAATATCAGTAATCTCAGATATGCAGATAATATCAGTGAAGAGGTATTAGAGAGCCTCTTGATGAGGGTGAGCAGAATGGCAACTCACTCCAGTATTCTTGCCTGGAGAATTCCATGGACACAGGAGCCTGGCAGGCTACAGCCCATGGGGTGGCAAAGAGTCAGACACAGTTGAGTGACTAACACTTTGATGAGGAAGAAAGAGGAGAGTGAAAAAGTTGGCTTAAAATTCAACATTTAAAAACTATGATCATGACATCTGGGTCCATCGCTTCATGGCAAATAAATGAGGAAAAAGTAGAAACAGTGACATTTTATTTTCTTGGGCTCCAAAATTACTGTGGATGGTGACTACAGTTATGAAATTAAAAGACACTTACTTCTTGGAATAAAAGCTATGACAAACCTAGACAGCATTTTAAAAAGCAGAGATATCGCTTTGTTGACAAATGTCTGTATAGTAAAAGTTATGGTTTTTCCAGTAGTCATGTATGGATGTGAGAGTTGGACCATAAAGAAGGCTGAGCGCTGAAGAATTGGTGCTTTTGAATTGTGATGCTGGAGAAGACTCTTGAGAGTCCCTTGGACTGCGAGGAGATCAAACCAGTCAATCTTAAAGGAGATCAGTCCTGAATATTCATTGGAAGGACTGATGCTGAAGCTGAAGCTCCAATACTTTTGGCCACCTGATGAGAAGAGCCAAGTCATTTGAAAAGACCCTGATGCTGGGAAAGATTAGGGGCAGGAGGAGAAGGGGGCAACAGAGGATGAGCTGGTTGGATGGCATCACCGACTCAGTGGATATGAGTTTGAGTAAACCCCGGGAGTTGGCGAAGGACAGGAAGGCCTCATGTGCTGCAGACCATGGGGTTGCAAAGAGTCAGACATGACCTAAAGACTGAACAACAACAACAACAGCAAACGTGACACCCAACATTGCAGAGAGAGCTACAGCACTTTATTAGTCACACACATTCACAGCTCAGGGTAGGAGAACACGACCTGCTTTGCAGGGCACACAGGACTGCGTACAGGAACAGAGTTAACCAGGGGCTGCGGGAGGCAAGCTTCGTGATATCAAGAGGATGAGATGTCCCCAGGTTTCCTTAGGAAGATGTGATTATACTGGACAATAAACAAATCTGAATTTTACCCCAGAGGGGGATACTATCTTAATCTTTCATGGATATTTGCTATATAAACATTCTTGCAAGAGCCTCTGCTTGCAAGACATGTGGAAATGTGAGAGACTCATGCATAATTGTCTTCCAGTACAAAGGCAACAGTATTGCAGAACAAGTGTATTTTGATGATGGTAGTAAAAATTCTGTAAGATTATGATAGTTATATGTTAAAATGAGAACTTACCTGATCAATCAGAGTCAATAAGTTTGACAGTTCCTCTTATGATGGATGAAGTCAAATCATACAAATGGACCCTTTCAATTGTATAAAAGGCTAGAATAGATTGTGGGGGAAGGCACATCCAAACTTCTGTATTCTATTGCATTGTTAAACACTAACACGTGTTTAACAACTCCAGGTCTGATATGGCGAGCCTAACTTTCTAGTTAGGTGAATAAAATTATGAGGGAAAAAATTAAGAAAAACAAATCATATTGAGAGTAACTTTAAAAAAATTGTAAAATTTTACTTTTACCTTTTTACAGTTTCCTTTCAGCTGAAGCTCCAACACTTTGGCCACTTGATGTGAAGAGCCAACTCATTGGAAAAGACCTTGAAGCTGGGAAAGATTGAAGGCAGGAAGAGAAGGGCAACAGAGGATGAGATAGTTAGATAGCATCACCGACTCAGCAGACATGAACTTGAGCAAATTCTGGGAGACAGTGGAGGACAGGGAAGCCGGGCATGCTGCAGTCCATAGCGTTGCTAAAAATCGGACATGACTTAGTGACTGAACAAGAACAATTGTTTCCTTATTACAATAAAACAAGTGTAATAAATAACTTTTACTATACAAATTATAAACAGAGTTAGAGGTAGAATAGACTTCTCTGTAGAAATGTTGCCTTCTCAGTGGGGCAGGAAAATCCAACATAATAATCCTCTTTCCATTCCTAGCTCAAATACTACCTCTTTTGAGAAGTCTTTTCCATTTTCCCCTTCTAAAATTAACCTCCTCACATCCTGTAAATGAAAAGGATTTTTATAACATTTATTATAGCATCTATCATATTCTCTTATACTATAATTTTTTAATATCCTCTTCCTGATACGGTTTCTGCCTCCAAGCAGCTTACAGTCTCATATTTCCAAAATAGATATTTCTTTACTTTTTAAATTTCTTTTTCTTTTATTTCTGTGTCTCTCATAGTTCTCTATAGAAGGCAGGTAAATTCTCATTGAATATAATTGGACAAAATAAATGGAAATAATACTATGCTATATATCTGTAACACTTTTAAAACTTAAAGCTCTGTTATATCAAGGACTCTATTTCATGCTTGCAGTATCCTTATAAACATAGGAGGGCTTGCTTTGCTAACCTTATTTGACAACCTTATCTGACACATGAGATAAGTGACTTGCTCTAATTACTGAGTCTTGTTGGGAATGTAAATCAACACAAGTTTTATGTAAAGTAATTTCAAAATCCATATTTCATTCCTCTTTTCCTTCCTTCTTTCTTTCTTTTCTCCTTCCTTTTTTCATTTCTGTCTATCATCTATCTTAAAAATATTCTTACTTTTGATTCAGTAAGTCCACTGATAGGAATGTACTCTAAAGAAATAATTTGAAATAGAGTATTTTTTGTGTTAATTATAATAAATGAAATGTGGAAGCAGCTTAAAATGCCCAACAAGAGGAAAATATTTAAATGCATATGGTAAGCAATACAATAGAACATTTTATTTTAAATAATTTGATGTATTTATTTTTTGCTTATTTTTCTCCTCATATGTATACATGGTTAAAAATAATAACTCAATGTTGTGCTGATATAGGATATATATATATATATATATATCAATTAAATAGAATTGAGAGTCCAAAAATATGCCCTAATATTTGTAATTAATTGACTTTGACAAAGAAGCAGTGACAATTCACTGGGTCCACTCAAAGAATAGTCTTTTCAACAAATAGTGCTGAGACAACTGGCTATCCACAAACAAAAGAATGAATTAGGATTGTTTACATTATCTCCCACACAAAAATTGACTCATAATGGATCATAGACCTAAATGTAATAAAGACTAAGAATATAAAACTCTTACAAGAAGACATAGGAAGAAATCTTCATGACCTCAGATTAGTCAGTGTTTTTCTTAGATATCTTATCAAGAGCACCAGCCGTGAAAGAAAAATACAACGCACAGACTGGAAGAAAACACTTGCAAGCCATAGGCAGTTGACCCTTGAATAAAGTGAAGGTTAGGGGCAGCACCAGATGGTCAACACCGAAATCAGATTGATTATATTCTTTGCAGCCAAAGATGGAGAAGCTCTATACAGTCAGCAAAAACAAGACAGGGAGCTGACTGTGGCTCAGATCATGAACTCTTTATTGCCAAATTCAGACTTAAGTTGAAGAAAGTAGGGAAAACCATTAAACCATTCAGGTATGACTTAAATCAAATCCCTTATGATTATACAGTGGAAGTGAGAAATAGATTTAAGGGTCTAGAGCTGATAGACAGAGTACCTGATGAACTATGGATGGAGGTTTGTGACATTGTACAGGAGACAGGGATCAAGACCATCCCCATGGAAAAGAAATGCAAAAAAGCAAAATGGCTGTCTGGGGAGGCCTTACAAATAGCTGTGAAAAGAAGAGAGGTGAAAAGCAAAGGAGAAAAGGAAAGATATAAGCATCTGAATGCAGAGTTCCAAAGAATAGCAAGGAGAGATAAGAAAGCCTTCCTCAGCAACCAATGCAAAGAAATAGAGGAAAACAACAGAATGGGAAAGACTAGAGACCTCTTCAGGAAAATTAGAGATACCAAGGGAACATTTCATGCGAAGACGAGCTCGATAAAGGACAGAAATGGTCTGGACCTAACAGAAGCAGAAGATATTAAGAAGAGGTGGCAAGAATACACAGAAGAACTGTACAAAAAAGATCTTCATGACCCAGATAATCACGATGGTGTGATCACTCACCTAGAGCCAGACATCCTGGAATGTCAAGTCAAGTGGGCCTTACTATGAACAAAGCTAGTGGAGGTGATGGAATTCCAGTTGAGCTATTTCAAATCCTGAAAGATGATGCTGTGAAAGTGCTGTACTCAATAAGCCAGCAAATTTGGAAAACTCAGCAGTGGCCACAGGACTGGAAAAGGTCAGTTTTCATTCCAATTCCAAAGAAAGGCAATGCCAAAAAATGCTCAAACTACTGCACAATTGCACTCATCTTACACGCTAGTAAAGTAATGCTCAAAATTCTCCAAGCCAGGCTTCAGCAATACACGAACCATGAACTTCGTGATGTTCAAGCTGGTTTTAGAAAAGGCAGAGGAACCAGAGATCAAATTGCTCAACATCCGCTGGATCATGGAAAAAGCAAGAGAGTTCCAGAAAAACATCTATTTCTCCTTTATTGACTATGCCAAAGCCTTTGACTGTGTGGATCACAATAAACTGTGGACAATTCTGAAAGAGATGGGAATACCAGAGCACCTGACCTGTCTCTTGAGAAATCTGTCTGCAGGTCAGGAAGCAGCAGTTAGAACTGGACATGGAACAACAGACTAGTTCCAAATAGGAAAAGGAGAACGTCAAGGCTGTATATTGTCACCCTGCTTATTTAACTTCTAAGCAGAGTACATCATGAGAAACGCTGGGCTGGAAGAAACACAAGCTGGAATCAAGATTGCCAGGAGAAATATCAATAACCTCAGATATGCAGATGACACCACCCTTATGGCAGAAAGTGAAGAGGAGCTAAAAAGCCTCTTGATGAAAGTGAAAGAGGAGAGCGAAAAGTTGGCTTAAAGCTCAACATTCAGAAAACAAAGATCATGGCATCTGGTCCCATCACTTCATGGAAAATAGAAAGGAAAACAGTGTCAGACTTTATTTTTGAGGGCTCTGAAATCACTGCAGATGGTGACTGCAGCCATGAAATTAAAAGGTGCTTACTCTTTGGAAGGAAAGTTATGACCAACCTAGATAGCATATTCAAAAGCAGAGACATTACTTTCCCAACAAAGGTCCATCTAGTCAAGGCTATGGTTTTTCCAGTGGTCATGTATGTATGTGAGAGTTGGACTGTGAAGAAGGCTGAGCACCGAAGAATTGATGCTTTTGAACTGTGGTGTTGGAGAAGACTCTTGAGAGTCCCTTGGACTGCAAGGAGATCCAACCAGTCCATTCTAAAGGAGATCAGTCCTGAATATTCATTGGAAGGACTGATGCTGAGGCTGAAACTCCAATAGTATGGCCACCTCATGAGAAGAGTTGACTCACTGGAAAAGACCCTGATGCTGGGAGGGATTGGGGGCAGGAGGAGAAGGGGACGACAGAGGATGAGATGGCTGGATGACATCACCGACTCAATGGACGTGAGTCTGAGTGAACTCCGGGAGTTGGTGATGGACAGGGAGGCCTGGCGTGCTGTGATTCATGGATTCGCAAATGTCGGACACGACCGAGCGACTGAACTGAGCTGAACTGAGGGGCACCCATCCTCTATGTAGTCAAAATTCCATGTATAACATTGTTGGTTCTCTGTTTCTGCAGTTCCTCAGTATCTGTGATTCCACATCCATGGATTTGACCAACTGCAGATTGTGTAGTACTATAGTATTTACTATTCAAAAAAAATCTACCTATAAGTGGACCCATGCAATTCACATTCATTTTGTTCAATGGTCAACTGTATAAGACAAGGAACTGGTATCCAGAACAGAGAAGTCTTAAAACTCAATGATTGAAAGAAATTTTTTTTTTTAAATAAGGAAAGATTTTGAATTAACATTTCCCCAGGAAAGATCTATGAATGGCTAACAAGGACATGGAAAGATGCTCAACATCATTAGGCATAATGCAAATCAAAACTATAAAGTGATGTCACTTCATAGTCAGTAGAATGGCTATTAGTTAGAATAATAAAAAAGATAACAACAAGTATTGGTGAGGATGTGGAGAAGTTGGAACTCTTATACATTATTTTTTTTAAATTTTAATTGGTGGATAATTGCATTACAATATTGTGTTGGTTTCTGCCATACATCAACATGAATCAGCCATAGGTATACAAATGTCCCCTCCCTCTGAAGCCTCCCTCCCATGTCCCACCCCATCCTACCCCTTTAGATTGTCACATGATTTGAGCTTCTTGAGTCATACAGCAAATTTCCACTGGTTATTTTATATATGGTAATTTATATGTTTCCATGTTCATCTCATCCTCTCTTTCCCTCACTGTGTCCACAAGTCTGTTCTCTACGTCTGCCTCTCCATTGCTGCCCAGCAATTAGGTTCATCAGTACCATCTTTCTATATTCCATATATATATGTGTTAGTATATGATATTTGTTTTTCCCTTTCTGACTTGGTTTACACTGTACAATAGGATCTAGTTTCATCTACCTCACTAGGACTGACTCAAATGTGTTCTTTTTTATGGATAAGTAATTTTCCATTGTATATATGTAGCACAACTTCTTTATCCACTCACCTGTTGATGGACATCTAGGTTGCTTCTATGTCCTAGCTATTGTAAATAGTGCTGCTATGAACATTGGGATATATGAGTCTTTTTTTAATACAAATTTATTTATTTTAATTGGAGGCTAATTACTTTACAATCTTGTATTGGTTTTGAATTATGATTCTCTCAGGGCATATGCCCAGTATTGGGATTGCTGCATCATATGGTGGCTTTCGAGAGTGTTCTGCCTCTTATTCTCTACGAGTTTTATAGTATGCAGCCTTACATTTAGGTCTTTAATCCATTTTGAGTCTATTTTTTTGTACAGTGTTAAGAAGCGTTCTGGTTTCATTCTTTTACTTGTAGCTGTCCATTTTCCCCAGCACCACTTACTGAAGAGGCTGTCTTTGCTCTGTTGTATATTCTTACCTCCTTTATCAAAGATCAGATACTCATAGGTGTGTGGGTTTATCTCTAGGCTTTCTATCTTGTTCCATTGGTCTATATTTCTGTTTTTGTGCCAGTATACAGCCTTGAGTACTGTAACTTTGTAGTATAGTGGGTCACAAATCAAGTCTTGGCAAACTGAAATCTTATCAAGCATCTTTTCTGACCACAATGCTCTAAGAGTAGATATCAACTACAGGAAAAAAAAAAGCTGTAAAAAACACACACATGGAGGCTAAACAACACTCTTCTAAATAACCAACAGGTCACTGAAGACATGAAAAAGGAAATTAAAAAATACCTAGAAACAAATGACAATGAAAACACCATGACCCAAAACCTATGGGATGCAGCAAGAGCAGTTCTAAGAGGGAAGCTTATAGCAATACAAGTACACCTCAAGAAAATAGAAAAACATCTAATAAACAATTTAACCTTACACTTAGAGCAACTAGAAAGAGAGCAACTCCCTCCTCACCCCGCCAAGTTAGTAAAAGAAAATAAATCATAAAGATCTCGTGTATTATTTATATGTAAGTAAAATGGCACAAGTTTTATGAAAAATGGCTTGACAATGTTTCAAAAAGTTAAACATATTTAACTGCATGATCCAGCAATTCCACTGCTACTTAGCTACTCAAGAGAAATGAAAATATGTCTACATAAAAATTTGCACATGACTATTTATAGTGGCACTATTTATAATATCCAGAAAATGGAAAGAAGCCAGATGTCCATCACCTGATGAATGAATAAACAAAATGTGGTATATCCATGCAGTGAAATATTATTTAGTCATAAAGGGAATAAATTACTGATGAAAAAATATATGAAAATTGGATTATGGTGATGGTTGCACAACTCTGTAAATATATAAAAACATGGAGTTGTATACTTTAAATCGGTGAATTTTATGGCATGTAAATTATATCTAATTCAGTTCAGTTCAGTTCAGTTCAGTCGATCAGTCGTGTCTGACTCTTTGCGACCCCATGTATAGCAGCACGCCAGGCCTCCCTGTCCATCACCATCTCCCGGAGTTCACTCAGACTCATGTCCATTGAGTCACTGATGCCATCCAGCCATCTCATCCTCGGTCGTCCCCTTCTCCTGCTCCCAATCCCTCCCAGCATCAGAGTCTTTTCCAATGAGTCAACTCTTAGCATGAGGTGGCCAAAGTACGGGAGCTTCAGCTTTAGCATCATTCCTTCCAAAGAACACCCAGGGCTGATCTTTAGAATGGACTGGTTGGCTCTCCTTGCAGTCCAAGGGACTCTCAAGAGTCTTCTCCAACACCACAGTTCAGAAGCATCAATTCTTTGGCGCTCAGCCTTCTTCACAGTCCAACTCTCACATCCATACATGACCATTGGAAAAACCATAGCCTTGACTAGACGGACCTTAGTCAGCAAAGTAATGTCTCTGCTTTTGAATATATTACAGCTGCTAAAAATGTTATCCTATGGACTTCCTTGGTGGTCTAGTGGTTGGAAGTTCACCTGCCAGTGCAGGGGATGTGAGTTCAATTCCTGCTTCAGGAGGATTCCACATGCTGCTGGGCAACTGGGCCAATGTGCTGATACTACTGGGCCAGTGTTCTAGAACCCATGCACAGCAACTACTGAGCCTGACTGCCATGACTACTGAAGATCACATGTTCTGGAGCCCATGTGCCACAATCAGAAACCCAGACACTGCAGCCAGAGTAGCCCCCACTCATTGCAACTGGAGAAAGCACAAGTGCAGCAAGAAAGACAATGCAACCAAAAAAGAAATAAATACGAATTTTAAAATAGCATCAAACAATACATACTTTCTATAGTGACTTTATTCAATTATAAATTTATTGTTAATGTATTTCTTGCTAATGTATTTCTACAATATTTAAAATCTTTATTTCTTATCAATTATAGGAGTAATGGATATTCATTGAGAAAAACAATATAGAAATGTCTAACATAGAATATCAAAGTGTTCACATAATCTTATTATTTCTTCAGAATTCTATTAACAGTAGTTACAATGATAAATTTAATGGCTGCGTAGTAATCTGCTGTATGGCTCCATCATAATTTACTGAGTCAATTTCATATTATTTTCTATTTAGTATTAAATTAGAAACAATCTCTGATAAATCCCCTTACTATGAGTATCTTTGTGCATACACTGCGATGCAATTGTCCAAATATCTTGTTAGAATAAATTCTTACAAGTGTATTTACTCATTAAAGTGAATGAATATATATTTTTTTAGTTTCAGTGTTATATACTGCTAAATTTTATTAAAAAATACTTATTTGTACTCTAATCAACAGCTTTTGTGGAGTACCTAGTCTCCCTTATCTTTTCCCAACTTTGGTTATTATTTTTTCTTAAAACACCTTTGCTAGTCTGGTAGCTGAAAATGGTATCTTATTTTAATCTAAAATTATTTTTGATTATTAATTAAGTTGAACACATTTTCATGGACCTTTGGCTGTTTACATTCCTTTATTAATTGCTTGTTTTAAGTCCTTTGGTCATTTAAAAATGGAAGTGTTATCTTTTTCTTCAAGACTATTTGCTTGCTTGCTTAGTAACTCAGTAATGTTCGACTCTTTGCGACCCCATAGACTTTAGTCTGCCAGGCTCTTCTGTTCACGGATATTCTCAAGATAAGAATACTGGAGTGGCTGGCCATGACCTCCTCCAAGGGATCTTCCCAACTCAGGGATTGAACTCAGGTCTCCCACATTGCAGGCAGATTCTTTACCATCTGAGACATCAAGGAAACCCAAGAATACTGGAGTGGGTAGCCTAACCCTTCTCCAGGGGATCTCCCCTACAAGAATAGAACTGGGGTCTCCTGCATTGCAAGAGGATTCTTTACCAGCTGAGCTACCAGGGATATCCAGTAGAACAAATATACTCAGTGCAGTATGTATATATTCAGTGCAAAGTGTGTTAGTCACTCAGTAGTGTCCAACTCTTTGCAACCCCATTGTCTGTAGCCCGCCAGGCTCTTCTGTCCATGAAATTCTCCAGGCAAGAATATTGGAGTGGGTAGCCATTCTTTTATCTTTATCTGCATTGCAGGCAGATTCTTTATTGTTTGAGCCACCAGGGAAGCCCCAGTAAAATAATATGCAGCCAATAAAAAGATTCTATGAAAATTTTATAATAGTTTCAATTTTAAATTAAAAAATAGAATATTGTGTCTTTTTCTAAGTTTCTTTTAACTTTGTATTTTCCCTGTTTTCTACAATGAGCATATATTACTTTTATAATTAAGGGATTTTATTTTTTGACTGCACTACTTGACTTATGGGATTGAACCTGGGCCCTCGGTACTGAGAGCACAGAGAACTAACCACTTAACTGCCTGGGAATTCCTGAAATTTCTTTTTCTTTCAAAGCACAGAGCTAGTTAGTTTGTGGCAGAACCAGGATTAGAGTCTTCGTGCTCTCCTGAACTCTGTGTTACACATCTACAAAGGTGTGATCAGAGGTAGAAGAACCAAGGTGCGTTCAGGTGCCAAGAAGAGTGTTGTAGGAAGATAATCTTATTCTTAAGAGATGCATGATGAAAAACTTAGGTTTCCAGTGTAACGGTATCTGCAACTTAAGAAATGTATGCCAATGTATTTAGAATGTCATGAAGTCTGAGAAGAGAGAGAGGAGAGGGGAGGGAGAAAGGGGAAGAGAGAGGGTGAGGTCCAAGGAATGGAGGAAATGTGGTGAAATGTTAACTGGTGAAGCTAAGTGAAGGATATGTGGCTGCTAATTGTAGTATTCTTTCAGCTTTTTGTGGGCTCAAAATTTTTCAAAATACAGAAGTTGGGAAAATTGTGGGAAAGAAAGAATGAGGTAATCAGGTTGCAAATGTTTCGGAGAAATGAATTGGGATGAAACCTACAGAACAGAAGGCCATTGGAAATCTTTTTAAAAAATGATTTTTAAAAGGGGTGTGGAAGGAGGGGGGCAAAGTCAGATGCAAAGGGTTGGCAAGTGAGTGGGAGGTGAGGCAGTCGAGTCTATAGTCTGAACTGAATTATGAGAATATGCTTGTGCTCAGTCACTCAATTGTGTCCAACTCTGTGACTCCATGGACTGTAGTCCACCTGTCCGTGGGATTTTTCAGGCAGGAATATTGGAGTAGGTTGCTGTTTCCTACTCCAGGGGATCTTCCTGACCCAGGGATCAAACTCATGTCTTCTACGTTTCCTGCACTGCAGGTGGATTCTTTACCACTAAGCCATCCAGGAAATCCCTCTGAGAATATAAACAATGAGGAAGATAGAGATGGGAAACTGGTTTGAAAAGCAATAGAATTTTGGAAACTTTATATTGTCATTAATTTTCACATTGTTATGGATTTCTGTTAAAACGAGTTAATATTTGACCATCTATCGCTCCTCCACACATTTGGATTCCTTGATATATAAAAGGGTGAATTAGAAAACCAAAGAAGTAAAAGAATAATACACACAATGCTACCATCTAGAGTATCTACTGAAAATTACACCTGTTGTTTACCATCAATTCAGGAGACTTGCTCAGAGACTAGTTTTAGGCCTTTGAGTTTCTGTCTGTGTTTGCTGATTTGTGTAAACCACGGAGGCTGCTGCTGCTAATTAGCTTCAGTCATGTCCAACTCTGTGTGACCCCATAGACGGCAGCCCACCAGGCTCCCCTGTCCTTGGGATTCTCCAGGCAAGAACACTGGAGTGGGTTGCCATTTCCTTCTCCAATGCATGAAAGTAAAAAGTGAAAGTGAAGCCTCTCAGTCGTGTCCGACTCTTAGCGACCCCATGGACTGTAGCCCACCAGGCTCCTCCGTCCATGGGGTTTTCCAGGCAAGAGTACTGGAGTGGGGTGCCATTGCCTTCTCCGAACCATGGAGGAGGGTCAGCAATATTCTTGGTGAAGCCCAGTGTTTGGGGACCAATATTTTTATCCCTTAATGAAATATTTAGTTTTCACAGAGCTAGAACAAATAATTTCACAATTTGTATGGAAATACAAAAAACCTCGAATAACCAAAGCAATCTTGAGAAAGAAGAATGGAACTGGAGGAATCCACAAAGTCCTAAAATTTGATTTCAAACTAGGAAAGCCATTTTGGCAATGTTTACATCAATAGTGCTTTGAAAATGAAACAGAACATTTAGAAGGGGAAGAGGAGGTCAAAGAAAACCATAAGTATAAGAATTAAGGGGGTTATTGTGCTTATCTGAGAAAAGGGTGAAATTATTCTTGAAGTTTATTTTTTGCTTCAGAAATCATTTTCAATCTTTTTCATTAGTCTGTTCCTGGATAATGGTGGAGGTGCACATATGGGAATGCACTCCTGGGGAAGGGTAGACAGAGTAATTGAGGGTAGGCAAGAGCTGACTCTTGGAGGGTGTGTAAGATTTCAGCAATCAAAGGGGAGGGGGGTGGACTGCAAAAATTCCAGGCTGAGGGATCATTGAGAACAAGTGAGAAAAGCACAGGGCCTGTTTGGAAAACAGGGATCTGTTCCCATATGACTAGAGTATGAAATTCACTAGGAGAAAGAGTGGGAGAAAAAGTGAGAAAGGTAGATTGGCATCTGTATTCCTCTCTTCCCTTAAGCAGAGGTTCACTCTTGAGAATAAGGGGGTTGGGTGGGCTTGTCTTTTATTTCCCTCTGAGGGCCTAACACTTGGCTGGGTACACAGTAGGACGTGAATAAGTTTTGGTCAATTAGACCATTAGCTAGTACCACTGTGCGCTTACATCTCCTAGAGTTTGGACATCAGAGTGGATGGAATGAGAGTGGATGCTGAGATTTAGCTACTAGAGATGTGATGCCAGTGCTTGAAATCAGGCAAGTTCCAGTTAACATCCAGAGCAGCACTTCTCAGACTTTAGTATGAATCACATGGGGATCTTGTTAACATGAAGATTCTGACTCCATATGACTGACTTGGATGGGACCTGTGAGTCTGCATTTTTAACAGTCTCTCAATGATGCCTGTTTGTTAGTTTGGGACCAAATATTGAATAGTGAGGGTTTAAAGGCTCCTCCATCTCCTACTCCTTGAACTTCACAGACTCTAGACTTCTAAATGATTGAGCACAGCTAGTGGTTCTTCACTTAGTATAACTGATGAAAAAGCTCAAATTTGAAGTATCTCATGAAAATATCCTGCCACTAGAATTGATGAGGTACATTTGGACTGATGGAATCCAATCTATGCCATCTTAAAAAAAAAATTTCCTTAGTTAAATGGGTATGATTCTACCTGGTGGGACTCAGAATGTAATCTAGCCTATTTTTTAAAAGGTGAGGCTTAACTTTCCAAATATAAATTTATCTATTGAATGAACATCCCTTCTGTCTAAATTCCATGCCTGCTTTCTCAATAATTACAAGCATGTGTTTCTCAGGCTGATAGCTCACACAGGACCAGAATTCTTGTTACTGATATTCTGAAAGTGATCATTGTCATATTGTTGTTCAGGTCTATATTGATAGGTGAGGTCTTCACAGTGAAAATGAAAGCAAAGCTGTTGGTGGGAATGTACATTGGCATGGCCACTATGGAGAATGATACAGAAGTTCCCTAGAAAATAAAAATAGAGCTACCATATGACTCTGCAATCCTGGGCATATATTTGGAGAAAAACATGACCCCAAAGGATATATGCACCCCAGTGTTAATTGTAGCACTGTTTACAATAGCCAAGACATGTAAAGAACCTAAACATCTATCAGATGGATAAAGAAGATGTGGTACAAATATACAGTGGAATGTTACTCAGCCATAAAAAGAATCAAATAATGCCATTTGCAGCAACATGGGTGGACCTTGAGAGTGTCATACTGAGTGAAGTAAGTCAGATAGAGAAGGATAAATATCTTATGATGTCCCTTATATGTGGTATTTAAAATGAAATTATACAAATGAACCTATTTACAAAACAGAAAGACTCACAGAAAATGAACTTATGCTTGCCAAAGTGTAGGGATAGTTAAGGAGGGAGTTTGGGAAGGCCATGTACACACCACCATATTCAAAATGGATAACTAACAAGGACCTAATGTATATTACATGGAACTCTACTCAATGTTATGTGCCAGCCTGGATAGAAGAGGTATTTGAGGGAGAATGGATCTATGTATATGTATAGCTGAGTCCCTTTGCTATTCACCTGAAACTACCACAACATTGTTAATCGACTATGTGTGCTAAGTCGCTTCAGTCGTGTCTGACTTTATGCAACCCTATGGACTGTAGCCCACCAAGCTCCTATGTCCATGGGATTCTCCAGACAAGAATTCTGAAGTGGGTTGCCATGCCCTTCTCCAGTTAATCGACTATGTGCTGTGCTGTAATTAGTTGCTCAGTCATGTCTGACTTTGTGACCCAGTGGGCTGTAGCCCTCCAGTCTCCTGTGTCCATGGGGATACTCCAGCCAAGAATATTGGAGTAGGTCAGAGTAATGTGAGGTGAGAGCTCCACCAATCTTAAAAAGTCTTCCCCCCAAGGGTCACCAGAAAGGAACACAGACCTGCCAGTACCTTGGATCTAGTCCAGGGAAATGCCCAAGCTACAGAAAAGAAATTCTTCTAGGCTTGTCCAATGGGGAGCAGCAGATGGCTGTAGGTGGGAATGAGAATGAGATCAAGCCCTGAGCCTTTGGAGTGGGAGCACTGACTCCAAGACCCTAGACTGCCAGAGAACTAACCCTAGGGAGTATCAGATAGTGAGAACTCAAACAAAGGAAACCACTTGAATACAAGATCTGGCATCACCCAACCACCAGTAGCATCCAGTGCAGGATACCTCATCT
Organism: Capra hircus; assembly: GCF_001704415.2. Classification (NCBI taxonomy): domain Eukaryota; kingdom Metazoa; phylum Chordata; class Mammalia; order Artiodactyla; family Bovidae; genus Capra; species Capra hircus. Next base: position 41,785,865 of record NW_017189517.1, read on the forward strand.
AAATAACAAACAAAACAAAAATACAAACCAAATCATCAGCAGACAGGATTACCACCTCCCTCAGCCTTGCTCATCAGAGGAAAAACAAAACAAACAAACTCAGCACAAGTCTCACCCTATACAAAGTTTACACAAACCACTGGACAAACCTTAGGAGGGCAGAAACCAAAAGGAAGAAAGAATTTAAACTTGAAGCCTGGGGAAAGGAGACCTCAAACACAATGTTAAAAAAAAATTAATGAAAAGGCAGAGAAATACTACACAAATGAAGGAACAAACTAGAAACACAGAAGTCCAAAAAATGAAGAGGAAATAGGCAAACTACCTGAAAAAAAATTCAGAATAATGATAGTAAAGATGATCAAAAACCTTGAAAATATAATGGAGAAAATGCAAGAATCAATTTAAAAAGACCTAGAAGAATTAAAGAATAAAAATACAGAGACAAACAACACAATTACTGAAATTAAAAATACTCTAGAAGGAATCAATAGCAGAATATCTGAAGCAGAAGAACGAATCAGTGAGCTGGAAGATAAAATGGTGGAAATAACTTCTAAAGAGCAAAATAAAGTAAAAATAATGAAAAGAACTGAGAATAGTCTCAGAGACTTCTGAGACAATATCAAAAGTACCAACATTCTAATTATAGGGGTCCCAGAAGAAGAAGAGAAAAAGAAAGGGTATGAGAAAATTTTTGAAGAGATTATAGTTGAAAATTTCCCCAACATGGAAAAGGAAATAGTCAGTCAAGTTCAAGAGGCACAAAGAATCCCATATATGATAAACCCAAGGAGAAACATGCCAAGACACATACTAATCAAACTTACAAAGACTAAACACAAAGAAAGAATATTAAAAGCAGCAAGGGAAAAGCAACAAGTGACATACGAGGGAAACCCCATATGTTTAACAGCTAATCTTTCAGTGGAAACTCTGCAGCCTGGAAGGGAATGGTAGGATATATTTAAAGTACTGAAAGGGAAAAATCAATAACCAAGATTACTCTACCTGGCAAGGATCCCATTCAAAATTGATGGAGAAATAAAAATCTTTTCAGAAAAGCAAAAGTTGAGAAAATTCAGTACCACCAAACAAGCTTTACAACAAATGTCGAAGGGACCTATATAGTCAAGAAATACAAAAGAAGAAAAAGATTTATAAAATCAGCCCCAAACAATTAAGAAAATGGCAATAGGAACATATACATCAATAATTACTTTAAATGTAAACAGATTGAAGGCTCCAACCAAAACACACAGACTGAATGAATGGATACAAAAACAATACCTATGTATATATAGGTACATAGAAACCCACTTCAGAGCTAAAGAAACCCACTTCAGAGCTAAAGACACATATAGTCTGAAAAATGAGAGGATGGAAATATATATTCCATGCAAATGGGAAGCAAAAGAAACCTGGAGTAGCAACCCTCATGTCAGACAAAATAGACCTTAAAATAAAATTACAAGAGATAAGCAAGCACACTACATAATGGTCAAAGGATCAATCCAAGAGGAAGACATAACAATTGTAAATATTATGCACCTAACATAGGAGCACCTTAATATATAAGACAAACACTAACAGACATAAAATGAGAAATTGGCAGTAACACAATCATAGTAGGAGACTTTAACATCCCACTCACACCCATGGATAGATCAACTAAACAGAAAATTAACAAGGAAACATAAACTTTAAATGATACAATAGACCAGTTAGACCTAATTGATATCTATAGGACATTTCACTCCAAAACAATGAATTTCACCTTTTTCTCAAGTGCACACAGAACCTTCTCCAGGATAGGAGAAGGTTCATCCTGGGCCATAAATCTAGCCTTGGTAAATTCAAAAATATTGAAATCATTCCAAGCATCTTTTCTGACCACAATGCAGTAAGATTAGATCTCAATTACAGAAGAAAAACTATTAAAAATTCCAACATATGGAGGCTGAACAACACGCTGCTGAATAACCAACAAATCACAGAAGAAATCAAAAAAGAAATCAAAATATGCATAGAAATTAATGAAAATGAAAACACAACACCCCAAAACCTGTGGGATACTGTAAAAGCAGTGCTAAGGGGAAAGTTCATAGCAATACAGGCATATCTCAAAAAACCAGAAAAAAGTCAAGTAAATAACCTAACTCTACACCTAAAGCAACTAGAAAAGGAAGAAATGAAGAACCACAGGGTTAGTAGAAGGAAAGAAATTTTAAAAATCAGGGCAGAAATAAATGCAAAAGAAACAAAAGAGACCATAGCAAAAATCAACAAAGCCAAAAGCTGGTTCTTTGAAAGTATAAATAAAATTGACAAACCATTAGCCAGACTCACCAAGAAACAAAGGGAGAAGAATCAAATCAACAAAATTCGAAATGAAAATGGAGAGATCACAACAGACAACACAGAAATACAAAGGATCATGAGACTACTATCAGCAATTATATGCCAATACAATGGACAACGTGGAAAAAATGGAAAAATTCTTAGAAAAGTACAACTTTCCAAAATTGAACCAGGAAGAAATAGAAAATCTTAACAGACCCGTCACAAGCATGGAAATTGAAACTACAATCAGAAATCTTCCAGCAAACAAAAGCCCAGGACCAGACGGCTTCACAGCTGAATTCTACCAAAAATTTAGAGAAGAGCTAACACCTATACTAATCAAAGTCTTCCAGAAAATTTCAGAGGAAGGTAAACTTCCAAACTCATTCTATGAGGCCACCATCACCCTAATACCAAAACCTGACAAAGATGCCACAGAAAAAGAAAACTGCAAGCCAATATCACTGATGAACATAGATGCAAAAATCCTTAACAAAATTCTAGCAATCAGAATCCAACAACACATTAAAAAGATCATACACCATGACCAAGTAGGCTTTATCCCAGGGATTCAAAGATTCTTCAATATCTGCAAATCAATCAATGTAATACACCACATTAACAAATTGAAAAATAAAAGCCATATGATTATCTCAATAGATGCAGAGAAAGCCTTTGACAAAATTCAACATCCATTTATGATAAAAACTCTCCAGAAAGCAGGAATAGAAGGAACATACCTCAACATAATAAAAGAATACTTGAGTGGGTTGCCATTTTCTTCTCCAGGGGATCTTCTCAACACAAGGACTGAACCCGCATCTCCTGCATTGCAGGCAGATTCTTTCTGCCTAGCCTCCAGGGAAGCCCAAGGCTAGGTTATCTCTACAATTAAGGTGCGATCATTCTGGTAAATCTACTTAAACTCCTGAGTCAGTTCAGTTCAGTTCAGTCACTCAGTCCTGTCCGACTCTTTGCAACCCCATGAAACACAGCACACCAGGCCTCCCTGTCCATCACCAACTCCCGGAGTTCACCCAAACTCATGTGCATTGAGTCGGTGATGCCATCCATCCATCTCATCCTCCGTCGTCCCATTCTCCTCCTGCCCTCAATGCCTCCCAGCATCAGGGTCTTTTCCAATAAGCCAACTCTTTGCATGAGGTGGCCAAATTACTGGAGTTTCAGTTTTAGCATGAGTCGTTCCAAAGAACACCCAGGACTGATCTCCTTTAGAATGGACTGGTTGGATCTCCTTGCAGTCCAAGGGACTCTCAAGAGTCTTCTCCAACACCACAGTTCAAAAGCATGGACCTTTGTTGACAAAGTAATATCTCTGCTTTTTAAAATGGTATCTAGGTTGGTCATAACTTTCCTTCCAAGAAGTAAGCGTCTTTTAATTTCATGGCTGCAATCACCATCTGCAGTGATTTTGGAGCCCCCTCTAAATAAAGTCTGACACTGTTTCCGCTGTTTCCCTGTCTATTTCCCATGAAGTGATGGGACCAGATGCCATGATCTTCGTTTTCTGAATGTTGAGCTTTAAGCCAACTTTTTCACTCTCCTCTTTCATTTTCATCAAGAGGCTTTTTAGTTCCTCTTCACTTTCTGCCATAAGGGTGGTGTCATCTGCATATCTGAGGTTATTGATATTTCTCCTGGCAATCTTGATTCCAGCTTGTGCTTTTTCCAGCCCAGCGTTTCTCATGATGTACTCTGCATATAAATTAAATAAGCGGGGTGACAATATACAGCCTTGACATACTCCTTTTCCTATTTAGAAGCAGTCTGTTGTTCCATGTCCAGTTCTAACTGTTGCTTTCTGACCTGCATATAGGTTTCTCAAGAGGCAGGTCAGGTTATCTGGTCTTCCCATCTCTTTCGGAATTTTCCATAGTTTATTGTGATCCACACCGTCAAAGGCTTTGGCATAGTCAATAAAGCAGAAATAGATGTTTTTCTGGAACTCTCTTGCTTTTTCCATGATCCAGCAGATGTAGGCAATTTAATATCTGGTTTCTCTGCATTTTCTAAAACCAGCTTGAACATCTGGAAGTTGACGGTTCACATATTGCTGAAGCCTGGCTTGGAGAATTTTGAGCGTTACTTTCCTAGGGTGTGAGATGAGTGCAATTGTGTGGTAGTTTGAGCTTTCTTTGGCATTGCCTTTCTTTGAGATTGGAATGAAAACTGACCTTTTCCAGTCCTGTGGCCACTGCTGAGTTTTCCAAATTTGCTGGCATATTGAGTGCAGCACTTTCACAGCATCATCTTTTAGGATTTGAAATAGCTCAACTGGAATTCCATGACCTCCACTAGCTTTGTTCATAGTGAGGCTTTCTAAGGCCCACTTGACTTTACATTCCAGGATGTCTGGCTCTAGGTGAGTGATCACACCATCATGATTATCTGGGTTGTGAAGCTCTTTTTTTGTACATTTCTTCTGTTTATTCTTGCCACCTCTTCTTAATATCTTCTGCTATCTCCATACCATTTCTGTCCTTTATCGAGCCCGTCTTTGCATGAAATATTCCCTTGGTATCTCTAATTTTCCTGAAGAGATCTCTAGTCTTTCCCATTCTGTTGTTTTCCTCTATTTCCTTGCATTGATCGCTGAGGAAAGCTTTCTTATATCTCCTTGCTATTCTTTGGAACTCTGCATTCAAATGGGTATATCTTTCCTTTTCTCCTTTGCTTTTCACTTCTCTTCTTTTCACAAATATTTGTAAGGCCTCCTCAGACAACCATTTTGCTTTTTTTTTTTTTTTTACATTTCCAAGGATGATCTTGATCCTTGTTTCCTGTATAACGTTAGGAATGTCCATCCATAGTTCATCAGGTACTCTGTCTGTCAGATCTAGTCCCTTAAATTGATTTCTCACTTCCACTGTATAATCATATGGGATTTGATTTAGGTTATATCTGAATGATCTAGTGGTTTTCCTTATTGTCTTCAGTTTAAGTCTGAATTTGGCAATAAGGAAAACTCCTGGGTACTCAGTAACATTTCTCCACTCCAGATAGTTGGAACTCAAACATTTCCTAGCCTTGGATGAGTTCTGAGTTTTGTTCACCTTACAGCTTTTGCCCATCCCTAGAGTCTCACTCTGTTCATGCACAGTTCAATATGTTTCAAAGACTCAAGGGAATTTCTATGCCAATTACTGGAGGTTTTTTTTTTTTGTGTGTGCATAGCTCCCTTCTCCTCAGTACTCTGCTCTACTAATTACAGCTGCTTCAGTCTCTGTGAACTCTGATTTCTGTTTCCTCAAATCAGCAAGAACACTGTATTCTGCTTGGGCTTTTCATTGCTATACTGTGGTCCAGAAAATGCCTCCAGGCAGCAAACTGGGACAGTCACAGAGATGGTTTCATTTATTTCCATTCCTTTAAAGATCATAGTCCTATACTGCCTGTTTTCTACTGTCTGGAAGCAATTGTTTCCTATATTTCGTGCAGGTTTTTCTAGTTGTTTAAGGTAGGAGAGCAAGTCTAGTGCAACTTACTCTGTCATGGATGGAAGTGGAAATTCTATTCATAAAAATGTAATAGTTGAAATTTAAAATATGATTGATGGTATCAATAGCAGGAAAAATGGAGCTAAAAAACAAGTCAGTGAGGTAAAGATAAAATTGAGGAAGTTTCCCAGAAGGCAACAGGGAAGGATAAGGAGATAGAAAATAGAAAAGCTAAGGAATATGGAAAACAAGTAAAAGTTGCAACATCAAATAAAAGGAGCCCAAGAAATAGAGAAAATAAAAAATGGAGAGAAGCAACTGCTTTGAGAGATAGTGGAAATAAATTTTCTAGGATTGAAAAATGATAAAAGACTTCATGTTAAAAAGCCATAGAGTGCCAAACAGGAGATAAAAGGAAAACCTATACTAGACACACTATCGTGAACATTAAGAGCATCAAAAAGAAAATTCTAAAAGCATCCTTAAATACAAACAGTATATCTACAAAGGAATAAAGACTAAGTTCACCTCAGACTTCTCAATAGCAATGTTAGATTCAAGAAGAAAATACAGTATCTTTGAGAAGATGAATAGGAGAGTTTTAGAGGGAAAAAGTCTGGGTGGGGGCGGGAAACCAGAAGAAGAAACGAATTAGTAGAAATCAAAAGCCTCTGCAACCATAGTTTAACAGTATAAAAAGCCATGTGCATGTCTTCCAGGACAGGATATTAGGCATGATTTTCCCACACTGGATCACCTTTCTCCTCTGGAATTAGAAAAAAATAATTCCATCTTTCATTTGTATTACATTTTATACATTTCAGATTGCTTTGGTATTCATTACCACATTTGAACTTTTGTGTTGTGCTGAAGATGTGCTGTGTGCCCCAGTGTATAGATGAGAAGGTTGAGACTGATTAAAGTCATGTCATTGATCATTGACAGAGTCAAATCCAGACCTCTAAGTGTCTAGCACCCTTATTTCTCACTTTTTTTTTCAAAATAGTGAAGAAGCATGAAAGCGTAGGTGAGCTGAGAGGATTGTGTACTGATTTGTCAAAAGGATCTTTGTTGCAAGGATTGTTTGCCTGAGGGTGGGCATTCTCAAGTGAAAAGTTAATCCATAAGAAGGCTGTGTTTTGCGTATTTGGCTTTTGTACTGTGATTGTCCTCAGTCCTGAGATATGATCCAATAATGAAAAAAACATCTTTTCCCCGTTGGATTTCTTGTTAGTCATTTATTGTGAATAAGGTTTTATTGGGATAATTATTGTAAATGTGGCACACATGAAGAGTGGCTCCAATTGCATTTTCAGAGCGTAAATGTATGATAGTGAATTTCATGACAACTCACACAAATCTTTTTGTCCTGAAAGCTACCAGCAGGAGACACATTACTGTCTGTCAGAGAAAAGACAGAAAGGAAGAAACCCCTTCTTTAATTTTTTCTTCTCTAAATATGAAGTGTCTCTTTCCCACGGAGCTCATAAAGGCCCGTCATGTTGTCAGCTATACATGGGCATTCTTTTTACCTACTACCTTGAGGTTCATAAAGCCCCAGTGAAGGGACAAAAAGAGCATAATAATTCTAAGAAACTGGCTGAATGCTAAAGGCCCAACATCTTTCTGACTGGAGGGGAATAGAATCATGAATACAGCCATATGGTAGCCCCACGACTAGTCTTCTCTTTGTTGGAATGTTGAGCTTCAGAGAACCTGCTTTATCAATGGGAATGTGGTCTCCTGTTTTGTGACTATACTTTCATTTTTGTCTCCATCTTAAAGAGATGGGAATACCAGACCACCTAACCTGCTTCCTGAGAAATCTGTATGCAGGTCAAGAAGCAACAGTTAGAACTGAACATGGAACAACAGACTGTTTCCAAATCGGGAAAGGAGTATGTCAAGGCTGTATATTGTCACTCTGCTTATTTAACATCATGAGAAATGCTGGGCTGGATGAAGCACAAGCTGGAATCAAGATTGTGGGGAGAAGTATCAATAACTTCAGATATGCAGATGACACCACCCTTATGTCAGAAAGCGAAGAACTGAAGAACCTCTTGATGAAAGTGAAAGAGGAAAGTGAAAAACCTGGCTTAAAATTCAACATTCAAAAAACTAAGATCATGGCATCTGGTCCCATCACTTCATGGCAAATAGATGGGGAAACAATGGAAACAGTGAGAAACTTTATTTGGGGTTGGGGAGCTCAAAAATCATTGCAGATGGTGACTGCAGCCATGAAATTAAAAGACACTTACTCCTTGGAAGAAAAGCTATGACCAACCTAGACAGCATATTAAAAAGCAGAGACATTACTTTGCCAACAAAGGTCCGTCTAGTCAAGGCTATGGTTTTTCCAGTAGTCATGTATGAATATGAGAGTTGGACTGTGAAGAAAGCTGAGTGCTGAAGAATTGATGCTTTGGAACTGTGGTGTTGGAGAAGACTCTTGAGAGTCCCTCGGACTGCAAGGAAGTCCAACCAGTCCATTCTGAGGGAAATCAGTCCTGAATATTCATTGGAAGGACTGATGCTGAAGCTGAAACTCCAATACTTTGGCCACCTGATGAGAAGAACTGACTCATTGGAGAAGACCCTGATGCTGGGGAGGATTGAAGGCTGGAGGAGAAGGGGATGACAGAGGATGAGACGGTTGGATGGCATCACCAATGCGATGGACATGTGTTTGAGTAGGCTCTGGGAGTTGGTGATGGACAGAGAGGCCTGGCGTACTGTAGTCCATGGGATCGCAAAGAGTCGGACATGACTGAGCAACTGAACTGAACTGAAAGATGTACTCTGTGAGAATCTGGAAAACCCTGTCTCCAACACACACACACACACACACACACACACACACACACACACAGACAGACACTCCTACTCTAACAGAACCTTCATGCTATGAGATCACAGCCCTTGCACAGCCCATTGAAAATTAAAAGAAATAAGAGATGGGTGGGGTTTGCACTGTATGTTAGGAAATTTCAGGATACCCTACATCAAAATTGTATACAAACCAAATACAAAACCTTATCCGACAGTGAAGTCTAAACTGGAGCTCTAAGTGTAAAATATGTTTGAAGACAGAATGAACCATATGTGGATAAGCCTAAAAATCTTTTGGAATAACTAATTTACATGTTAATTCCCTCTGCAATTTTAAGACTTGAATTTTATTCTGCCTTACATTTGAAGTAGGGTCCTTTGAGTATATAATTTATTACTGGAACCAAAACAGAAAAATGTAAAACTTTTGCAGAGTCTGACTGGCACCAGCTGCATTTGGCATCATCCTTTTTAAACCCCATGGTTACTTATTTGAGTTACAGTCTGTTTGTTTTTTTTTTGTAAGCTGGTATAAGCTGGCAAAGTTGGTTTCTGGAGTCTCCAGTTTCTGAAGTCTGCTCCCTTTTCTCTTTGTGTTTTCTGCCATACCCCCAGTGTTTCCTGGCCCGGCTCCTGGCCCTTCCCTTCAGACTTCTAGTACCACCAATTCTCTTTTTTTTCCTTTTTATTAAAATCTACTCTGAGAAGTTGCTCTAATATCAATCATTTATGGCTCAGTATGGATTTAAATCAGCTTCTTTCCCTCTCACAGGCAGCCTCCTTCTAAACTTTATCTCCAATTAAGGAATTAAAGACTGTGTCCCTTATTAAATGGATTTCAGGCATCACTGAGCTTTTGGGGAATTTAAATTTTTGGCCAAGCTGATCTTAGTCATCTTAGAAATTGATTGTATCACCCGCAATACTTAACATAGTGGCTGGCACATCTAGTAGCAGTTCAGTGAGGATTTGCTAATTGGATTAAGTGGTTATTTACTCCTCCTACCAATAAGGCTTTGGCTGTTAGGTTTTTTCTTTGGCTTTCAATGTTTCCCAGATGGATACTGTGGGGGCTGGGCACATGGTGAATCCTGATATTACACTAAAGTTTGATAATGAGAAAAGTTGCAATGTATGAGAAGATTGAATCTTGAAGGATAATTCAATGAGCAGCCACAGGATAGAATCAGAAAGTTAAACAGACATATATGAATCTTCCAGAATTGAAATTGTTGAAATCGCTGGAAGATTAGATCATATTAGTCATTTGCTATAAATCTGCTCTGCTGTACCTTCAAAGAAGAGTTTATTTCCTGACTGTCAGTCAACTGTGGCCTGATTAGAGGGAGCAGGATCCAAGGAAGTCAGAGTCTGGGCTTTGGAGTCATTTCTGATGAGTTTTTCTTTTGCCTAAAACACAGCAGGAACAGTGAGTGCAAGGTGGAGAAGAGATTTACATTTTTTCCCCTTATTGCTCACATGAAGCTTAAATTTCCATTTGAAATCTTTTCACAGAAAGCCCTTGGAAAAATTGACCCCTGAAGCAAGCATTATTTGGAGAGTTTGGGATGTGGCTTTCTGGCAAGTTGTAGGTTTGAATGTGATTAGCAGACAAGTATGCTGGGCCTCTTGGCTTCTACTGACTGGCATTCATCCGTACACCACTTGGTACTCCTTGCTTCTGCTACTACTACTGCTAGAAAAGTTCTTGCTACTGTTTTGACATTCTCCAGTACATTCTCGAACTTTCCTTCGTTGTCATCTAGGAGTGGCCTACCCTTTATGCACATAAATCAATTTTAGTCATTTTCCCCAAGAAATCCTAGGACGAGGGAGTGGTGGTTGAGCTCAGATGAGAAAACTTCTTTAATTTCCATGCCTATATGTTTGATATAAGGACAATGTCCACCAGCTTCGAAGAAGGAAACAGGAAGAAAACAGGGGTACTTTGCTCTACTCTTGACAAAGGTAATTGCCTTCACCACTAGGCAACATTTTACCCACCATCTTTCATACTCTCATTCCTAAGAAACCCCAGAGTTATTCTCTTTTTTGGCCTCATATTGTTTTTGAATAGGTTAGGGCTACAACTGTTAGTAAACAAGGGCTTTTGCTCCAGGGCTGTAAAACCAGCCTTTTTCAAGTCTGCAAAATTTGTTTAGCAATTAAAACAAAAGCAATATGAAATCTCATATACTCATGTAAGTGGCTCTTCCTTTCATGTTTTTGCCTGGCTATAACTTGAGATGCTTTTTAAGCACAAGCTCTTTATTAAGTAGAAAATGAAATTATTCTCTTAGAGAGGAAGGGCAAAATACTCCCAATGACCTGTGTAAAGAATCCCTTTAACTAATGACAGCTTCTCTCAAATTAGAGCAAGAATTGTACTGTTTTGAACAATATGGGGCCAGGACAATAAAATCAGGAAAAATTTAAGAATAATGTCAGTGCCCTAATAAGTAGTTTTCTGCTGTGAAAAGCTTGTAAGCATTCTACTAAAGGCATATTTGGAAATATAAAATCCATTACATTCTAGGCTCAGTAAAGCAAAATGATCATGGTGAACAATCTTGAAGATCTTTCAACAAGAAGGCTTACTGGAATGTCTAACAAGTTTGCAGCATTAACTGAAATAAAATGTTATTTAATGTAGCTCAAAATCTGATTTCAGTTTCAAACAAGTAATACAATTTTCTTTAATCAAGACTCTTAATTAACCAAACTCTTTCCTGAGTTGTATTTTTGCAGAAAGAAATGTGTCAAAAGATAACCATGTTCCAATTTAAAAAACAAATACAGCATTTCCAATGTATTGTGGGTTCACTATGGGTTAAACACAATCTCTTAAGCCTTTTACAACTACATCACTAGTCTGAGCTGATGCCATCTATGGTTGGAGAGATGACTTCAAGACCCAGCAATATCTTTAATCTTCAAATATTAAATTTTGTTCACTAATGTAACTTAGTCTACTGTACTCACTAAGGCAGGAAATTAGACTTATAGGATTTCCAGCCATAAATTTTAAAAAAAGATAATAGGGTTTCAAGTTAAGCTCCAGTTACACAGACAAAAAACAATTAACCATAATATTCTATTCTCAGACCCAATGAAGAAAGGATTGGCCATGCCAATGTGTCATTGTATTGGAAGTAGCCCAAGATGATTGCCTATAGTTTGGAAACAATTTTTGTTTTAGAGTAAGTTTGTGGTGTTACAAAGTGATCTGGGGTGCTTGCTGTTATTCACTATATACAGTCATCCAGAACTGTAGGTGGCTTTAACGGTGCTTTAAAATATTTTTTTTGTCTAAATAGAAGAATGAATGTGTGCCCTGCATATTTTAAAAAAAATATTAAATTAGTTTTGTTGCCAATTGCCCCTGATAATCTGTTTCCTTGTTGTCTTGTCCTCCTCCTACTCAATGAATCATTGAACTTATTGTTTCAGGGGAAGGCGAATATGATCTGGAATATATGTATCGTTACTCAGCTTGGAGTTTCAAACTGTAATTTTTTTGAATACATTGTGAGAAAATAGTTTCAAAAGCCAGGCTTTAATGAAGGTAGTTTTCCTTTACATACCAAGAGCAAAAATAGTGCTTCACCATCAGTCATTGTGTGGAGAGGATGAGTGATACCAACATAAGGAAAGTTTCTGCCACTCAGGAAACCAAAAGCTGTTTTGGTGCTCAGAGGAGCTTGGAGATATTTGGGAAAGAATGTGCTTGGGTTTAAGATGCTGAACACAAAGTCTGGGACACAAAAAGAGCTTCTATTTCCCTTCTTGTTTATAACTCTTGGAGGGGATCACATGGTGCCTCATATCATCACAAAGTTGCCACAGTTGAGTAGAAATGACACCATGGCATGATAAAGATAGTATTGGGGACATACTGATGCTAGAGGGCTACAAGTGAACTCAAATTCTCACATGACCTGATGAGAGATGAAAGAGTGAAGAAAGGATGGGTGGAATAGAAGAGGCTTGGGGTCAGGAAGAGGAGGAAGCTGAGTACAGGAGCCTTACCATCAGAGTAATGGCAAGGCTCCTGGTCCTTAGCAGAGGGTCAAAGTAGGATTCTCCAAAGGTCAGGTGGCCCTGAGACACTGTGTAGTAGATATCTATGCAAGACTCATGGTGATCAAACATCTCAGCAGGGATCAGAAAGAAGCCAGACACCAACATGAAGCACAGAAGTACCTTCTCAAGTGCATGCTAAGTCACTACAGTCATGTCTGACTCTTTGTGATGCTATGGTCTGTAGTACACCAGGCTCCTCTTCATGGGATTCTCCAAGCAAGAACACTGTAGTGGGTTGCTGTGCTCTCCTCCAGGGGATCTTCCTGACCCAGTAATTAACCTGCATCTCCTGCATTGCAGGCAGATTCTTTACCCTTGAGCTGACCAGAAAGCCCACTTCTCAAGTGCAATGAAGCTATATAAGCTCCCTCTGCACTTTGATATCATCTTGGGAAAGGAGAAGAGAAGATATTTTGAGAAGATAGAGGGATCCCTAATAGGAAGTTTGAACTTTTAATTGACTGAATATTACATGAAAGATACTGGGGGAATTGAGGCACTAGATCAAGATGAGATCAGATATAGAAAATAAAGTTGTTTTTTGTAACTGGATCAGAGTGTGTAAATTTGTGCTTCCTCTAACAAATGCATCCCTCAATACTTTATAGACCAAGGCAAGTATTATCTGCCTTTCTTTTTCTTTTTAATAAAACTTCCAGCCTTATTTAAGTAACATAAACTTAAATTTTTAAAATTTATTTAATTTAATTGGTGGCTAATTACTTTACAATGTTGTAGTGTTTTTTGCCATACATTGACATGAAACAGCCATGGGTGTACATCTGTTCTCCTGAAGCCCCACCCACCTCCCTCCCCATCCCATCCTTCAGGGTCATCCCAGTGCACCAGCCCTGAGCACTGGTCTCATGCATCAAACCTGGACTGACGATCTGTTTCACGTATGAAAATATACATGTTTCAATGCTATTCTGTCAAATCATCCCACCCTCACCTTCTCCCACAGAGTCCAAAAGACTGTTCTATACATCTGTGTCTCTTTTGCTGTCTCACATATGCGGTCATCGTTACCATTTTTCTAAATACCATATATATGTGTTAGTATACTTTATTGGTATTTTTCTTTCTGGCTTACTTCACTCTGTATAATCGGCTCCAGTTTCATCCACCTCATTAGAACTGATTCAAATGTATTCTTTTTAATGGCTGAGTAATACTCCATTGTGTATATGTACACAGCTTTCTTATCCATTCATCTGCTGATGGACATCTAGGTTGCTTCCATGTCCTGGCTATTGTAAACAGTGCTGTGATGAATATTGGGGTACACGTGTCTCTTTCAATTCTGGTTTCCTCGGTGTGTATGCCCAGTAGTGGGATTGTAGGGTCATATGGCAGTTCTATTTCCAGTTTTTAAAGGAATCTCCACACTGTTCTCCATATTGACTGTACTGGTTTGCATTCCCACCAACAGTGTGAGAATGTTTCATTTTTTCCACACCCTCTCTGGCATTTATTGCTTGTAGACTTTTTGATAGCAGCCATTCTGACTGGCGTGAGATGGTACCTCATTGTGGTTTTGATTTGCATTTCTCTGATAAAGAGTGATGTTGAGCATGTTTTCATGGGTTTGTTAGCCATCTGTATGTCTTCTTTGGAGAAATGTCTGTTTAGTTCTTTGACCCATTTTTGATTGGGTCGTTTATTTTTCTGGAATTGAGCTTCAAGAGTTGCTTGTATATTTTTGAGATCAATTCTTTGTCAGTTTCTTCATTTGTTATTATTTTCTCCCATTCTGAAGGCAGTCTTTTCACCTTGCTTATAGTGTCCTTCGTTGTGCAAAAGCTTTTAATTTTAATTAGGTCCCATTTGTTTATTTTTGCTTTTGTTTCCATTACTCTGGGGGGTGGGTCATAGAGGATCCTGCTGTGGTTTATGTCAGAGAGTGTTTTGCTTAGGTTTTCCTCTAGGAGTTTTATAATTTATGGTCTTAAATTTAGACCTTTAATCCATTTTGAGTTTATTATAGTGTATGGTGTTAGAAAGTGTTCTAGTTTCATTCTTTTACAAGTGGTTGACCAGTTTCCCCAGCACCACTTGTTAAAGATTGCCTTTTCTCTGTTGTATGTTCTTGCCTCCTTTGTCGATGATAAGGTGTCCATAGGTGCATGGATTTATCTCCGGGCTTTCTATTTTGTTCCATTGATCTATACTTCTGTCTTTGTGCCAGTACCATACTGTCTTGGTGACTGTAGCTTTGTAGGATACTCTGAAGTCAGGCAGGTTGAGTCCTCCAGTTCCACTCTTCTTTCTCAAGATTGCTTTGGCTATTCAAGGTTTTTTGTATTTCCATACAAATTGTGAAATTATTTGTTCTAGCTCTCTGCAAAATGCCGTTGGTAGCTTGATAGGGATTGCATTGAATCTATAGTTAGCTTTGGGTAGAATACTCATTTTTACTATATTGATTCTTCCAATCCATGAACATGGTTTATTTCTCCATCTATTTGTGTCATCTTTGATTTCTTTCATCAGTTTTTTATAGTTTTCTATATATAAGTCTTTTGTTTCCTTAGGTAGATTTGTTCCTAAGTATTTTATTCTTTTCATTGCAATGGTGAATGGAATTGTTTCCTTGACTTCTCTTTCTGTTTTCTCATTGTTAGTGTATAGGACTGCAAGGGATTTATGTTTGTTAATTTTATATCCTACAACTTTACTATATTCATTGATTAACTCTAATAATTTTCTGGTGGTGTCTTTAGGGTTTTCTATGTAGAGGATCATGTCATCTGCAAACAGTGAGAGTATTACTTCTTCCTTTCCAATCTGGATTCCTTTTATTTCTTTTTCTTCTTTGACTTCTGTGGCTAAAACTTCCAAAATTATGTTGAATAGTAATGGTGAGAATGGGCACCTTTGTCTTGTTCCTGACTTTAGGGGAAATGTTTTCTATTTTTCGCCACGGAGGATAATGTTTGCTGTGGGTTTGTCATATATAACTTTTATTATGTTGAGGTATGTTCCTTCTGTTCCTAATTTCTTGAGGGTTTTTATCATAAATGGATGTTGAATTTTGTCAAAGGCTTTCTCTGCCTCTATTGAGATAATCATATGGTTTTTATCTTTCAATTTGTTAATGTGGCATATTACATTGATTGATTTATGGATATTAAATCAATATATAAATCAGTCAAGAATCCTTGCATCCTTGGATAAAGCCCACTTGGTCTTGATGTATGATCTTTTTAATATGTTGTTGGATTCTGTTTGCTAGAATTTTAAGGATTTTTACATCTATGTTCATCAGTGATATTGGCCTGTAGTTTTCTTTTTTTGTGGCATCATTGTCAGGTTTTGGTATTAGGGTGATGGTGGCCTCATAGGATGAGTTTGGAGGTTTACCTTCCTCTGCAATTTTCTGGAAGAGTTTGAGTAGGATAGGTGTTAGCTTTTCTCTAAATATTTGGTAGAATTCAGCTGTGAAGCCGTCTGGTCCTGGGCTTTTGTTTGCTGGAAGATTTCTGATTATAGTTTTGATTTCCATGCTTATGATGGGTCTGTTAAGATTTTCTATTTCTTCCTTGTTCAATATTGAAAAGTTATACTTTTCTAAGAATTTGTCCATTTCTTCTAAGTTGTCCATTTTATTGGCACATAGGTGCTGATAGTAGTCTCTTATGATCCTTTGTATTTCTGTGTCGTCTCCTGTGATTTCTCAACTTTCATTTCAAATTTTGTTGATTTGATTCTTCTCCCTTTGTTTCTTGATGAGTCTGGCTAATTGTTTGTCTATTTTATGTATCTTCTCAAAGAACCAGCTTTTAGCTTTGTTGATTTTTGCTATGGTCTCTTTTATTTCTTTTGCATTTATTTCTGCTCTAATTTTTAAGATTTCTTTCCTTCTACTAACCCTGGGGTTCTTCATTTCTTCTTTTTCTAGTTGCTTTAGGTGTAGAGTTAGGTTATTTATGACTTTTTTATGTTTCTTAAGGTAAGCTTGTATTGCTATGAACCTTCCCCTTAGCACTGCTTTTCCTGAGTCCCATAGGTTTTGGGTTGTGTTTTAATTTTCATTCATTTTTATGAATATTTTGATTTCTTTTTTATTTCTTCTGTGATTTGTTGGTTATTCAGAAGCATGTTGTTTAGCTTCCATCTGTTGGAATTTTTAATAGTGTTTTTCCTGTAGTTGACATCTAATCTTACCACATTGTGATCAGAAAAGATGCTTGGAATGATTTCAATATTTTTGAATTTACCAAGGCTAGATTTATGGCCCAGGATGTGATCTATCCTGGAGAAGGTTCCGTGTGCACTTGAGAAAAAGGTGAAATTCATTGTTTTGGGGTGAAATGTCCTATAGATATCAATTAGATCTAACTGGTCCATTATATCATTTAAAGTTTGTGTTTCTTTACTAATTTTCTGTTTAGTTGATCTATCCAGAGGTGTGAGTGGGGGTATTAAAGTCTCCCACTATTATTTTGTTATTGTTATTTTCCCCTTTCATACCTGTTAGCATTTGTTGTACATATTGTGGTGCTCCTATATTGGGTGCATATATATTTATAATTGTTATATCTTCTTCTTGGATGGATCCTTTGATCATTATGTAGTGTCCTTCTTTGTCTCTTTTCACAGCCTTTGTTTTAAAGTCTATTTTATCTGATAGGAGTACTGCTACTCTTGCCTTTTTTTTGTCTCCATTTGTGTGAAACATCTTTTTCCAGCCCTTCACTTTTAGTCTGTACGTGTCCCTTGTTTTGAGGTGAGTCTCTTGTAGACAGCATATATAGGTGTATGCATTCAGCCAGTCTTTGTCTTTTGGTTGGGGCATTCAACCCATTTACATTTAAGGTAATTATTGATAAGTGTGATCCCATTGCCATTTACTTTGTTGTTTTGGGTTCAATTTTATACACCTTTTCTGTGTTTCCTGTCTAGAGAAGATCCTTTAGCATTAGTTGAAGAGCTAGTTCGGTGGTGCTGAATTCGCTCAGCTTTTTCTTGTCTATAAAGCTTTTGGTTTCTCTTTCATATTTGAATGAGATCCTTGCTGGGTACAGTAATCTGGGTTGTAGCCTTTTCTCTTTCATCACTTTATGTCCTGCCATTCCATTCTGCCCTGAGAAGTTTCTACTGAAAGATCAGCTGTTATCCTTATGGAAATCCCCTTGTGTGTTACTTTTTGTTTTTCCCTTGCTGCTTTTAATATTTGTTCTTTGTGTTTGACCTTTGTTAATGTGATTAATATGTGTCTTGGGGTGTTTCGCCTTGGATTTATCCTGTTTGGGACTCTCTGGGTTTCTTGGACTTGGGTGATTATTTCCTTCCCCATTTAGGGAAGTTTTCAACTCTCATCTCCTCAAGTATTTTCTCATGTCCTTTCTTTTTGTCTTCTTCTGGGACACCTATGATTCGAATATAGGGTTGTTTGACATTGTCCCAGAGGTCTCTGAGGTTGTCCTCATTTCTTTTAATTCTTTTTTTCTTTTTTCCTCTCTGCTTCATTTATTTACACCCTTCTATCTTCCACCTCTCTTATCCTATCTTCTGCCTCAGTTATTCTACTGTTGGTTCCCTCCAGAGTGTTTTTGATCTCATTTATTGCATTATTCATTATTGATTGACTCTTTTTTATTTCTTCTAGGTCTTTGTTAAACATTTCTTGCATCTTCTCAATTCTTGTCTCCAGGCTGTTTATCCCTAACTCCACTTTGTTTTCAAGAATTTAGATCATTTTTACTAATGTTATTCTGAATTGTTTTTCAGGTATACTCCCTGTCTCTTCCTCTTTGGTTTGGTTTGGTTTGGTGGGCATTTATTATGTTTCTTTACCTGCTGAGTATTTCTCTGCCTTTTCATCTTGTTTAGATTGTGGTGTATGAGGTGGCCTTTTTGTATTTTGGCAGTTTGTTGTTTCTCTTTATTGTGGAGGGTCTCCCTGCGGGTGGGGTTGGATGAGTGGCTTGTCAAGATTTCCTCATTAGGGAAGCTTCCATGTGTGTTCTGGTGGGTGGAGCTGGATTTCTTCTCTCTGGAGTGCTATGAAGTGTCCAGTAGTGAGTTTTGAGGTTTCTGTGAGTTTGGTGTGACTTTGAGCAGCCTGTATATTAAAGCTCAGGTCTATGTTCCTGCATTGCTGGAGAATTTGCATGGTATGTCTTGCTCTGGGACTTGTTGGCTCTTGGGTGGAGCTTGGTTTCAGTGTAGGTATGGAGGCTTTTGGATGAGCTCCTATTGATTAATGTTCCCTGGATTCAGGAGTTCTCTGATGTTCTCAGGTTTTGGATGTAAGCCTCCTGCCTCTGGTTTTCAGTCTTATTCTTACAATAGCCTCAAGACTTCTCCATCCATACAGCACCGATGATAAAACATCTAGGTTAATGGAGAAAAGATTCTCCACAGTGAGGGACACCCAGAAAGGTTTGCAGAGTTACATGGAGAAGAGAGGAGAAGTGGGAGGAGGGAGGTAGAGGTGACCAGGAGGAGAAGAGGGGGAATCAAAAGGGAAGAGAGCAATCTAGCCAGTAATCAAATCCCTATGTGCCCTCCACAGCCTGGCACAGCCAGAGAGGTTCACGGAGTTACATAGAGAAGAGAAGAGGTGAGGGAGGAAGGAGATAGAGGTGACCAGGAGGAGAAGAGGGAGGGTCAAAAGGAGAGAGACAGATCTAGCCAGTAATCAGTTCCTTAAGTGCTTTCCACAGCCTGGAATGCCCAAAAGATTAACAGAGTTGGGTAGAGAAGAGAAGGGGGAAGGAGATAGAGGTGACCTAGTGGAGAAAAAGGAGAGTCAAAAGGGGGAGAGGGCAATCAAGCCAGTAATCACACTCCTAAGTAAAAATGGGTACTGAAGATTGGATTCTTAAAGGTACAAAATTGATAAAAAATACCAAAAAGCAAAGATTAAAAATCTGAAGTAGAGGTTAGACTCTCAAAAATACAATATTTAAAAAACAAAACAAAATCACAAAAATTATAAAAATATATATGAAATTTGCTTTAAAAATAGGGTCTTTTTTGGCAAGGTGATAGTAGGTTATAAAAATGAAAATTAAAGGAGTAGTAAACATTCAAAAAACAAAGATCATGGCATCTGGTCCCATCACTTCATGGGAAATAGATGGGGAAACAGTGGAAACCATGTCAGGCTTTATTTTGGGGGGCTCCAAAATCACTGCAGATGGTGACTGCAGCCATGAAATTAAAAGACGCTTACTCCTTGGAAGAAAAGTTATGACCAACCTAGATAGCATATTCAAAAGCAGAGACGTTACTTTGCCGACTAAGGTCCATCTAGTCAAGGCTATGGTTTTTCCAGTGGTCATGTATGGATGTGAGAGTTGGACTGTGAAGAAGGCTGAGTGCTGAAGAACTGATGCTTTTGAACTGCGGTGTTGGAGAAGACTCTTGAGAGTCCTTTGGACTGCAAGGAGATTCAACTAGTCCATTCTGAAGGAGATCAACCCTGTGATTTATTTGGAAGGACTGATGCTAAAACTGAAACTCCAGTACTTTGGCCACCTCATGCAAAGAGTTGACTCATTGGAAAAGACTCTGATGCTGGGAGGGATTGGGGGCAGGAGGAGAAGGGGATGACAGAGGATGAGATGGCTGGATGGCATCACTGACTCGATGGACAAGAGTGTGAGTGAACTCCGGGAGTTGGTGATGGACAGGGAGGCCTGGCGTGCTGCGATTCATGGGGTTGCAAAGAGTCGGACACGACTGAGTGACTGAACTGAAAGGACTGAAAATCTTTTAAAAATTTAAAAAATGATAATAGTAACAATATATCTAGAAATTTCTCTGGAGCTATTGCGGGTAGTGTGGGGTCAGTTTAGTTTCAGATACTTCCTTGTTCCAGCTTATACTTCTCAAGATCTATAGGCCCCTTCCAATGTAGATGGTGCTAACTATAGGGTTTTAATCTGTTGCACCTGTCACTTCCAAAGCAGTTCCCTCTGTTTATTTTGGCTTCTTATGTTTACAAGTCCCTTCAGTGTCTAATTTCTGCCATGACACAAGGGGGCAAAGGTGGTCACTTATTTAGGCTCACTTGTTCAGTCGTGCTGTGGGGAGGGAGGAACACTGCAAACAAATATCACTGGCGTGCGTGGGGAGTGCTTACAGTGTCCCGGCCACACTGGATTTGCCCCCACTCACGGAATGTGTGCTTTGCCAGTCTACACTGCTCAGGCTCCAGGTTACTCTGCAGGGGAACTGTCTAAAGCAGGCCCTGGGTTGCCATGCACTTCCCAGGTCTAAGCCACTCAGGTTCAGGTACTTGGGTACACCACAAAGGCACAGACTCAGTTGGGCCTGCGTTTTGTGCCCTTCCCAGGTCCGAGCAGCTCAGGTGACCAGGTGCTTGGTGAACGCACTCTCCTCAGGTAGGGCTGTGCATTCATATGACCTCCCCCATCCTAGCTGCTCGGTTTCCTGGGTGCGCAGCAGGAGCGCTGTCTCAGGGGTCTGTGTGTCTCCTCTGGGGAGCTGATCTCTGGCTGGGACCCTCCTGGTGGATGTCAACCGGCCAAGATCCCAGGAAGGCTTGGTTAGCAACTGGGAGCCTGCTTGCAGTTAGGTAGAGGATGCCATCTCTGGGGCCAAGATTGCCCCTTTCTGGCTCTGACTGTCGCCCACCTGCCTCTCTGCTTCTGGTGGGGGGTAGGCCAGTCTGCAGCTGGCTAGCTTTCCTCTGGTCAGTCCTTTGTTCTGTGAGCAGGCCCAGCAGTGCCTTAGGTTAGAGCTTTTAGTGAGAAAGTTCTCTCTCTCCCTCTCTCTCTCTCTGTTTCCTCTTTTTCTCTCTCTCTCTCTCTGGCTATTCCACAGTTTGGGTTGCTATCTCATGTGAGTCCTCAGGGCATTCAGGCCTGGTCCTTACCCTAAGCAATGCAGCCAGCGCCTCCCTGTTTGTCCCCCGCTTGCTAGTGGTGGATGCGAGCATCTGGGCTACTTTTCTGATAGTAGCTGCTGTTAGGCTCGTAATCTGTGGGGTTTATTTATTTATTTATTTTTCCTCCCAGTTATGTTGCCCTCTGAGATTCCAAAACTCCCCACAGACACACCGGTGAGAGAGTTTCCTGGTGTTTGGAAACTGCTCCTCTTTTACAACTCCCTCCCTGGGGTGGGTCTCCCTCACTAACTCTTTTCTCTTTTTCTCTTTTATATTTTGCCCTACCTCCTTCTGAAGAGAATGGGCTGCCTTTCTGGGTGCTTGGTGTCCTCTGCCAGCATTCAGAAGTTGTTTTGTGGAATTTGCTCAGCGTTCAAATGATCTTTCGATGAATTTGTTGGGGAGAAAGTGGTCTCCCTGTCCTATTCCTCTGCCATCTTAGAACCGTCCCCCTTATCTGCCTTTCTAACTCAGCAGTGTCTCCCTTTTTATTAATTTTTCCAAGTCTTCTTTTTAAATTATTTTTCCAGCTTTATTGAGATATAGTTAACTAATAAAATTGTATATATTTAAGGTGTACTATGTGATTTGATATTTATATGCTGTAAAATGATTACCACAAGCAAGCTAATGAATGCATTCATCATGTCACATAGTTACCTTTTCTATTTGGTGAGAACACTTAGTATATACTCTCAGGAAATTTCAACTATACAATACAATATTACAATATTACTAATCATTATATATATATATAGTCACTGTGTTATACAGTAGATCCCTAGAACTTAATTATCTTATACCTGAAATTTTGTACCCTTGATGAAAATCTCACTGTTCCCCACACCCCCAGCCCTTGCAAATAACATTCTAAAGTCTGCTTCTGTGAATTCATCTTTCTTTTATATATTTACTCTGAGAAAGGTATGAAAGGAAGTGAGATGACAAGAGAGGAATTCTCTATTAAAAGGCAGTAGATATGCTGAAAGTAGATATGCTGAAAGTAGATATGCTTTATGATTTTATTAGTTAATACTAAATTACTAGCTAACAAAATAGTTTCCATTAATAACATCTCAGTAGGAGTTTATAAGATGGGGGGGTGATAAAGACTACGCACTTTGGAAAAAATAGTTAAGGAAGAATTGTGTAGTAGGTGTAGTTTTCTTAACATACTTGAGGCTGCTTGGATTGTAATTATACCAGGGTTCTTTCCCCTTTTTCTTAACCTGCTGGGACACAGGAGAGGCCTGCTCTATATTTCTGATTATTCTCAAGGTAATACTGTGATGTATTAACATCACAGATTTTGGAGTTCCAATACTAGCTGTGTTCAAATACTAGCTGTGTGACTTTGAACAAGTGATCTCCCCATTTTAGCTTCAGTTTTCTAATCTTTAAAATGAGGAAGAGCCTATATATGGCAAAGATTTGTTGTGATGGATAAATACAATCTGAAAACATTTATCTGAGATGTGATAGGTGCTCCATAAAAGCTTGTTTCATTTCCCGTGTCAACTGTACTAGAGATCTTCCCTTTGCCTCTCCAGATCCATTCCTCACCTTATTTTTTTCTCTTGTGTTTCCAAAGACTGGCTTGCCTTGGACTTCTTCATCGGGCTTCCTTTTCCTCTGGTTCCCGTGTGGATTAGACCAATGGAGAACACTAGCAGGAGAACCAGAGTGGCAAAAGTGAAGTTGGGATACTTCCTGGGATATGTATTGCCCCAACCTCTTCCCTGTAGGATGCTGTAAGCTGATTAGGTCCATCAAGAAAAGGTCACAGGAAGCCTTCTCCATGAAACAGTCTTTCTCCCCTTCTGGGAGCAGCTTTCTCCTGTTTCTGTTTCAGGCCTGAGATGATAACTCCCCACCACCTCTCATTTCTCCCATTACTTTATAATCTCTTCTTATGGTTTACCTCACCTCTGCAAATAATCCCTTTATTAAACTCTCCTCAAATGACTCAGTTTGAGTGTGTTTGCTTTTTTCTTGCCGGGACCTTGATTGGTATATTTTGTTACCATTTCTAGGTATCTATGACAAATATATGGAATACACATGCATTTATTATCTCTGTCAAGGCTTGAGTCAGCTGCCCTGATCCTTTCTTTGAAATGCTGAGTGAAAAGAACACCAAACTAAGGGTCAAAAGACTTAGGACTTTATTCTGGTTCTGTCATTAACTCCCTGTGAGCTGGAGCAAATGACATGGCTCATCTGTGGTTCTTGATTATTCTATAAAATGAAGGGATTGAATTAGATGACTTCCACAGTACCTTCTAGTGCTTACTCCACAGTGACTAAAAATCTCCCTAGTACAGTTGTAGCTGGCATTCCTTTAATGTTAACTCGCTTAGCTTTCCATACAAGAAAGGAGAATGATACATCTTCTGATCTTTCTTAAGAAAGAAAGAAAAAAAAGAAGAAGAAACTCTGAAAAATGATAAGTGAAGCCTTTAAACCTTCTAATCAGTGTCTCTGCCCTCAGATTGGCAGATCAGGACCCTTGACATCTGAATTATTTATTATGACTTAGAGTCCATACTTACAGCACTTCAGCTTGATTTTTTCACAACAGCAGGAGGCAGTAGAAGGAGATTGATGATAGGCAGAAGGGACAAATCAGGACCTTACATGGTGGTTCTTCCATGTGACCTTCAGTTCAGTTCAGTTCAGTCACTCAGTCATGTCGGACTCTTTGCGACCCCATGAATCACAGCACGCCAGGCCTACCTGTCCATCACCAACTCCCGGAGTTCACTCAGACTCACGTCCATCGAGTCAGTGATTCCATCCAGCCATCTCATCCTCTGTCGTCCCCTTCTCCACCTGCCCCCAATCCCTCCCAGCATCAGGGTCTTTTCCAATGAGTCAACTCTTTGCATGAGGTGGCCAAAGTACTGGAGTTTCAGCCTCAGCATCAGTCTTTCCGATGAGCACCCAAGACTGTTCTCCTATAGGATGGACTGGTTGGATCTCCTTGCAGTCCATGAGACTCTCAAGAGTCTTCTCCAACACCACAGTTCAAAAGCATCAATTCTTCAGTGCTCAGCTTTCTTCATAGTCCAACTCTCACATCCATACATGACCATGGGAAAAACCATAGCCTTGACTAGGTGGACCTTTGTTGGCAATATGATTTGTATACATTTATGTATATGTTATACCTCAATTAAGTGCTATAAAGTATGAAGAAAATGAATGCAGCCCTGAAGGCATTTTCAATATAATAAAGCCAGGATAGTTAATAAGCCCTGGAGAAAGAGTTTGCAGACTTAGCTTTCAGTTAAAACTATTTCACTAACTCATATGAATAAGGAATCAGAATGTGGATGTTTGACGTGGCCAAATAAATGGCATCCTTCTCTTCATCCTCTTGTTGTGAACTGATTGCGAGAGACAAAAGAAGTAAAGAAGGCTTTATTTCTAATGGAAGTACTAGAGAAGATGGCTTAGATGTGTTTGCCAAGTGGATTTCTTAATTCCAACCTTCAGAATTAGGCAGAGAGACCCAAGAAATGCAAGAAAACTCTAGGTCTTGCTCACAATAGGGAATTGATGAAAATGAATAGAATAGAGCTCCTTCCCTTAAAAGTGGATAAGCCATACATGTTCTGTTCTGACTCCCAAATCTACCAATAGGAATTCCTTCTCTTGAGGAGGAGGAAATGTGAAGCTGAAGAAAAGTCAACAGTCTTACGCTAATGGATGTCTCTCCACTTGGGAACAGGAAGCCAAGAGAAGGGGTATCCTCAGGCTTCCTCAACTAAAAATAGGAACAACCTCAGTCATGATGATGATAGTAACTGCCATTTACTAAGCACATAACGATGGTGAGATACAGGGCTAATGATGGTGAGATACAGGGCTAACGATGGTGAGATACAGGGCTAACGATTAACCATATGTGTTTTTACATATATTTTCTGTGTTCTCACAATAACCCGAGGAAATAGGTATCATTGTTACCTCCATTTTATAGATGGAATAACCTACTCAAGATCACACAGCTGGGAAATGGCAGAGCCAGGACTCCAAAAACCATACCCTTAGAGAGAGAAGTAGCAAAGTGAAGGGTAGAGATTCTAGTACTGGGCTCCATGATTTATTTAAAAGTCAGTATCACTTACTAGGGGCTCCCCAGGTGACTCAGTGGGTAAAGAATCTGCTTGCAATGCAAGAGACGCAGTTAGATGCAAGTTCGATCCCTGGGTCAGGAAGATTCCCTGGAGGAGGGCATGGCAACACACTCCAGTATTGTTGCCTAGAGAATCTCATGGACAGGGTAGCCTGGTGGGCTATAGTCCATAGGGTTGCAAAGAGTTAGACACAACTGAAGTGACTTAGCATGCACGCACCACTTACTAGCTGTGTGGTCTTGGGCAACTTACTAAACCACTGGTTAGTTTCCACATCAGTAAAATGGAGATGCTATTTTCCTTCTCTGGGGCTCCTTTTCTTTATCTGTGAAATGTGTAGAATCGATTAGCACAGTGGTTCTTTTTTTTTTTTTTTTTTAGCACAGTGGTTCTTAAAGTGTGATCCCTGGACCAGAAGCTTCAGCATCATCAGGGAACTTGTTAAAAGTGATCATCATACTGAATTAGAAACTAGAGGGTGTGGCCCAGAAATCTGTGTTTTAATGAGTTCTCTGGATAATCCTGTTTTGCTAAAGTTCAAGACCCACTAATCTCTAATAGATGACTTCAAGATTTTCTTCTAGCTCTACCATTCTGACCTCTAACCTCAATGTTTCCTGTTACCCTTTATTCTTTGTCAAATGTCCACTCACTAGAGGAGACATTTCTTCACCTTCATGAAGCTCCCACTGTCAGGCCAGAGTGGGTTGCATAAAGCTTCCTTGAGGTATGCCCTTTCTGATGGGGCAACCACAGTATTTTAGTTAGAGCTGCCTCCCTAACCCAGACTATGCTGATGATTAATGTGGGGATTAAAGCTGAACCCCTTAGCTTGAAGTGATAGTTTGTGTGAGCTGCTGCAGTTGCCAGGAATGACTGGGCTAGAAACGTGGCCGGAGACTCAGACCCCTACAGAATTAGACTGTGGCACACAGAAGATTGTGTTCTCAGCAGTCCTGACTTTCCTGGACTTTTTCTTATTGCCCCTGCTCCTCCCCACAACCCCTAGATGGACCGGACATTCTGACCTCCTATGTCCATGAGACGGGATTTATCAGAGCAAGGCCAAGACCTGGAAAGAAACAGCAGGTTAGGACTGCAATTAGGAGCTGTTAAGGAATACCTTAAACATGCCTTTGTACTATAAGGCAGTGAATAACTTCCTCATTAACACCTCAATACAGCTAAAGGATAATATTCAGCAATTATGTGAAAGGGCTTTTTACAAGCTGTAGAAATAGAGAGTGTTATTATTATAAAGAGTATTGAATTAGACCCTTGGGCAAACCATAGGCTTCCAATAAGGCCAATACAGGGGGTTTACAGTTGTCCACATAGTGTGCTTTGAAGTGTGTAATTTAACATCTTAGCACAGATTAATCTGTCAGATAACTAGCTGTTACCTTGGCAATTCAAGCAAGGCCTTGATAGCATGGGACATGGAATAGGAAAATTTTGTCTGGATGCTGAAAATAAGGGCAGGAGGCCTAGAGGGAAGTTCGGGGATTAAGTGTTATAGCATGTGCAAATTACCTAGCACAGTGCTTGGCATGCAGAAAGTATTTAATAAAAATTGGGGGCATGGGGTACTGGTTAGGGAGAGCACTTTGGAGGAAGGCAGGGGCAATGAGCCAGTGGTTGGCTTGGGAAATGTTGGAAAGAAGGGGGGAAAAGAACTAGGTACAAAGAGGGTAGAGGAAGCAAGTCAGTTTGGCTGACTTGTTGAGTAGTGTGAGAACTGCTCAAAGGCCTTTGGTGTTCTCCTACTGAAAGACTTATGAAGGCAATGACAAAAAGGACTGGTTTGTTTTGCAATTGAGGAGGTTACTTTAAATCTTTTGAGTTTTGCTCTCAGCAGCCTTCAAAATGTCTGTGCCACACAGAAATCATACAGGTCAGTAACCTGTTGGCATAGAAATTATAGTCTTTTCTCCAGACCCTCCTGACAGAATAATAACATACTGCAGCAAAATCAAGAGAATTAACATGAATCACATAGCTTCTATTTTTAAAACTGTGCTTAGCTGTATTAAAGAAACTACATTCGGGCCAATGCTTCCCTGCTGAAACTGGATCAGGGCTTTGTCACTCACGGTCTAATTTGGGGAATTCACATGCCCAATCTGGGTGTAACTTTCTTCCCTAGAGAAGAGATGTCTTCTAAGATCCTGTTCTGAATTTCCAAGCCTTTAGTACTTGGTAAGCTTGTATGCAAACCTTCTTTCTCCCCACTATGACTGCAACTCCTCTGGCTGCTGTGAGAAAGCTAGGGAACAATATCAAGTTTGCATACTGTAATCATGAATGCATGAAAAGCAAGGCAGGCTCCAAGTACCACTGATAATCATCATCAAACCCTGCCGCATCCTAGGGAAATAGAACAAGGACTCCAGCAAGGAATTATGTCCTGATTTTAGATACCAGAATGTCACATTGCATTGGCCAATTCTTGCAGATGTTGTCAAGCAAGAGGCATCAGGAGACATTAAAAATTCTCTTTATGAGCTTAGAATGACAAACATCAGGCTTGCCTTTCCTCAGAGTTACAAACTGGGCTGCAGGCTGGTCGTCTCTTTTTCCCCTTCAAATCTCTGATGTGAGCTGAAGCCAAGGGCAAGGATCCTTGGCCCACCAGCCGTCTTGCATCTGGTCTATCCACGGGGCTCTTCCAGAAATGTCTCTACAAAAGTTACAACCATAGCACAGCAGCAGCAGCTTGCTCGCCTCAGCAGGTTGCCTGCATGGCAAATGTGATTGAAAGGAACTCTTTAAATAATTGCTAGAACTTTGCTTGGAAAACTGGTTTCATTGGGAGTGAATCCTTTGTGGAGTTTTAAATTTTCTTTATATTTATTCCGCTTCCACCTCTCTTTGCTTCACCAGCCCCAGTGGTTTTAATTGAGCAGCAGTACCCTGCCTTGAGACTTTGGTTTTCTCTGGCTATCTCCCTGTCCTCCTTGGCTACCTTCCCAGCTGCCAGGCACCTGGACAGAGACCAGTGTGTAGAGATTATGCTTCTTCATGTCCTGCCTTTATCCATGCCTGCCCGGCTTATCCAGAGCTCCTGCTGCTTCCGCCAGTCTCTTCAGTCTCCTTTCATACATCTCTGGGGCCCTGGGAACATCACCAAAGCCACGTGATATATGGGAAAGCCACTGTGGCTCAGAGAAAGAGCAGGGTTCACAGTGCCAGCTTTTTGAAAAACTTGGATGGATGAACCTGAAATAGTCTGGCAGGAAAACGGCCTTGGAATGTTTTCCTCTACCTGGAATGTCATTTCTCTACCAGAATGTCAACTTCTAAACCTAACTGACCACTGTTTCTGCTATTCCTTCAAAGCTCAGCTCAGACTTCTTTACTTCTTCTGGGAAGCTATCAATGGACCTTTCTTTACTGGTCTTGTCTCTACTCTTAAGCACCTCTAACAACAGCTAACATTTTATTGCATACTTCTTATGTGTCAGGCACTTTACTTGTATTAACTCATTGTATCCTCACAATCATTCTGTAATATTGACACTCTATCCATCATAATTCCCATTTTACAGATAAATAAACTGAAGCATTGGTTAAGGCATAGGTTAAGCAACTTGCGAAAAATTACAAAGTTAGGAAGTGCCAAAGCTGGAATTCAAAACCCAGGAACTCAGACACTCTACTGCCTCCCCTAGAATAGCTAATGCAGTATTTATAGCCACTAGTGCAATTATCCAGTTGCTTATCTGTATCCACAACTAGATTGAAAACTCTGTGCAGAGCAGAGGTTGTGTTTCATTCATTTCTCTATCCCCAGGGCCTGGAACAGAGGTGCAGAATAGATGTTCTGTAACTGTTTAATGAATGAATGAATTTTGCTGAAGCAGAAAGTATAAGACTTTTAGAAAACTTGGAGTTGTAGGCTGACTCTGCCTAACTGTGTGATCCTAGTAAATTACACAATTTTTTGAACCGGTTTCTTTTTTTGTGCAGTGAAAGATATTTTTCAAAGTTTTATTCTGAGAATTACGTAAGTTGTTTATGAAGCACCTAGAACAGTAAAGGTACTCAGTACATATTTTCATTCATTCATCAGTCTATCCATTCATTCATTCAAATTCAATTCAATTCAAATAATTACTGAGCATATGATTGTGCCAGGCACTACAATATTTGTGAGGTAATCACAGTGGACAAACAGAGTTCCCATCTTGTGGAGTTACATTCTGGTAGAGGAGGGGAACAAAATGAATGAGTAAGCAAGTTAAAAATAAATTTAAAACATTTATAAAGTAAATAAATAGAGAATAACTAGAGGGCTACTTAATGACAACCCATTCTAGTACTCTTGCCTGGAGAATCCTGTGGACAGAGGAGCCTGGTGGGCTGCTGTCCATGGGGTCACACAGAGTCAGACATGACAGAAGTGACTTAGTACACATGCATGAATTGGAGAAGGAAATGGCAACCCACTCCAGTATTCTTGCCTGGAGAAACCCAGGGACAGAGGAGCCTGGTGGGCTGCCGTCTATGGGGTCGTACAAAGTCAGACATGACTGAAGCGACTTAGCAGCAGCAGCAGAGGGCTATTTTATTTAGAAAGGATAGTTAGGAAAGGTCCCTTAAGATTGATGCTGACGTTGAGGCTTGGAGGATGAGGAGGCTAGCTATATGAAGAGCCTGGGAATGACCATTTCATGAAGAAGGAATAGTCAATACAAGGGCCTTGAGTTTAGAAAGAGATAAAAGTGTTCAGAGAAGAGGAGGCCAAGATGATTGGCACCTAGTAAGTGAGGAGCAGAGGGGTAGAAAATGAGTTTGGAGAGACAGGCAGAGACCAGATCATTAGTGTTCTTGCAGTCCCTGTTAAGGATTTTTGGTTAATACAAATGCAATAAAAAGCTATGAGTGAAAGAGTGGCATAATGTGATTTATATTAATATTTTTTAACAGTTCACTTTGGCTGTTGTGTGATATGTGGATTTTAAGGGGTGGTGGCAAGAAGAATGGAAACCCATTAACAGCCAATTGAATATAGTTATATTCAATAACTATATTCAATTGAAAATTGTGTAGGTGAGAAGTTCTAACAGCTGAAACTAGAGTGGAAACAATGAAAATGGAGGTTAATGGTCATACCTGAAATATCTTTTAGAGGTAGGAAAATTATAACTAAAGAATGGATTAGATATTGGGGATAACAAGAATGGAGGAATAAGGATAATTCCCAGCTTTGGGTTTGAACAACTAAGTGGACAGTGGTAGGTTTATTGAAATAAACATATCCCCAGGGATGTCTAGGGAAGGAGCAGGCTTGGAAAGAAAAACAAATGTTACATTTGAGACATATTATTATGGACTGAATGTTTGTATCTACCCCACCCCCACCCATCATATTTGTATCTTAAAACCCTAACATCGAGTGCGATAGTCTTTGAAGGTGGGGCCATTGGGATGTGGTTAATTTAGCTGAGGTCATGAGAATGGGGCCTAAGAGAAAGAAAACAGAGCTCTCCTTCTCCCCCACCCTCTCTCTCTCTCTCTCTCTCTCTCTCTCTCTCTCTCTCTCTCTCTCTCTCTCTGTCATGTGAGGACACAGTGAGAAGGCAGCCATCTACAAACTGGGAAGACGGCGCTTGTCAACAGCTGAATCTAGTGGCGCCTGGACGTTGGATTTCCCAGCCTGTGTATTTCTCTGAAACTGTGAGAAATAAATGTCTGCTGTTAAAGACACCCAGTCTATGGTATTTTGATATAGCAGTCTGACCTGAATAAGATATTAATTTTGAAATGCCAATTAGATGTCAGGGAATATGTCAAACAAACAATTAGGTTTATGATTTTGGATGTCATGGGAGAGGTCAGAATTGGGTGATATAAATTAATGAGTCATTTGACTATGGATGGTATTTAATTTTATGAAAGTGGATAAGACTACTGAAGAAGTATATAGCTAGAAAAGGAAATAATAATGATAATAGTAATGGCAATAATAATAGCAATGATGACGACAGTAAATGTGTAGGTAGTGTTTATTACATGCTGGGTACTGTTCAAAGTGCTTTATATATATTAAATCATTTAATCTCTACAACAAAACTGTATGGTAGGTGCTATTATTATCCCTATTTTGCAGATGAAGAATCTGAGGCACTTATAGGCTAAGCAAATTGCCCAATTTCACACTGAGTTAGTTAGTAGCAGATAAGATTCAAAACTGGAAAGTTTGGCTCCTGAGTCCATTCTCTCACCTGCTATGCTCTTATTTCTTCTTAAGAGAATAGAGTCAGATTTCAGCCCTCAGGGCTCTTTCACATTTAGCTGGTAGGAAGAGGAAGATCCAGAAAAGGAGACTGATGAAGAGTAAGTAGAAGAGTGTGGCGTCATGAAAGCAAAGGGAGTAAGGATCATCGGCAAGAAGGCAACGTTCAGCCATATTGAATATTTTTGAGCAGTTAAGAAGAGGATAGAGACTTTTCCATTGGATTCATCAGGATGGAAGTCAGTGGCGAGAGCAGTTGCTTCCCTAATAGTATTTATATTTACCATTTCCTCAAAGAATCCACTTTTTACTCACTACCTTCTTTTCTCAACCTTGAAGATACCCTTGCAGTTCACTTCAGCCACTCAGTTGTGTCCGACTCTGTGATCCCATTGACTGCAGCACGCCAGGCTTCCCTGTCCACCACCAACTCCCAGAGCTTACTCAAACTCATGTCCATTGAGTCGGTGATGCCATCCAACCATCTCATCCCTTGTCATCCCCTTCTTCTCCTGCCCTCAATCTTTCCCAGCATCAGGGTCTTTTCCAATGAGTCAGTTCTTCACATCAGGTGGCCAAAAAGTGGAGTTTCAGCTTCAGCATCAGACCTTCTAGTGAATATTCAGAATTGATTTCCATTAAGATTGACTGGTTTGATCTTCTTGCAGTTCAAGGGACTCTCAAGAGTCTTCTCCAACACCACAGTTTGAAAGCATCAATTCTTTGGCACTCAGCCTTCTTTATGGTCCAACTCTCACATCCATACATGATTACTGGAAAAAACCATAGCTTTGACTAGACAGACCTTCATTGACAAAGTAATGTCTCTGCTTTTTAGTATGCTGTCTAGGTTGGTCATAGCTTTCCTTCCAAGGAGCAAGCGTCTTTTAATTTCATGGCTGCAGTCACCATCTGCAGTGATTTTGGAGGCCAAGAAAATAAAGTCTGTCACTGTTTCCATTGTTTCTACAACTATTTGCCATGAAGTGATGGGACTGGATGCCATGATCCAAACCACTTCAGTATTCTTGCCTTGAGAACCCCATGAACAGTATGAAAATGCAAAAAAGATGGTACACTTTAGTATTGTCAATTGTTGCTTTGGCCATGAATTTCATCTGCCAGTAGGTGTGTGCAGTTGGAGCACTTTATTTCCTGTGGGATGTATCCTGAGTAGCACTTTATATTTGGACTTTTATCCTGCTGTTTTATTTTTGGGTGCCACAGTCTAGTTTCCTTGATTTTTTTTTTTCGGTTTTATTTCTTCTGGAGATATTTTCCTATGTCATCAAAGAAGTATATAAAATACTCTTTCTTTAGTCCTACTGTTCCCACTTGCTCAGCTGGTTGGCTCAGAGTGCAAAAGGGACAAGATTACTGGCTGTTTTGAATGCAAACTCAAGAGCTACATCAGGAGGCAATTCTAATGTACAGAATTCCCTTTCTGCACTTGAGTAATCCAGGGACAGTATGTGAAGGCTGAAGGTCTCCCCAGCAAGGATAATGATTCATGCTAGATGCTTTAGAGTAAGAACAGGTCACATGACTAGTGCTTCTAATTAGCCTCTTGGCAAGCTTCAGTCTAGATTCCTTATTTAGGGCACAGCAGTCCTTAGATAGCCTGTGATTCATTTCTACCAGTGTGCGAACACATTTAAGTACATCAAAAGGAAACTGAGTTCCAGATGGAGTCTTCTTGAACAGTGCTGCCTGGGGTGGGTGAGCAATGCCACACCTCAGCCTCCATAGGACTAGATATGTAGATAGGGAGCTTCCCATTGCTCTCTGATGAGGAAAAGCAATGCCCTGGATAAGATGTCATAAGCCTGTGATTTTTCCCTTAAGCTCAGGAGAGCAGATGGCAGGAACACAGCAGGGGATTGACAAATGCTTATCACTACTTCATATTAACTTTCTCAAAACACTTCAATATTGGCCTTCCCTGGAGATCTCAATAAAGGCATTGCTTTAAAGGAGAGCATACACAGAGCTGAGTCCTTGGCTTCCATCTGCCATTCCACATGGATTTGGAGCTCTTAGGGGTCAAGAAATCAAGGCACTTGGCTTCTCTTCACAAAAGTGTCTTCTTCCTATAGAATTGGTTCAGGCTAAATAGCTACCCCAACACATTGGGGTATTTCATATGCTTTATATTTTGACTATTTGGATTTCCTTGCACTTCTTTAATCCTTCAGGATTGTGGGAGCCACAGAGCATAGATAGAGGAAGGGCAAACCCTGGTGTTAAAGAAACTAGAGAAAAAGAATGAGTTATAAGAGAGAATGTGATCCTCGAATAGTATAATTGATCCACAGACTGGTGGGAGGCTAAAGAAGCTGAGGAGGGAGAGACCCCAAAGGCAATCAGAGAAAGGGAAATTAAAATGTTAAGAAAAGATGTGGGGCACAATGCCCACTAAGAACAGACTTGAGGCAAGATATAGCCCCTGAGATGATGAAGAGTTATGTGAGTAAGAACATTAGAACAAGTAAGATAACCACTCTCCACTCCTATCCTTCCTATGGATCTACTTTTATTCCACCCCAAGGTAAAAGCAAAAGAGTTCATTAAGGGAGCAGAAAGTAAGGCAGAGGGGCCTTGCCATTAGATCAGAAACAGAAACATCTGAAACTTTCCACTTGAAAAACTTGGCAAGATCAGACCCTCATGGGACCTTAGAGGAATCTCAGTTTAACTCTTATTGGCCTGCACAGTGCAGGGGTGTGGTATGCTTGGAAGAGCTTGCAGTCCCGGGAGAGAAACGCAACCATGAAAAGCTTCTTTATTATGTGGGAGTTGAGGATGGAACAATCCTGTTTTTTTTTTTCGTAAACTACTTCAGACTTGCTGGAAATTTGTGATCACAGTGAAACCTGTCTCCAGGTCTGCTCTTCACCTCTACCAAGTCCCACCCTTCCAATGATGGCTTTACCTTCTTTTGAGTTTCCAAGGAGAGTATCTTTTAATGCCAAGCAATCAATTTTTATGGGTCTCTGCCTGGAATTTAAGTTTAGAGTTAGATTCTTTACAATAAGGACAGTTTATTGGCCAAAGTCATAACCAACAGATTAGCCAATGTAACAGTTTCAGACTGATGAACACAAGGGGTAATCAACCATAATTTTCCAGAACTTCATCAGTTAGTGGAACCTCACCCAAAAGGAAGTAGAAGATGAAATACTGGTGGAACAATTTATCTGGGCCCCAGGGGTTTTGTGCCTGAAGAATTAGCTTGAACCTCAAAATTAGCTGTAGACAGAAGAGTAGAAGCCCGAGGGGTAGGATTTCAGGGGTCGTCTTCCTAAAAATATATCACTTCTCCCACCTACTGGCAGATGGCTTAAATTATTTTAAAAGGTGACAGAGCCTTGCATTTCATAATCCTCTTTGACTCTTTCAATCTTCCTAACAGGGGCCTTGGTCACAGTTACACAGAGGCGTTAGATCCTTTTTTGAGAGTGGAATTTCTTAGTGGAAATGAAGGATAGAGCACAAGAATATTGCCTGCTTGAAAGTAGGAGTGGTGGGCACTGAGAAGGTAAGAAAAGAAAGACTGGAAATCTGAAAGCCAAATTACTGACTTTACAGTTTTGTGAAGGATGACTAGCCTTTTTCAAAGTAGGAACTTTAGGAAAATTCACCCCAAGGATATGATAAGATTCTTCTTCAATCAGTGAATGGTCTCAGTTATTTGCCATGTCAACACTATGCCTTTGGAAAGGACTAGAAGCGTTACAGATATTTTGCCTGCAAGTTAGAGTGTTTCTGACTTAGCAGTTCTTTTGACCTTCCCTGCAAGCTTGATGAACCCTAGAATATTTTTCTTCTTTTGGAGATGTCAATTTCTCATCAGTCTACTTTGATCAGATATTCCTTTTTTCCCCAATTATTGGGTCACTTCAAATAATCCATAGATTATTCTAAGAAAACAATCTTGGATGAGGGGTACATTCTCTTGTGCAGAGTGGAGACATTCCTAGGGATGTACACACAAAAACAGTTCCCAATTAAGCAGACACCTTTGCTTTTCCTTTGAGAGGGAAAGGATCGCACCAAAGGACAAGTGATCTCAAGCTGCAGGCTGGAGCTCTTCGGGTGCCATTCATCTGAGCTCTTCTGCTTCAACAGGGAGGATTTATTGCGACAGCTGGGCAGTGCCCTTGCTCTGTAGCAGAACAGAAGTCACACAATGAAGATGCAAGCAAGAAAGAGGTCTGAAATTTCTCCTTGTTCTAGTACACACCACAGACACCTTCATTATTATCTTTCCAGCTTGCTTCACATAAAAAGGTTTTGTCGATTTTCATTTCAGCTGAGCTGGGATGGACCAGGAACCAGAGGCAAAGGAGCAGCAGATGCCTGGTCAGAGTTCAAATGGGTGTAGAAGAAATCAGTGTGTGTTTGCAGCATTTTTACACTATATAGAGTGCTTGTGTGGAAGAGCAAGAAAAGACAGAGTGAGACTCCTTTCCAAGTAAAACAGTCTCAGTCTACGGGGCATCCCACTAATAGGCTTTAAGCCACCAGGATTGTAGGAAGGCATGGCAAAGCCAAAAGCCCATCACTGACCCCCAGAGGACATCTAACAATCCAGTGTCATCTTTTGTTAACTTGTAAACAGCCCTGGAACGTTAGCTATACTCTAGTAAAAATGAGAAAAAGACATGGAGGCAAATAGCCAGGAGAATATTAGGTTAAATACACACACATCATCAGCGATGCCTCTTCCTGTTCTTTGAGTAACTCTTCCTTTAATCTGGTGGAATGATTGGTTCAAGGATAAACTGAGTTGAGGAATGAACTTTAGAAATTCTAGAATGAAGCCCATGAAGTAGCTGATCCAGAAAAACCTCACACACAGCTGAGGCTCAAATCACAGCGATTAGTTTAATACACACTAGGGAGTGCAAATATTTGGGGCTAAGGAAGTAGGTTTAAAATTGTGTCATGTTTTTATTGGAATGAAATGATGTTATGATTACATTGAAGAAAAAATTTTAAACAAATCATCCACAAGCCCTCTAACAGATAGTTTCACTTCTGCATTTTCCTTTCTAGTCTGCATCCAAATGCATAGGCATCTTAACTTTGTTTTTTAATTTTATTTTTAAGAAAAATTATATATATTGAATGTGGACAACATGATGATTTATGATACATGTACATGGTGAAATGATTACTACAGTCAAACTTAATATATCATCTCCTCACATAGTTACCACTTTTTTGTGATGAGAACAGCTGAACTGTACTCTTTCAGCAAATTTCCAATATTCAATACAGTATTATTAACCATAGTCATCATGCTGCACTTTAGATATCAATAGACTTATTCATCCTCCGTAACTGCAGCTTGCAAACACATTTTTTCACATGGCTTAGAAATGAAATGAACACAGATTCTCTGTTCTGCTCTTTTCTCATAGCATCATGTCTTAAACATTTTCAGTGTTCTCCACCTGATCTTTACAGTCTTTATCAAATTTTCATTTTAATTTTCGTGATTATAAAAGCAATTAGCCTCTAATTAAAAGAAATAAATTTATATTAAAAAAAGAATGATGCATGATGACTGCAGAAAATTTGGAAAGTACAATGAAAAATGAATCAGGAAAAGAGACTCACAATTTTACTATCAAAAGGCAATTGGTAAAAACGTATTGGCCTATTTCCTTCTAGTTTTTTTACAGTCAATGTCCTTTGCATAATTGATATTATACTGTGTATGTGTATGTATACTGCTTTGTTTTATTAAGGTTATGTAATAAGCTTTTCCCTAGGTCTTACGAGTTATTATAAACATACTTTGTGAGGACTGCATCATTTTCCATTGTTTGGAAGTTTCCTCATATTACATTATTTTGATAGTCTTAAATACCAGTGCTGCTACAATGAGCATTGTATTAATTAGGATAATGCCAACTGCTGTAATGAATAAACTGCCTAACATGAAATGGCTTAAATCAGAGAAGTTCGTTTCAAGTAATGGAATGAGTTCTGAGTCAGATCATGACTCTACTTAATGCTATCATTCAGAAATGCAGACTTCTTCTCTCTTTTTCATTAACTGTCACTTGGACATCATCCTCAGAGTCATAGGAAGAGGAAATAGAGCAGGGAGGAGGTGCGCCTACTTCTTAAGAATGTGGGCGCACACATTCGCTTGTGCCTGTTGGTCGTACAACCACATACAATCAAGTGAAGCTTGAAAATGAAGCACAGCTGGGCAGTCATGTACCTGGCACATCTATTACTATGGAGGAAAAAGAAAGATTTAGAGATTCAGAGGGTCAGCAGGCTGCCACAAACATATTTGTATAGAGATATTTATTTGCATTTCAGAATTTTTTCATTAACATACATTCTTAGAAAGAGAGACTAAATACTATTCTTTTAAAACCCTACTTCACTCTTGCTGTCTTATTTTAATGCATCTCCTGGACAATCTGAATGTCCTAGTTTCTTTCAAGAAGGATCCATGAGTGATGTATTTCCTGACCCCCTACATATCTGAGAATTTTTTATGCTTTTACGTATGAAAGGTAACTTCTCTAAGTATAGAATTCTTGGGTTATAAAAAATTCCCCTTAATACTTCATAGCTATATTTCCATTGTTTTTCAGCATTCATTCAAAATATTAAAAAAAATTTTCCATTTTATTGATATATAATTGACACGCAACATTATGTAAGTTTAGAATTTACAACATAATGATTTGACATATGTATATACTGTGAAATGATCAGCACAAGTTTAACACCTAGAACCTTATATAACTACAAAGTTCCCCCCACTCCACACTGTGCTGAGAACTTTTAAGATCTACTCGCAGCAACTTCCAAATATACAACCCAGTATTGTTAAATATAGCCACCATGCTGTAAATTGCATCCCAGAACTTAATTTATCTTATAGCTGGAAGATTGTATCTTTTGATCACTTTCACTTATTCCCCATCCCCACCCCTTACCTCTGGCAACCACAAATCTGTTTCTAAGAATTTTTTTAAATACCATATTAATGAGATTTTCAGTATTTGTCTTTCACTTCCTGACTTATTTCACTTAACTTATTTCACTTAACTTTCACTTAACTCAAGATCCATCCACATTGTCCCAAATGGCAGAATTTCCTTCCTTTTTTTGGCTGAATAGCATTCTATTGTATAATTCAAAAATCTTCTTTGAGCATCTGCATATGCCAAAGATTCCTGCAGATATCTAGAATATAGCTGTGGACAAAACAGACTAATTCTTTGCTCTTATAAAGGGACAAGTGGGTTGTACTAGGTTTTACCTATTTGCTCCCAACCCTGAGCCATTATCATCCTGCTCTGGGCCTTGAAGGACTGACCCCCCTGTGGACTGCTTTCCCCAGGCTCTTTTGTTGGCTAGTTTCCTTTTTTTATTCGATGGGAGGCACTGGGAGGGGAATAGAGGGCAGGAGGATAGAGGAGCTGGGGCATTTCTTATTTATTCTCTTTCTGCTTCTGTATTTCATCTCTGACAATACCTGCATCCTTTTAGAAATATAGCTCCTTCCAAGATGCCTGTCTTCCACAGTTCCACTTTTCTCATTAAAATAATCTGAAGCCATTTCTGTTCTTTTCCCTGATCCTGCCATGAGTGTAATGATTAGGGGGCATAGCAGGAAACAGATGGGATACTCAAGAGGTTTAACTAAGGACAGTTTAATGATGAGACTATTTACAGAATTATGGACAGGGTTAAGGAACTCACAAAGGATAGTGAGACGACCAAGTGTAGCAGCAGCAGGCAGCTGTTACTAATGGCAGGCCTGAATGCATGAGAGTTACTAGGAGCAGGTAAGACATGAAACTATGAAAGAGGGGCTGCCAGTTAGGTGCTGTCATCACAGATAGAAAAGCACAAATATTACCAAAGTGATAGACTGGCTGGGGAGAGGAGAGACTTGTGGGGGAGTAAGTGCCCTGATTTCACTCATTTAGATGAGTGATGTCATTTAGATGTCCTGCCATTTCTTCCCATTTTCCAAGCTCAACTGGAAACTAGAAACCATGTAAGCTCTGGTAATGCAGACTGTATAGGTCATCTTCCTCGGGCAGTGCAGGGAAGGCAGGAGATGGATCCAGAGACTTAGAAGCAAAATGGGTTTATGCTGCTGCTGCTGCTGCTGCTTATTTGCTTCAGTCGTGTCTGACTGTGCGGCCCTGTGGACTGCGGCCCGCCAGGCCCCTCTGTCCATGGGATTCTCCAGGCAAGAATACTGGAGTGGGGTGCCATGCCCTCCTCCAGGGCAGCTTCCCAGCCCAGGATCCAACTTTTGTCTCTTATGTCTCCTGCAGTGGCAGGCAGGTTATCTACAGCTGAGCCACCAGGGAAGCCCCAATAGGTTTATACTAGCATTTAATTTTGTTTTCCTGCTTTGATACTTATGCAATTTCATTTTTCTTGAAATTAAAAAAAAAAAAAAAAAACTTTGACAAGGCTTTGGTAAAATTTGAAGTGAGTTTCCTTCAAATGCAGCAAACATTTTTAGAGCTGATTTTTCCATTTTTTGTTTTTAGTTCAGCTTGTTGGACAGTTAGATAGGTGTATTCAGATGTGGAGAGTTTTAAGGCGTACTTTTTAGATTTAGAGCATGAACTGGAGGCAGTGGCCAGAGATCAGGAAGCTGGATAGTCTGTGGTAGCAGAATGGCCCTTTGATATCTGGTATGAAGATATTATTATGAACATTTTTGAACACTTAAGAGCCAAGGATTTTGGTAACTTCCTTATATGTATTGGCTTATGCAATGATCACAAAGTCTTAGTGAATGAGGCACTATTAATTTTTTTTAAATTTCTTCTTGGGAAATTGGTTTTCCAGGGCATTTAAGTAATTCACTCAAGGTCCCACAGCTGGAAAGCGATCACTGAGTTGCTGATCTTCTCAATGTAGTACTTCTTCCACTGAAAGCTGGGTTCAATCTATAGCAGTTCCCATTCCCTGGCAAAATAGTTGAATTTGGCTGGATCCATCTTTGAGAAGGCAGTGGCACCCCACTCCAGCACTCTTGCCTGGAAAATCCCATGGACGGAGGAGCCTGGTGGACTGCAGTCCATGGGGTCTCGAAGAGTCAGACACGACTGAACGACTTCACTTTCACTTTTCACTTTCATGCATTGGAGAAGGAAATGGCAACCCACTCCAGTGTTCTTGCCTGGAGAATCCCAGAGACAGAGGAGCCTAGTGGGCTGCTGTCTATGGGGTCACACAGAGTCGGACACGACTGAAGCGACTTAGCAGCAGCAGCAGCAGCTTTGAGAAGAAGCTGTACAAATGGAGGTAAACTCTGTTGTGGATCTTACTAGGTCAGGATGGCTCTAATGCTATTGGAAGGAAGTACACTGGTTAATAGTAGAAGCTTTTTAATCATACTGATAGGAATTGAAAATCTGACTTTGCTACCTACTAGCTCTATAATCCTTTTTTAACTTTCTGTTTTGTATTACAGTATAGCTGATTAACAATGTTGTGATAGTTTCAAGTGGACAGCAAAGGGACTCAGTCAGACATATATATGTATCTATTCTCCCCCCAACTCCCCTCTTATCCTGGCTGCCATACAACATTGAGCAGAGTTCCCTATGCTACACAGTAGGTCCTTGTCGGTTAACCATTTTAAATACAGTAGCATGTAAATGTCGATCCCAAGCTTCCTAACTGTCCCTTCCCCTGATCTTTCTGCCCTGGCAACCATAAGTTCATTCCCTAAGTCTGTGAGCCTGTTTCTGTTTTGTAAATGATGTTTGCTTGTACCATTTCTTTATAAATTTCCCATATAAGGGATGCCATGTGATATTTCTTCTTGATTTGACTTACTTCACTCAATATGACAATCTCTAAGTCCATTCACAATGTTGCAAATGGAACTTTTCATTCTTTTTAATGGCTGAGTAATGTTACATTGTGTGTGTATATATATATATACCACAACTTCTGTATCCATTCCTCTGTCTATGGACACTTAGGTTGCTTCCATGACTTGGCTTTGTTCTATAATCTTGAGAATGTTATTCAATCTCTTTGCTTCTAAGTTTTCTTACCTGTAAAACTGGGGTTACTTTGAGGAATAAAGGAGTACCTAACATGTATTAAGCATTCAAAATTGCTGTTATTAATGCTGAATGACTGAGATGGGTCAAGATAAGCCATGCGGGAGCAGAATCGAAGTCTTTAACATTTGGAATGTTGCTGCAACAGTAGGTAAACAGATACATTTCCCCCCCCCCCCCCAGGGATATTGACTACTGTAATAGCCTGGAAGGAAAAACGGGGCTTAATTTACCAAGATACTTCTGTGGTGGTGGTTTAGTTGCTAAAGTCATGTCCAACTCTTGCAACCCCATGGACTGTATGTAGCCTGCCAGGCTCCTCTTTTCATGGGATTCTCCAGACAAGAATACTGGAGTAGGTTGCCATTTCCTTCTACAGGGAATCTTCCCGCCCTAGGAATCAAACCCAGGTCTCCTGCATTGCAGGCAGATTCTTTACTGACTGAGCTATGAGGGAAGCCCGAGATCCTTCTAGTTCAGAACAACTGTTCCCTTCTCTAATGTCACAAGGATCACTTGGATGGACAAAATATAACTTGGGTATTTCACCTCTGGGCTCAGAAAACACAATGCTCAAGGCTGGTCCAAAGAACTACTTGGACCAGGGACTTATTCAAAGAAAGAATTTGATATGAAGAAGTTATTCATGTAAAGAGTGATGTCATAGGTCCATTTTACCATACATGCAAATATACTTTTTTCTTGCATGGAGCTTTAAGTATTTGGGGAAAATATTAATAGCCTTAGTTGGACATTATTGCCGTATTCCTTAGTGTCTTATGCCTGGTGACCATTACACAATCACATTACCTTCCTAGGCCTTGTTACTGTTTGAGTTTGAGACTGGAAAAATATTTACAACATATATAAATACAAATTATTAACATCCATAACATACCAGTTCAGTTCAGTTCAGTTCAGTCGCTCAGTCGTGTCCGACTCTTTGCGACCCCATGAATCGCAGCACGCCAGGCCTCCCTGTCCATCACCAACTCCCGGAGTTCACTCAGACTCATGTCCATCGAGTCAGTGATCTCATCTATAACATACCAACTGCTCTACAGATCATTAAGAAAGTGACAACCCATTAGCAATATGAGCAAAGCATGTGGCAGCCTGGTTGGGAGGGGTGTTTGGGGAAGAAAGGATACATATATGTGTATGGATGAATCCCTTTGCTGTCTGCCTGAAACTATCAAAACATTGTTAATTGGCTATGCTGCTGCTGCTGCTGCTAAGTTGCTTCAGTCGTGTCCGACTCTGCGACCCCATAGATGGCAGCCCACCAGGCTCCCCTGTCCCTGGGATTCTCCAGGCAAGAACACTGGAGTGGGTTGCCATTTCCTTCTCCAATGCATGAAAGTGAAAAGTCAAAGTGAAGTTGCTCAGTCATGTCCAACTCTTAGCGACCCCATGGACTGCAGCCTACCGGGCTCCTCCGTCCATGTGATTTTCCAGGCAGGAGTACTGGAGTGGGGTGCCACTCCAATATAAATAAAATAAAAAGTTTTTTTTAAAAGAAATATGAGCAAAGGTATGAATAGCCGATTCACTGAGGAAATACTAATGGTCAATAAGCACATGAAAAGATGCTCTTTCTCACTACTAATCAGGAGAATTAAAAAATGAAACAATAGTTAGATTTTTTTGCCCATTTTGTTGGCAAAAAATTATAAAGGATTGGTAATATGTTATGTTGATTACGATGAGGGAAACATATTCTCACACACTACTGGTGGGAATGTAAATCGATACGGCTATTCTGTTGGGCAATTTGGCACTATTATACTAAATTTAAAATGCAAATATACTTTGATGCAGCATATTCGCTTATAAAAATGTTTGCACATCTGCACAAGGAGACTTATACAAGGATGTTTATAGTTCTAAAAGATTGTAAACAACCTAATGGTCCATCTGTATTGGAAAGACTAAATAAATTATTGTACCTCCTTGCTATGAAATACTACTGTGCAACTGTAAACAAAATGAAATAGACTTATCTATACTGACATAGAGAGATCTCCAAGACATATTTTTAGATGAAAATAGTAGATAGCATAAAATTATATGAAGTATGATCCAATTTTGTGGGGAAAAAAAAAAACAAATTCTGTGATTATGTTTGCACATGCATAGCAAAAATCTGTACACAAAATTGTTAGCATTGAGGTTATTTCTGGAGTGTGGTATAGTACGGAGAATGATGAAGAGAGGCTTTCATGTTTACTTTATATATTATGCATCTGTACGGTTCACATTCTGAATTTTTTAACTATGGTATACTCTCATACTTCCTGATGAGAATGTATTCGTGTATTACTTGAGTAATTTTTTTTTTTAAATAAAGAGTAAAGATAAGAATGGATTTGAAAGCTTTTCCTGTTCCTTCCCATTGGAAGATGAGGAAGTGCGGATGGATGAGACAGGAAATAGAGGAAGTGAGAGAAATGCAAAGTGAGATATTTCTAAGTACTCTGGCACCATATAAATATTTTTAAAGTCAATGATACCTCAAGTCAGAAGATTATTTAAGATCCTGTACCAGTCTATGGTAAGAATTAGACTTCTTGTAACTGTAAAAGAAACATATTGCAGGAAGGAAATTAAAGCCTGAAAAGGAGAATTCAAAAATCACCAGAAAGTTCACTAATAGCTCTGGAGT
This sequence comes from Capra hircus, assembly GCF_001704415.2. Taxonomy (NCBI): domain Eukaryota; kingdom Metazoa; phylum Chordata; class Mammalia; order Artiodactyla; family Bovidae; genus Capra; species Capra hircus. The sequence goes on from NW_017189517.1 coordinate 41,830,574, forward strand.
AGGCTCAAGTGTTGAAAGTTGTGGGGAAATCTGAAAAGTAGGCATGTCAGGCTTCCAGAGCTGGGTTGTGAAGGGGAATGATGTAGATGACTGTAGAAGATTGCTGGCTTTGTATGGTTATAATATTGCCTCTGCGAGGTCACAGTGGTGATCTTGGTGTAGGAAAGAAAAGCTGGAGATGGAGCAGAAAAATGTGAGGACAGACTGGAACCTACCAATACCTCTGTCTCTTACTTGCCAACTGAAAAAGAATGCACAACATGAGAGCTATGAGTTTTAGGTTTATTGGGGGACTTACTGAAGACTATAACCTAGGAAATAGCCTATCAGAGAGCTCTGGGGAACTGTTTCAAAGAGTTAAGGGGGAAGATCAGTATATAAGTGGTTTTGGAGAAGAAGTACATGCAGCCAAGCACACATCTTGGTAGAAGGTTACTGTTAGTCACAAGGAATACGTATCTTAGCTAAGGATTCTGGTGCTTTTCTAAGTATGGGAAGATATAAGAATCTGGATTCATAAAATTTTCTCCTGAAAGTATCTGTCTGAGGGCCATTTCTGCCAGATTTCCCAGAGCACAGGGTGCCTCAATATTGCTTTCCACCCTGAATTCATTTTAGGTCAGTGACTGCAGTGGCTGATGACTCAATTCTTGTAGATGTAGGTAGCAATTCCTTTGTTCACGCTGCTTCTAACCAAATGTGACATTTGGTTACTGGTACTGACTGAATGTAATGGCTACAGGTTCAGACTTTTGCCATTGAAATCTCATACAGACTCACTTTTGGCCAACTCTAAGCAAACATCATTCAGAGAAGAGGATTTGGGGAAATATAGTTCACAGTGTATCCAAGTTGACATGAGAACAAACTAGCACAGATCCCATTCAATAATCACCAAAAACATAATAGGGGCATTTTATAAACTGACAGATATGATTGTGTATTCATACTGAGGTTGGATTGGAAAGAATTCTATCTTCATTTTATAGCCCTCTTTGAATTGGACTCAGTTGTAAGCCCGTTTGGTTTTACTTTGTGACTAAATAGTCACAATAGGGCTGCAGAGTTGTTTTCAGAGGTCAGGGATTAGCAGGAAGGGATCTGTGCTGGTAATTCATTCATGTCATTCACTCAGTGAACATTGATCAGAGTCCCTACCTTATGATTACTGCTGTGCTAGTGATGTGGCCATAGAGTGAGGAAACTAGACATGGTCTCTGCCCTTATATAGTTTCCATTCATGTGGTTGCATCACAAATGTATGGGTATTCAATTATAAGCAGATATAAAAATTATAAATTTGGTAAATACTATGAGTGAATATGTTCTAATAGGTTAGGGGGAAGACGTGAGAGGCCACAGAAGATTTGAGCTATGATTGAAAGACAAGTAAGCGTTCAACTAGGTGATAGACAATCCTGATGATCACAGTGGGAAATAAAGTACAGAGTGTGTGTAATTTTTCATACAAAAGTGAAAACAGGAATCTTCACGGAACAGAGGCTGAGAATGAGAAACTGGGAGTTTGTGATGGCTTTTAACTGCAGCTCAGTGGGAGTTTATATTCAGTCGGTCTCTAGGCTGCCCCTTAGCTGGGAAACTAGCTTTGGTTGGGTTGGTGATTGGAGTTGCTGGACCAGGTATTAGCTGAAAGTGAGAGCCTCTTACCTACAGTTCCAAGAAAATTCAGAGTATCTTTTTCTCCTATGATTGGGAATTGAGATGTAGGTCAAAGCCTAACCAATTCTACCATTTAAAGGAAACCAAATATTTATTGGGGATATGGCTTGTAGCTGTTTCCCAGGTGGAGTAGATCCCCAGCTGTATATTTAACTTCACACACAAATCTGTGAGTTCTTGACTCTGAGTGGTTGACTGGGGGTCATAGAAACTATGGGCTCTAAGTAAGATGCTCTCATCTCTGATGGAGAGTCTGATGAAGTATAGATTGGGATCCATGGAACCAGGGCAAGAGTGGAGTTACCAAAGCAAAAATGAGAGCAGAGCTAACAATTGTACAGGAAAACCAAGTTTCCAAAGTTAGGAGGGGAGTAATCTGGAGGGTCACACAGTGCTGGGAGTCAGATATGGAGATCTGTGCACAGATACAGGAACCTGGGACCTGTGTGATGATAATGCGTAAGAGAAAAAGTGGTTAAGTATAGTAGTAGCAGTGCTGGCGGTGAGCATGTCTGTCATACTTGTCTAGAAAGAGGCTGTCTGCTAGCTGATTCTTCTTCATTGGTGGGCAGGTCAAATATTTATAGAAAACATCCAGTTAGAAACGTCTTTACTATTCCATGTATGTCTGCAAACTCTTAGTTGCTGGTGTGTGACAAATTAAAGAAATTGAAAGAAAGAAAGTGCTAAGTCATGTCTGACTCTTGTGATCCCATGAACTCTAGCCTGCCAGGCTTCTCTGTCCATGGGATTCTCCAGGCAAGAATACTGGAGTGGGTTGCCATTTCCTTCTCCAGGGGATCTTCCCAACCCTAGAACTGAACCCAGGTCTCCCACATTGCGGGGAGATGCTTTGCCGACTGAGCTACTAGACTGTAAATCGATTATTTCACTGTGCCTACTGCTAAGTTAAGCTGATTTTTTGATTAAAAGACCTTCTTAAGGAAGGAAGTGATGGTATGTTGATATGCATCATTCTGGCCAAACTCCTTATCTCATAGCTGGTCAACACTTTGAATAGCTCTAGAGATAGCTCCAGGCTAGAGTGAAACTTGTTGGTGCTATTTGCTGTTTAGTAGCTAAAGAAAAGTGAAAGTGAAGTTGCTCAGTCGTGTTGGACTCTTTGCGACCACGTGGACTGTAGCCTACGAGGCTTTTCCCTCCATGGGATTCTCCAGGCAAGAATACTGGAGTGGGTTACCATTTCCTTCTCCAGGGGATCTTCCCGACCCAGGGATCGAACCCGGGTCTCCTGCATTGGAGGCAGACGCTTTAACCTCTGAGGCACAGGGAAGCCCTGTTTAGTAGCTAAGCCCTGTTCAACTCTTTTTGACCCCATGGACTGTAGCCCTTCAGGCTCCTCTGTTCATGGGATTGTCCAGGCAAGAATACTGGAGTGGGTTGCCATTTCCTTCTCCAGGGGATCTTTCCAACCCAGGGATCAACTCATGCCTCCTGCATTGTCAGGCAGATTTTTTTTTTACCACTGAGCCACGAGGGAAGCCCAGAGTGAAATTTAGGAGTCATCAATATATTTGCAGTATTCAAAACTATGAACCATATAAAAATTTCTCAGGGAGCATATGAAGAATGAGATAAGATAGCCAAGAAGAAGAATAAGAAAGACATCAACCTTTTTTTGGTAGTTCATTAACTGAGCATTTACTGTGCTAAGCACTTTACATGCATTATCTCAGTCTTCACAATAACCTCAGGAGGTAGTAAGTATAATTATTCCCATTTCACACAAGAGCAAACCAAGGTTTATGGTTACTAATATTCTGAACCCAATTTAATGTGTGTGGGTTTTTCCACACCACTAATCAATTACACCACTAATCAATTCTGCAACACAAGCTGTGTGTCCTACAATACAACTAAATTCTGACATCTACCTGGAGAGAAATTAGATCCCACAGGTTAAGGACTCAGTCCCACAGTATTGTCCTTCTCCCATTCAGACTCCAGTCATAAGTGAGGTTTCCACCTGTGCTTGTTACTTACTGGCTGTAGATTGCAGATTCCAATGGCCCCCCTTCGGATTCAATTAATTTGCTAGAGCAGATCACAGAACTCAAAGAAACATTTTCCATACTAGATTATTACTAGTTTATTATAAAAGGATATAACTCCGATGGAAGACAGAGGCATAGGGCAAGGTGTGAATGTTGCAGGAAAGAAAGTGGAGCATGAGAGGATGCTCACATCCCGTGTCTCAGACAAGTCCCTGGGAGGGCTGCCAAATGTGGGTTCTTGGCCTCACACAGGAAAGAACTCAAGAGTCAGCCATAGGAAGGTGAAAGAAGGTTTATTCTGGGAGATAAGCACACTGTAGAGTCTGGGTCATCTCAGAAGGTGAGAAGTGCCAGGGTATGGAGTTGTCAGTTATAAGAATGGGTAATTTCATAGGCTGTTAAGTGGGAGAATTATTCCAACTATTTGGGGGAAGGGACAGGGATTTCCAAGAAGCAGGTCACTGCCCACTTTTTGGCCTTTTATGGTCAGCCTCAGAACTGTCTTGGCACCTGTGAAGTGTTATTTAGCTTGCTGATGTATTACAGTGAGTTTATACTGAGGCTCAAGTTCTAGTGGAAGTCAACTCATCTGCCATTTAGGACCTAGTTAGTTCTAACCAGTTTATATTGTATCCTCAACAGCTATGTCATTCTTTTGAAGGTTGTCTCATAAGGAAAGTGCACATAGCTTCCATGGCCTCTCCAAGCATACCACTGTCCCCTAATTACCACATATTCAACAACACAAAAGCACTTTGAATCTTGTTCTTTTTTTTTTTTCTTGGAGCCTTCATTACAGAGGCAGGATTGATTAAATCATCAGCCACTGGTGATTGATTAAATTTCCAGGCCATCCCCTCCACAGAGGTCAGGTGGTTGGAACTGAAAGTTCCAACTTTTTAATTACTTGGTTGGTTCTCCTGGCAAAGAGCCCCCATCCTTAGGTGTGGTCCAAAGTCATCTTATTAACATAACAAAAGACACATTTATCACACTTAACATGTAGGAAATTCCAAGGGTTTTAGGAGTTCTGTGCCAGAAACAGGATGAACACCAAATTTATACTTTTTATTACAAATTATAATATCACAATTACAAAGCCAGTAAGTGGCAAAGCTGGGCATCTAACCCAAATTCTCTGACTCCAGAACTTACACTCTTAATTGCTAAGACCTACCCAGTTGCTGGCTAGAAGCAGGGACCCCAGGGCCTCTTGCCAGCAGCTCCTTCTGAGAAAGAAGGTATTTAGGCGCAGAATCAGATACGGGTTGAAAGTGGCCCCCTGAATCAAGGAGTTCTGACAATAACAACAACAAAAGGGATTTGGAATGGAGGCAGCGTCTGTTCACACACCAGAGATAGTTGTTAATACTCAATGTGGGCTTTTTTGTTTGTTTGATAGAGTGGGTTTGTTACATGAATTATCTTGATTTGCTTTTGTGGATATGGGCCATTTTTAATGGCAGAGTGATCTTTAAAGGTACAGAGTGGGCTTCCCAGGTGGTGCTTGTGGTAAAGAACCCTCCTGTCTGTGCAGGAAACAGGATTTTGATCCTTGAGTCGAGAAGATCCCCCAGAGGAGAGCGTGGCAATCCACTCCAGTATTTTTGCCTGGAGAATCCCATAGATAGAGGAGACTGGCAGGCTACAGTCCTCCACAGGGTCTCAAAGAGGCAGATACGACTGGAGAAACTTAGCACGCCTTCTCTTAAGTTGGATGTAGAATGAATGGTTCCTGGATGTTGGAACTATTTTGATTATGTCAAACTGGCTTGGTTGGAACACTGTGAGATCATCAGGACCCAGAAGAGAGCTTCTTGGGATGTGGGAAGAGCTGAGAACTTGAGCTGCGAGAGACCTGAGCATTCTCAGCCTCAGGAGATATTGTAATCTTTGCTCTGTAAATACACGGAGAAGTATTTGGCTCCTATGAAACAGGAACAAGGTGGGCAGGCCCCATGGGGCCTTGGGCTTCTGAAAGAGAACAAGCTGCAGCTTCCTGCTATTCCAGCAAGCAAGAGGGCATGAGATGAGGAAGAAACTGACATAGAAGCCACATGCCTTCCCATGAGCTCAGAACAAACCTGACTTTCTCCAAGAGGAGAAATTGTCTTAAATAGCGGCTAGTTCATAGAGATGAACTATGTTCAGACAAAGTGAATAAGACTCATCTTTATGTTATTTTCTTCAAATAGATACAACTACATGTTTAGCTTTCTTTGTTGTCCCTCACCACTCCTTACCTCCTGTACCCTACTAGACGCTTGATGGCGGCAGGTACTTGCTCTTATTCATCGCTATAGGACTTGCCTAGAACAGCGCCTGGAACATTGCAGGTCTTCAATAAGCATTTGTTGAATGATTACAGAAAAAGAGAAATGGATCTTGGAGGAAGAAGGACAGGAGTCTGTAACCATAGAGACACTTGCAATAAAAGAATAGTTGTTAAGAACACAGACTCTGGCATTAGACAGTCTGGCTTCAAAACCTGTCTCTGCCACTTACTAACTGGGCAGTTAATGACTTTGGGCAAATTGTTTAACTTGTGCATCAACTTCCTCATCTGGAAATGGGAACAATAGTATCTGTTTTATAGGGTTGTTTACAAGATTGAAGGAACCAATAGTTGTAAAACACTTAGAATAGCACCTGGCATATAGTAAAAGCAACAGAAGTGTTTACTAAAATAGATAGTATTATTTTGGAAAGTTGAGTGTAGGAAAGCACAAAGTCTGTGGAAGGAGATGGGTGATCATTCTCTGAGCAGTTGCTATCTTCCAGGTGCTCTGCTCCATGGGTTGCTTGCGCTACTTCATTGAATCTTCATGACAACTTTGTGAATTAGGTGACATTATTATCTCATGTTATAGACGAGGACACTGCATCCAAGCCATTCAGAGCTGAAACTGAAACTCATACTTCATCTGAGCAGTACTGACTTTAACCTGTAGATCATAAGGAAAGGCTGTCTGTTTTTTAATTGATACTTATGTCGACTTAAAGTCACTCAGTAATGCGAGAGACCAGAGTCTGATCCTTGGATTGGGAGATCCCCCAGAGAAGGGAATGGCTACCCACTCCAGTACTCTTGCCTGGAAAATCCCATGGGTGGAGGAGTCTGGTAGGCTGCAGTTCATGGGGTCGCAAAGAGTCAGACACGACTGAGCGACTTCACTTTCACTTTTCACTTTCATGCATTGGAGAGGGAAATGGCAACCCACTCCAGTGTTCTTGCCTGGAGAATCCCAGGGACAAGGGAGCCTGTTGGGCTGCCGTCTACGGGGTCGCACAGAGTTGGACACGACTGAAGTGACTTAGCAGCAGTAGCAGTAGCAAAGGGCTTCCCAGGTGGACCTTGTGGTAAAGAACCTGCCCACCAATGAAGGAGACATAAGAGATGTGGGTTCAATTCATGGTTCAGGAAGATTCCCTGGAGGAGGGTATGGCAACCCACTCCAGCATTCTCACCTGGAGAATCCCATGGACAGAGGAGCCTGGTGGATTACAGTCCATGGGGTCACAGAGTTGGACATGACTGAAGTGACATAGCACAGATGCATGTTGACTTGAACACACATACACACACAATCTGAGAGGTGTGAGTTTCAGTTTTATTCAGGGACTTACTGAGGACTATAAGCCAGGAAAAAGCCTCTCAGATGGCTCTAAGGAACTACTCCCAAGTGGTAAGGGGGGAGATCGTATGTACGTGATTTTGGCAAAGAGGGTACAATGCAACCAAGCACACATCTTGGCAGAAGGTTGCTAGCAACTAGTCACGAGGAACAACATCTTAGCTAATGGTTTTAATGCTTTTCTAAATATGAGAAGATGCAAGAATGCACATTCATCAAAAATTTTTCCTGAGAATATCTCACTATATTAAAGCCCTGTCCTACCAGTTTCTCCAGATGACAGAGTCTCTTATTTCTGATTTTTGCCCTGAATTCCTTTCAGGGTGTATTATAGGTAGAACTGACTTATGGGGCAACATTTTTTGTTTTACACTTAAAATTTTATTTTCAATCCTTAGCAGAGAGTGGGCACTCAAAAAGAACTGATGAATTTGAATGAATGATGCATAAGAGCTGCAGAAAGAGAAATTCCAACCAAAGATTAGGGAGGAATCTAAGAAGACTGTGGAGGCAGCCAATCTGAAGTAGGAATGAAGCGAGCAATCTGAGCCTGCTCTCACTGCAATGAGGATGGCCCTGGGTTGTTCCAGTACCCATAGGAAGCCACTTGAAGGTCCTGGTATGTGGCTGGAGGTTATAATTATATTTTCTAATTAGAAGGAAAAAACATGAGTATATGGGATACATTCTCATTTAAAAATGCACACAACAAAGACAAAGCAAAAATTCTCTTTGACCTACCTTGACCATCAGTGTGATGCACATCCTTAGAAATCTTTCTATGAATTTGACTATATATGTACAAATAGAAATATATTATTTGGTTTTGTGTTTTTTTCACATGAATATGTTGCTATATGCATTGTTCTATAGCTTGCTTTTTTGTATTCAATAACAGGTGTTACAACTCTGTTTCTGGGTTAGCATAGACAGATCTATTTCCTTTTAAATGGTTGCCCAGTGTGGAATATGATACTGACTATATAAACTATAGCTGATGTAAATACTCTCTCTTTCTTTATTTCCTCATTCTCTGTGCATGTGTCTCTTTCTCCCTCTCCTCTCTCTCTTTCTCCTCTCTCTCTCCTTCTCTCCTCTCCTTCCTCCCTTTCTCCCCCCTCCTTTTTTCTTTTTTCATTTCAAACAGTACTGAGCATCCTTGCAAATACCTGTTTCTGCTCATCTACAAGAATTTCTCTGGATAGAGAATTGGAGGTAGAATTGTTTGGCTGGAGAATAAGCTCATTTAAAATTTAGTGGATAACTGCCAAGGAATGTGATTAGAGTTTAGAAAAGGAGAGGAAAGAAATTAGTGATCTCTGAATTCATTGGCCTCCCTGGTCCTGAATTGTTTCTTTTCTTATTTCTATATTGTTTTTCTTTAGCTTCTCTGTGAGGCCACTCTTCAAAAATTTTACTCCATCTCAACATAGCTAAGCAATACAAATTTTCTGATTACTCTAATCTCTAGGAAATTGTGTGGGAGGGAAGGGGTCGAGGGGAGTGGGGTGGGGGACCGAGAGTGCCCTAGTGGCCATATGGCAGCAATGCAGTCCTGACAGCCCGCGCTCAGCTGGGGAAAGGGATCCAGGGACCTAAGAATGGGATTTGTTGGGGAGAGGGTCAGGACGGCTGTGGGGTTTGTCCTTTATAGCTTAGAATGTATCTTCATACACTTTTCTTTTCTGTGGGGTCTTGGAGAGCCCTTCGCTCTGAGTAATCCTTTATCCTTTATCCTTCCCTTGACCCCCGAATCAAGAAAAAAGGAAGCCATACATTTTACTGAGAATGAGACATTCAGAAGAACTAGTGCCATCTACAGCCCTAAAACTTGTCCACATGTTTTCTTTGGAATTTCCCCACAGATCCCTATTTACTCCTTTTGCTTCAAATTATGCCTATGTTTGCTAAAACTATGGCAGTCAAAATAATAGTAATAATAAATGAGTAATAGATGATTTATAATTCAGTGATAGTGTTTTCTGTTAGAGTTTTTAAACCAGTTTTGCAGTGATTTTGATTTTTAGTAATTTTCTTTGCATGTTTGACTACATTATCATACCCACCAGTTATATAGTATTTAGTCCCTTAGTGTTTGCAAGCACTTTGAAGCCCAACATTTCATTCACCAGATGTAGCAACCACTGCTGTCCTTAATTTTATAGAAAACAAGACTCAAGAAAGGTAAGTTGCTTGCCTAAGGTCACACAGCCTATGACAGGGTCATGTTTAAATCCAGATCTGCTTGTATCTATTTTCCTTGGGCATTCTGTTATAATCTATGGTCTTTTGGCTTTATGATTAAATTTGATTTTTTTTTCAGTCTGAAAATTTAAACATGATTTTGGTTATCTCCTTTTGATCCACTGAAGATGAGGAAACTCAGATTTGCATTTTGAGTTTCCCAAGCTTGATAAACAAACTTCTGGTGAATAAGAGAAACAAACTGGAAGTGAAGACTGTACGATAGCTTTGTACCTGAATGTTGAAGGGAAGACTACTCAGGGGTGACTGAGAAGACTGAATTACTGAGCAAGAGAAGGCTTTGTCTGGAATGGTGATGCCCTTGCTGGAGTTAGTGCCTGTGTATTTTTCTTGCCCTTATTTTAACCTGAAGCTAAACTCTAGAGTGTCCCTAAAGTCTTCTCTAGCTTTATCATATGTATAAGCTAAACTCATTGAGCACTTGCTAGGTTCTAGGTACTACTGCAAGCTTTTTACAAATATTAACTCATGTGATCTTCACAACAACCCTAGAAAGTAGAGATTATGATTATCAAATCAGTTAGCGATGAAGAAATTGACACTCAGCAATGTTAACTAACGCTGAAAGTCACCATGCTAGGGTGTGGCAGAATTTAGACATGATTCTAAGTCTGTCTGATTTTAAAGCTTGTGCTCCCACTCATTGTAAACTTCTCAAAAATTTCCCCCCATTTAAATAACTCCTTAAAGAACACCCAAAATATAATGTGAAAGCTGAAATGGAATAGTGACAATACTTTTTGGCATGAATGCTATCTTTTTGGCAATGGACAAATTGCTTCCAAACATGGATTGAAATATAAACTTTAATGTCTCCAAAACTTGAGTCAAATCTCAGTTCTGTTTCTTCTTTATCAGTTTCCTTATCTGTCAAATGAAGATAATAATAGCAGTGACCTTGATAATGTGGTTCCAAAATATAAATGAGATAATACATACTAAACATTTTGAACTGTCCCTAGTCTATAGATAGAATTATGTGACAAAGCTCTGTCATGAAGATATAAAAGAAATCTAGAAACTTTGGGATATGACCAAAAAAGAAAATTACAGGCCAAAATTTTTGATGATTATAGATGCAAAAATCCTCAATAAAGTATTAGCAAATCCAGCAACTCTTAAAAAGGCCCACACACTACAATCAGTTTGGATTCATCTCAGGGTCACAAGGATGGTTCAACATACTCAAATCAGTCAATGTGATACACCACAGGAACGAAAGACAAAAGTCACATGATCACTCATAGATGTAGATACTTTCTTGTTTCCTTGGGTGAAAATGAGTCTTATCTAGATCAAAGGAGGCACTAGAAATGGCAAAACCCTTGTGTACTAGAAAAGAACTGCTATTCACTTGCACCCGCTGGAGCAATGGTATTTACAGCTGTCCTTCGTCAGTTGTGGCCTTGTGCAGATTCATGGACCACTCTTGTTTGCCTCCTTAGGCACTCTGCACATCATACTATCTTCCTCCCCCAAATGCCTCATTCATACTTGTGCCTTATTGTTGTTCAATCACTAAGTCCCATCAGGTGGCCAAAGTATTGGAGCTTCAGCTTCATCATCAGTCCTTCCAATGAATATTCAGGACTGATTTCCTTTAGGATTGACTGGTTTGATCTCCTTGCTGTCCAAGGGACTCTCAAGAGTCTTCTCCAGCACCAGTTTGAAAGCATCGGTTCTTTGGTCCTCGGCTTTCTTTACTTGAGCCTTGGAGGGAGCCAGATAGCTCTCTTTCACTGAGGTGTCTCTGCCTAGTCAAACTCTTGAAGTCAGCACTGGGTGTTTAGTCTAAACTCATGGTGGTATTTCAGACATTAATTTGTGGACACAAAGTGATTATTTGAACCTCAGGGCCTTCAAATGATAACAAATTATCAGAAAGTCAAGTCCTTCCCTACCCCAGACTCTATATGGTTCAAACAGAGTGTATTTTATGAGGCTCCCAAGGGCCCTTTTTTCTTGAATCATAAGAAGGAGAGATTTTCCCTCTTTCTCATAGATGTGGTTCAGGAGTCAGGTTTTGGAAATACAGCCTAATCCACATTATCAGTCTGTCAAGAGAATGGGATCCCAATTGGCTTAGTAATTGTTTTCTTTTATTAACTTTTCAGTGAAAATTTTCCCTTCTTTGTAATTAGACCTAGTGATTAGAATCTCTAGACTTTGCTCTTTAAGTACTAGCAAGTGTTACAATGCCTGGGACTATGAGGAAAGCTGCAGTTTGAGTTGCCGATGGAAAGAGAAGGTTGAGCAGGCCCTCAGTCTCTAGGACTGTTGATTTAGAACAGGCATTAGGCGCCCAGTGAGACTTGGGAGAAAGGGTGTTTATAGGGGCCATTAATGAATCTGTAAGTGAGACTGAATTATTTCTCTAATGACGCCGTCCATATTTTTAAGATCATTTGTGAGTTTCTTATATCTTCTAGTTTGTGGGGAAAAGAAAGGAAAAGAGATTTTCTCTCCTTTTTCATCTTTGGATTTTGGAAAACTTCCCTCATAAAGATATAAAGACTCTAAAGAATTAAAATAGTACTGTAGGTATGGAAATGCCCTTTAATGGGTAAGTATATATGATAGACAAATACTTGATGTTATTAATATATAAGGCACTCTTATAGATTAATAAGAAAAATGCAAACATCACAACAGACAAAGAGACAAATGAGATGAATAGACCATTTGCACAAACATGCATACATGCAAAAATAGAAAAGAAATAAAAATGGGCAATAGGCATGATATAAAGGACAATGAACTCACGTGCTCTATTAATACCTAACACATTGATAACAATCAAAAAATTAAAAATGATATTGTCTCAGCCAGTGTTAGACAGCTTAAGGGAGAAACAGTGCTAGTGGAGGTGTAAACTGGTCTGACCTTTCTGAAGGGCAGTTTGAGAATATGTGCCCCAAACTTTAATATGCGCATATCTTTTGACCTAGCATTTTCACTGTTAGATATTTATCATAAAGAAATAGTTAAAAATGTTAGAAAAAAGGCTTAGCTACAAAAACTGTAGCAGTAAAAATCAGAAACAATGAAATATCAAAAAATTGGAAACTAGTTAAAAAGATTATGGTATAGGCATAGAATAAAAAGTTATTCAGCCATTAAAAATCATGATTTTGAAATGATAAAAAGCTCATGATATCATAATATTAAAATAAGAAAATTAGATATGAAGTTGTGTATGCAGAGTGTGATGCCAATTTCATAAGCAAAAGTATATTAAAAGATTAGAAGAAAATACACTTAAATGCTAACAATAATTATCTCTGGGTGTTGAGATGACAGATACTCTTTACTTTCTTCTTTTTAGGCATTTTTATGACTTTTCCAAATTTCATACAGTGAATATGTGCTACTTTTATAATTAGAAACAGACAATAGCACGGAAATTGTATTTAAAAAGACATTTAAACTGGTCTCTGAAAGCTAATCTTTGATTTAATTTTTTCTCTTGTAATTTAAACACAGTCATTTCCTTTGGGAAATGAGAAACATTAAAATGTCTGGTGGGAGAAATAGTTGAAAATTAAAAAAAATAGATTATGGTATAGGCATAGAATAGAAAGTTATAAAGCCATTAAAAATCATGATTTTGAAATGAGAAAAAGTTCATATCATAGTATTAAAATAAGATAATTAGATATGAAGCTATTAGATATCAAAATTAGATATTAAACTGTTTGGTGAGAGAAAATATATAAAGGCATTTTTTTTTTCTGGGGTATGAAGGAAACATGAAGTAAAGTAATGCTCAAAATTCTCCAAGCCAGACTTCAGCAGTATGTGAACCATGAACTCCCTGATGTTCAAGCTGGTTTTAGAGAAGGCAGAGGAACCAGAGATCAAATTGCCAACATCCGCTGGATCATGGAAAAAGCAAGAGAGTTCCAGGAAAACATCTCTTTCTGCTTTATTGACTATGCCAAAGCCTTTGACTGTGTGGATCACAATAAACTGTGGAAAATTCTTCAAGAGTTGGGAATACCAGACCACCTGACCTGCCTCTTGAGAAATCTGTATGCAGGTCAGGAAGCAACAGTTAGAACTGGACATGGAACAACAGACTGGTTCCAAACAGGAAAAGGAGTACGTCAAGGCTGTATATTGTCACTCTGCTTATTTAACTTCTATGCAGAGTACATCATGAGAAACGCTGGACTGGAAGAAACACAAGCTGGAATCAAGATTGCCGGGAGAAATATCAATAACCTCAGATATGCAGATGACACTACCCTTATGGCAGAAAGTGAAGAGGAACTAAAAAGCCTCTTGATGAAAGTGAACGAGGAGAGTGAAAAAGTTGGCTTAAAGCTCAACATTCAGAAAACGAAGATCATGGCATCTGGTCCCATCACTTCATGGGAAATAGATGGGGAAACAGTAGAAACAGTGTCAGACTTTATTGTTTTGGGCTCCAAAATCACTGCAGATGGTGACTGCAGCCATGAAATTAAAAGACGCTTACTCCTTGGAAGAAAAGTTATGACCAACCTAGATAGTATATTCAAAAGCAGAGACATTACTTTGCCGACTAAGGTCCGTCTAGTCAAGGCTATGTTTTTCCTGTGGTCATGTATGGATGTGAGATTTGGACTGAGAAGAAGGCTGAGCACCGAAGAATTGAAGCGTTTGAACTGTGGTGTTGGAGAAGACTCTTCAGGGTCCCTTGTACTGCAAGGAGATCCAACCAGTCCATTCTGAAGGAGATCAGCCCTGGGATTTCTTTGGAAGGAATGATGCTGAAGCTGAAACTCCAGTACTTTGGCCACCTCATGCGAAGAGTTGACTCATTGGAAAAGACTCTGATGCTGGGAGGGATTGTGGGCAGGAGGAGAAGGGGACGACAGAGGATGAGATGGCTGGATGGCATCACTGACTCGATGGACGTGAGTCTGAGTGAACTCCAGGAGTTGGTGATGGACAGGGAGGCCTGGCGTGCTGCGATTCATGGGGTCGCAAAGAGTTGGACACGACTGAGCGACTGAACTGAACTGAACTGAACTGAAACTGAAGGAAATATCCCAAGATAAAGGTATTTCATTGGAGAATATATATTCCAGACCGACCTTTCTTTGAAAGGCTTTATGTTACTTTTAAAACTACCTTCAGTTCAGTTCAGTTCAGTTCAGTCACTCAGTTGTGTCCGACTCTTTGCGACTCCATGAATCACAGCACGCCAGGCCTCCTTGTCCATCACTATCTCCCAGAGTTCACTCAGACTCATGTCCATCGAGTCCGTGATGCCATCCAGCCATCTCATCCTCGGTCGTCCCTTTCTCCTCCTGCCCCCAATCCCTCCCAGCATCAGAGTCTTTTCCAATGAGTCAACTCTTCGCATGAGGTGGCCAAAGTACTGGAGTTTCAGCTTCAGCATCATTCCTTCCAAAGAAATTCCAGGGTTGATCTCCTTCAGAATGGACTGGTTGAATCTCCTTGCAGTCCAAGGGACTCTCAAGAGCCTTCTCCAACACCACAGTTCAAAGGCATCAATTCTTCGGTGCTCAGCCTTCTTCACAGTCCAACTCTCACATCCATACATGACCATAGGAAAAACCATAGCCTTGACTAGACGGACCTTAGTCGGCAAAGTAATGTCTCTGCTTTTGAATATGCTATCTAGGTTGGTCATAACTTTTCTTCCAAGGAGTAAGCGTCTTTTAATTTCATGGCTGCAGTCACCATCACCATGGCTGCAGTGATTTTGCAGCCCCAAAAAACAAAGTCTGACACTGTTTCCACTGTTTCCCTATCTATTTCCCATGAAATACCAAGACATAATTAATATACCATGAAGTTCAACTATTTAAAGTGTGCAATTCAATGTTTTTTAGTATATTGGCAAGATTGTGTAGCCATCACCATATAACTCCAAAACATTTTTATCACTCTAAAAAGAAGTAGTCACTCCCCATCCTTCCCTCTCCCCACCATTTGGTAACCAGTAATCTACTTTCTATCTATATGGATTTGCCTATTGTGGAAATTTTGTAAAAGTGAAATCCAGAAGATACGAACTTTTGTGAGCTCTCAGTATCGTATTAATATTTTCAAGGTTCAGCTAGGTTTTAGCATGAATCAGTACTTTATTCTTGTTATGACTGAGTAACATAATTGTATAGGTATGCCACATTTTGCTAATCCAGTCATCAGTTGATAGACATTTGAGTTGTTTCCAGGTTTTTGCTATTATCAATAATGGTACTGTGAACACTTGAGTACAAAGTTTTGCATAAAAATATGTTTCCATTTCTCCTTGGTATGTAACTGGGAGTAGAATTGCTAAGTCTTATGGTGACACTGTGATTAACATTTTGAGAAATGACCAAACTATTTTCCAAAGAAATTTCACCATTTTATATTCTCATATGTTATCTTTCATCTAACAGTTCTTACATGTGCCCTAAGAAATATGTACAAAGATGACCATCAGTTCAGTTCAGTTGCTCAGTTGTGTCCAACTCTTTGCGACCCCCTGGACTGCAGCATGCCAGGCTTCCCTGTCAATCACCAACTCCCAGAGCCTACTCAAACTCATGCCCACCGTGTTGGTGATGGCATCCAACCATCTCATCCTCTGTCATCCCCTTCTCCTCCCGCCTTCAATATTTCCCAGCATTAGGGTCTTTTCCAATGAGTCGGTTCTTCGCATCAGGTGGCCCATATGGGTTTCAGCTTCAGCATCAGTCCTTCCAATGAATATTCAGGACTGATTTCCTTCAGGATGGACTGGTTGGATCTCCTTGCAGTCCAAGGAACTCTCAAGAGTCTTCTCCAACACCACAGTTCAAAAGCATCAATTCTTTGGCACTCAGCTTTCTTTATAATCCAACTCTCACATCCATATATGACTACTGGAAAAACCATATCTTTGGCTGGAGAAGGCAATGGCAATCCACTCCAACACTCTTGCCTGGAAAATCCCATGGACGGAGGAGCCGGATAGGCTACAGTCCATGGGGTTGCAAAGAGTCGTACATGACTGAGCAACTTCACTTTCACTTTGACTAGACAGACCTTTGTTGGTAAAGTAATGTCTCTACTTTTTAAGACACTGTCTAGGCTGGTCATAGCTTTTCTTCCAAAGGAGCAAGAGTCTTTTAATTTCATGGCTATAGTCCCCATCAGGTGGTCTGGCATTCCCATATCTTTAAGAATCTTTCACAGTTTGTTGTGATCCACACAGTCAAAGGATTTGGTGTGATCAATAAAGCAAAAGTAGATGTTTTCTGGAAATCTCTTGCTTTTTCAATGATCCAGCAGATGTTGGCAATTTGATCTCTGGTTCCTCTGCCTTTTCTAAAACCAGCTTGAACATCTGGAAATTCTTGGTTCATGTATTGTTAAAGCCTGGCTTGGAGAGTTTTGAGCATTACTTTACTAATGTGTGAGATGAGTGTGATTGTGCTGTAGTTTGGGCATTCTTTGGCATTGTCTTTCTTTGGGATTGAAATGAACACTGACCTTTTCCAGTCCTGTGGCCACTGCTGAGTTTCCAGATTTGCTGGCATATTGAGTGCAGCACTTTCACAGCAGCATCTTTTAGGATCTGAAATAGCTCAACTGGAATTCCATCACCTTCAGCTTTGTTCGTAGTGATGCTTCCTAAAGCCCACTTGACTTTGCATTCCAGGATGTCTGGCTCTAGGTGAGTGATCACACCATCGTGGTTATCTGGGTCATGAAGATCTTTTTTGTATAGTTCTTCCGTGTATTCTTGCCACCTCTTCTTAAAATCTTCTGCTTCTTTTAGGTCCCTACCATTTCTGTCCTTTATTGTGCTCATCTTTGTATGAAATGTTTCCTTGGTATCTCTAAATTTCTTGAAGAGATCTCTAGTCTTTTCCATTCTATTGTTTTCCTCTATTTTGTTGCATTGTTCATTTAGGAAGGCTTTCTTATATCTCCTTGCTATTCTTTGGAACACTGCATGGTGTTGGAGGAGATCAGCCCTGGGATTTCTTTGGAGGAAATGATACTAAAGCTGAAACTCCAGTACTTTGGCCACCTCATGTGGAGAGTTGACTCACTGAAAAAGACTCTGATGCTGGGAGGGATTGGGGGCAGGAGGAGAAGGGGATGACAGAGGATGAGATGGCTGGATGGTCATTGACTCGATGGACGTGAGTCTGAGTGAACTCCAGGAGTTGGTGATGGGCTGGGAGGCCTGGCGTGCTGTGATTCATGGGGTCGCAAAGAGTTGGACACGACTGAACGACTGAACTGAACTGAACTGAACTGAACTGAATAGAAAAAACTAGAAACAACCAGATATCTATAAAATAACCAGCTATACATAAATATGGTATATTATAGTTATGAAATATTATGCCACTGGTAAAATAGATGTGATACTCTATCTGTTCTTGCTGGGAGAGATACCCAAGACATATGTATGGTATTATTTGCATAAAAATCAATTATTACACATATGCTTGTATATGCAAAGAAAATTTCTGAAAGTATGCTTGGGAAATTGTTAATCATGGTTAACATTGTTAAACATATTGGTAGTAATCTGAAATGTGGTGGGGGGAGGGAACTGACTTTTTATTTAAAGCCTAGTGTACATTAAATTTTTAGGTAATGTACATTATTTTGCAATAATAAAACCTTTAAGGAAGCCTGCATTAGTAGAGCTTAGCTTTTTCATTTGTTTAGACAGCTTGATTTTGATTTTCATTATTCATGCAAGTTTGGCAGAAATCAAGTGCGTTTTTGGTAGTCTCAACAGTACCCAGTTTTACATAGACCCTACTCTACATTAGAATTCTTTACTCTCATAGGGTTCTGGGCCACCTTTTAGGAACTAATTCTTTTCATTTCTTTTTTTCCCCTATTGCATCCAGATGGACAAATTATGTTATCATGAAACATGTTTCAAATTAAAATTTATGGCCTATAAACATTTCAGTAAAAAGCAGAATCTTCAGGATTTAAGTAAGAAAAGATTAGAGAGACAACATTGTTGTTATTTGTTGGTAACCAATTCATGATAAATTGCATTTTCTTAAAAAAAGAGTTTGGCAAAACAGTTTGTTGTACGACAGAAATTTCTTTTTCTTTTTTTAAATATAAATTTATTTATTTTAATTGGAGGTTAATTACTTTACAATATCGTATTGGTTTTGCCATACATCAACATGAATCTGCCACAGGTATACACATGTTCCCCATTTCTGGGTTAGAAAAATTTTCTTGAACAGTATTAGACCATGTGACTACACACAGAATTTGATCATTTAAAATGAGTCAGTTGTTGATGGAAAACAGATTTCTGCTTTCTAAAGAATCTTGTATTAAGAGCCCTTTAATATATGTGTACTTATGGCTGATTCATGTTGATGTATGGCAAAAACCAACACAGTAATATATATAAAGCAATTATCCTTCAATTTAAAAAAAATAGCCCTTTAATATCAGTCCCTGTGATAAAGAAAGGATAGGCTTAGAGTAGTTGCTCTTTCCATTAATGGAAAAAAATGGGAAATCTTAGTTCTCCAGTTAGGAGAGCCATGTGAGATCAATAGCTTGGTGCCCTAGGTATAGTCAGGATGTAACTTGCTTGGCTAAATACCTTCACAATGGATTGTCTCCATTAGTTCCTTTCACCTTGATTTACATTCCCTTTTTAATTCAATTTTAAGAAACTCAAGTCCCTACTATGTGCCAGGCGCTATGTTAATTTCTATGGTGTTGGGAACGCATGTAAGAATTAAAGATTTTAAAATTAAAAAAAAAAAATTCTATGGTAGATACAGTTATGAATAAGAATAGGTTCCCGTTACAAGGAAACTCATTTGGGGGCTCCTTGCAACTAATTTATTAAAGTTTGCTTTTTTAATTTTAATGCATATCTCATATGTACAATGCTGATTATGTTTTTGTTGGGCTTTTAGAGGCTCAAGATGTAACTGGAACACCAGTTAAGTGGTCTAATTCATCTCAGGGAAATTGTGGAAGTCACTTGGGGGATGGTCCCATATGGAGTTGAGCATGTTCTGTGATGCCGTAGACAAGAGAATTCCAGGCTGTGTTCCTCTGCCTCTAGTTTTCCTTTCATACGACCTGGAATTCCCCAACATCTTAGAAGAGATTTGTTTCAGCAAGATTTTCTTAAAATGTTATAAAAGGAATCCTATGTTCCATTGATCTTTTGTAGCAAAAAAGTGAAATACATGCATTTGACAGAAAGAAAAAATGGCCCTCATCCCTAAAATAGTAAGAGTAAGGTAAACCTATGCCAAGAACTACTCCTCCTCCCAAACCATGTTAATGCTTCTACTAGCCATACCCCAAATATATTTCATTTTATAAACAACCACAACAAACCCACGGGTAGAGGTAATTCACAACCAAGGACAGCTTTCGTGATCTTCTAGCCTCCTTTGCTTCACACATTGCTCTTACTGTAGGACTGTGCTGTGCTTAGTCTCTCAGTCGTGTCTGATTCTTTGCGACCCCATGGATTGACTGCAGCCCTCCAGGCTCCTCTGTCCATGGGGATTTTCCAGGCAAGAATACTTGAGTGGGTTGCCATGCACTCTTCCAGGGGATCTTTTCAACCCAGGGATCAAACCCAGGTCTCCCATATTGCAGGCGGATTATTTACCATCTGAGCTACCAGGGAAACCCAAGAATACTGGAGTGGGTAGCCTACCCCTTCTCCAGGGGAACTTCCCAACCCAGGAATTGAACCAGGGTCTCCTGCATTGCAGATGGAGTCTTTACCAGCTGAGGTACCAGGGAGGCCCTGCTGTAGGACTATCAATCCCTAAAAACTTTAACACATATGCTGTTTTTCACCAGCCTCGAACATCCTCAGCATTTCTAAATATGTATCCAAGATGATTCTTATTATTTCTGATACCTTCACATCACTTGCATTTATAGGCCTCTCTCCAGACATTTTCTGGTGACACCTGTAGTTAATTATGTTGAGAGAAAAAACCACTGTCCACTGGGAGCGACTGCAATGTCCCTTCCTTATTTGGCAGTGGTTGCTCAGCTGCAGCTTCTGCTGGTAGAGAAGTCCACGTTCTGCAGCTGGTAATGTTAACTAGCTGCCTTATGAGGAGTTGCATATGCAGTACCTCCAGGTCAGGGTCTGTTAAATAGCATAGTTCAAGGAACTTAAAGATGGATTTCATCATTGTACTAGGAACTTGGTTTGCTGGGGGATGTATTCAGCCTGGGGCTTCCCAGGTGGCGCTAGCGGTAAAGAACCTGCCTGCCAATGCAGGAGACACAGGATACGGGGTTCTATCCCTGAGTGGGGAAGAGCCCCTGGAGGAGGGCATGGCAACCCACTTCAGTATTCTTGCCTGGAGAATCCCATGGACAGAGGAGCCTGGCAGGCTACAATCCATAGGGTTGCAAAGTGTCAGACACGACTGAAGTGACTTAGCAGGCACACACGCACGCTTGTAGTCAGCCTGGATCAAAATGGGAAAACTACACAAGGTGAATGTGTTTGACTGATAGCTCTGAGAGAGGGACAGTGGTAACAGTTCTCTGTCTCTTGTGAATCTTACAGAGGTAACTTTGAGTTAGAAGTCTTGGCCAGTGGCAACATGGTTTTTGGTAATCAAATGCAAGAAGATAGGCTATGGTTGGGAATGGTAAATGGGGGAACAGTTTCCCTGCCAAGAATTGCTTTCTCTAGACATGGCTTTTCCTAAGTGTGTAAATGGGATTAAGTTAGCTATCCTCCCCAAGCCTCAGTTTCCTCTGTTGTGCAGTGAAATTTATAAAAGTCCTTATCTTGTAAGGTCATTTTTGAGGAAAGCACATAAAGGAGTCTGTTATACAGTAAAGCAACTGGAGACAGAGTTGTTTATTAGCTATCAACAGGAAAGGATCCCTAAAGTGAATTCTTAATGTGAAAGGAAGGGAGAGGGAACAGAATTAGGCAGAGCAGGAATTACAGCAACTGGAGATATCAAATTACAGCAGGACAGACAAAGCTTTGGTCAACTCTTCAGGGAAATAAGGAAAGACCATTGCCCACATGAGGGCCCCAGAGACCCCTGTTGGTTCGAAATGGTTGGGTCTTGTCACCCTGTTTTGACCACAGCCCCTACAGCTGGTCAGCAAGGCCTTGGAGCAGGATTCAGTTGGCAAACCTCTGTGTCCGCCACAGAAAAGTAGCTGTCATGATAAATGCTCATCTACGTAACTGTTATGATTTATAGTAGTCCTTTCACTTATACCTGGCCAGCCTTATCTGAGAATTTTTCCTCTTAAACATTTCATAATGGACACCATATACGAACCAAGAAAAGGAGACTTGAGGCCTTAACATTTGTTCTTCCTTGTGCTCTTTTCATACAGCCTCCGATGCCTGTGACAATAACCAGGAAGAAAATAAAACCAGAATGTGTTTGCCTTCTAATCCCCATTTCACTGTCTTTATTATTATCAACATCATTATCATTTTCACTGCTTTCCAAGGAAAAGTCTCCTTAAATGCCAAGCGTCTTAACCTGCCACTGAAGGATTTCTACGATCTGCCCACAACTTACCTATGTACATTTCTAATTTCTGTACTCCACCAAACTTCAGAAGACAGACCTCACCACTACTCCTGGTAGAAGGTATGCATGTACGCTGTCACTTCAGTTGGGACCCTATGTACTGTGGCCTGCCAGACTCCTCTGTCCATGGGATATCCAAGCAAGAATACTGAAGTGGGTTGCCATTTCCTCCTCCAGCGGATCTTCCCAACCCAGAGATTGAACCCACCACACCTCTTACATCTCCAGCATTGGCAGGCAGGTTCTTTACCACTAACGCCACGTTGGAAGCCTGGGACAAGGTATATTCACTCCTATATTCACCCTTTCCTGATGCCATCCATCCTGCCCTCCTGGCTGCCCTTCATGCATTCAAATGCTCCCCATTCCTCAAGGAGCAAGTCAAGTGCATGTCCATTTGATCCTGTACTGGTCCATTCCAGCTCAAGGTAATTGCCCCCTCTTTTGAATTTCTAGTTCATATGCTCATACCTACTCATTTATAAAGCCTTCTCATGCCTCTTTTTTCATTGCCATTTATTATTGTCCCATTTATGATGCAATATTTATTGAGCATCTTCTATGTTCCTGTTTAAGGAACTGAGGCTGTAGGAATGAACATAGACAAGCAAGCTGCTGCTTTCAAGGGGAATGTATTTCAGTGGGTGGAGAGTGACAGATAATAAACAAAGCAATAAGTGAGATAATTTCAGGTAGTGATTAGTACCATGAAAAATAGAACAGTGAATGAAGGGGTTTCTTTGGTTATTATTGCAAGCATGGAAGGCTCTAGGGAAAGGGCATTTCAGGCAGAGGAAAAGCAAATGTCAAGGTCCCAAGTCTCCTGTTCTTTCTTAGAGTATTGGGTCTTACTATTGAAGGGTTTATAAAGAAAAACATGAAGAATAGGCTACCAAGGCAGCTGGCTGTTGGAATAGCTGGACCTTACAGTGATTACTATCCACATTCCTTCTTTGGTTTTACTTTATAAATCTCAGGTGGCACTAGTGGTAAAGAATATTCCTGCCGATGCAGGAGACACCAGAAACGCAGGCTCGATCCCTGGGTCAGGAAGATCTCCTGCAGTAGGAAATGTCAACCTACTCCAGTATTCTTGCCTGGGAAATCCCATGGACAGAGAAACATGGCAGGCTACAGTCCATGGGGTTGCCAAGAGTCATACATGACTGAGCATGCACACAAACACACACACCTCAATTGCAAAATGTTATGCAAACAGATTTCCAAAACATTTCACTTCATGATCACAATCACCCTTCACGTTTGGTAAGCTGAGTATTATTGTCCCCATCTTTTAGGAGGAAACTGAGTGGTCAGATGAGTTGACTACCATCCTACATTTAACTGTTTATTGGGTGTGTCTCATTTTTTCCCCCCACACAATGGGAACTCTTCAGGGACTTGAAGTGAAGATAATGGAAAGGAGTTGGGAGGCAGCCAGATGAGAGTTCCAACCCTGACTCTGCTTCTTATTGTGGAGTTCTGGGCAAGTTATTTTCCCCCTTGTGCCTCAGTCTCCTTCTTTGTAAAATAGGGATAATAATACCTCATGAGCTGGTTGTGCTCAATGAAAGCGATAATGCATAGAAACACACTGGTAGAGTATTCGGCACATTAACAAATGGTTCTACCTGTTGCTATTATTACAATGAATATAATAACAGAATTATAACAAACAATGGTAAAATAATAATGTTTCTTAAGGTAATACTTCTCAAGGACTGTTTATTCACTTATGCTACATATATGGCACTATTAGCTATTGAATGGTATTCTTCCTTGTACCTGAAACGACCTCAGTGTATGACAGAAACCAACACATTGTAAAATAATCTTCCTCCAATTAAAAAATAAAAAGATAAAACTTCTATACATTATTACACAGCAGATCATTTGAATTGCAGTGATTTTGTGATGCAAAGGAACCTGTAAATTTATCATGGGGTCCGGTAGCTCTTTAATTAGTGTTTGCTGTTATTATATAAGCCATTATTTCTACATTCCTTGGTTGTCTAGCATTGTGCTGAGTGCACAGGTATTCAAATAACGTCAAGTGAGTGAATGAATAAATGAATTTAAAACACAAAGTGGCTTTGTTCAGTTGCAGCTGAAACGGAGCCAAATGAGTTAATACTGGACTTTGTTTCTCATTGTTTTCTTGCATCCCCACTGTTATTTGAATCAACCTGAGAGGAGAAAGCATGCCTTCCTCTTCCTTTGTGTCCTACTCCCACCACATTCCCATTGGTCACTGTGCTTAGTTCAATTCTTTGTGCAAAGTCAACAATCAATAAATTTATGTTGAATAAATTATCAGTTCACATTATCTAGAGGCTCATTTCTGATAGATCAAATTCCATGATACCTCAGTGACTCATACCTGCATTACTGTCATTGTTCCAGGGGGAAACTGAGTCTGAGGGTTCTGGAAATTTAAAGATGGGACTGCATGATGCTGGTTTAAATCTGATATGTGGCATATAGCAGGACCTCAGAACAGGATTGTTGGAAAAATGAATACTACATTAATGCATCCTTCACTCTTGCCACTAGATGCTTCTCTTTGTTATTGTATGTCTTAGCAGGGAAGTCCACAATATTCATTTCTTTGTTTTTCAAATGCTCAGAGCAAAGGCATAGCTTGGAGGCTCCCTGGGGCAATGGCATCCTAGTCGAATGCCATTAGGCGAGTCCCTCAAGAAAAACTATTTGGCCTGTGGATCCTCCGATGTTTCATTTTCCCATGACTTTTCTGCCCAAGGCAGCAAGAAACAGAGTCTTCTCAGCCTTGGCTAAGTGGGCTTTTGTACCTGTGGGTGCATCCCCCTAGAGATTCAGCAGGGTGGGGCTCCACTTCCACTTCCAGAGACAGCAGGCCCTGAAAAGTGAGCTGTGATTGAAATTAAGATCTTCCTTGAGCTAACAGTGGAACCTAGTTAACCCCATTAGGTCTGCGACTTGAGAACTATAAATAGAATTTGGGTCTCTCCAAGTAAAAAAAAAAAAAGAAAGCCATTTGTTGGCAGGATAACTATGTGTTAGTGGCCTGGGTGAGGAGGAGGCAATTCTGTTTAAGGATGTTAGGCATGATTTAAAGGGTTTTCTATTGCTTATAATAGGTTTTCATTTTTTGCTGATTGAATTTATTTACATCTGTGGCTGGCGTGCAAGCTCCTGGTTGGGAGGGGATATATGTGTACGACCTTTTTAACTTTGTAGCACTTTAATGCAAATGAAATTTCAGGGGTGGAGGAGCAAGCAAAACCAACCTAACAACAATGAAATCATCTTCTAAATATGTTTACAATCAAATATCTCTCTCAATAATTTGATTTGTAGGAAATGGCAGAGTGCAGCATTTTATACAGAAGCTTTTCAATAATTCATCCTCATCTCATTGATGTATAAGCAAGCCTTTGGCTAGGTTGGTGAGTACAGTAGGTGCTCTGGCATGAGGGAAACATTCATTTGAGCCCTGAAATCAATGTTCCCACTGTCTGACCCACCCATCTAATGCTGCTTGTCCCAGTAACCAGAGCCTTTGCAACCTTAGTAGGCCCCTGGTGCATGCGTGCGTGTGAGCTCTGGGTAAGTTTCCCTTTCACTGGGGGCATATGGAGATTGTGCTCTTTCCTCATTTAATTTTTGGGGCAATTTATATTTTTATAGTCCCTATTGAGCTCGTCAAATGATTATGCTCCTGTGCAGAAACTTCTGGAAAATTGACACTCCCCAAAGTTAGCTTTTGGGGCTATGAAGAAGTGGAAAAGGACAGGAAGTGGCAATTCAGGCAGGGTCTTCTGCTTATTGAAAAGATAAGCCTCTCACAGGTTCTCATGGTCAAATGAACTCGAATGTACAGGGGGTAAATTAACCAGGAGGCATTTGAAACCCTCCAAGATAGAGCAAGCTTCAAAAGTAGTCTTTTTTTCCTAGGAACTTACACTCTTGTAGTGGCTTCTCGTGCCTGCGTGCATGCTAAGCTGCTTTAGTCATCTCAATTAGAGCCCCAGAGTCTTTGCTTTGGCACTGAGAGAAGCCAGACAGTGGTTACCGCCTCTGTAATAACAGACAGGAGACATGAAGTTTGCTATTCTGCTGCTGCTTGAAACTTTGTGAAGCCATCGATCTGACTTCAGTGAACCCTAATTCTATTGATTTGGTGTCAGATCGCTGGTAGGCACTTGAATGACAGCCTGAGTGGATGTGATGTTACATTTAAATTATCCTTTTGTTTGCTTTCTAGTTGTCAAAACCTTTTGATAGAACGAGTGATGCCAAGTGCCCCTACAGTTCTTACTAGAGTTCAAGTGCCAAGAGCATGTACTGCATCATTAAACAAAATGGCTGGCTCTTGGCCAAATTCTATTGGTCAAAAATGTATATTGGATTAGCCTGATTGTCTCTGCCTAGTTCTGAGGGGCACAGGGCTGTGCCCTCTTAGCTGGAAGGCATAGAGACAACTCAGCCTTCACGTCTCCCACCCCATTCCTGCCATCTCAGCCAGATTCTTGGCTGTGCTAGGAATGAGAAAGGGTTTTAGTAGGCATAGAAACCCAACAGGTTGAAAAGTACCTTGGGCCATCATAAGGAAAGTGGGGGAAGAATCAATGAAATTAGTCTGATGCATTGTCCCAGGTTATAACTCCAAACCAGGCCTCATGTGGGCACAATATGTGAAGTGGTGTGCTAGTGAGGATGTGAAGTGAAAAAGAAAAATTGAGATGTGTGAATTGCTGGAGAACACTTCTTAGTGGATTTCAACCAGTCATTATTGGTATTCAGTGATTATATATTGAACACCTGCTAGATGCCAGACATGTTGCTTAGTACTAGATATATTTTAGCAACCCAGAATGACATGATGCCAAAACACAGTATGGTAGGGAGAGGAGAACTGAATGAGTCTTATGAAAAAACCTCGATGTAATGAATAAAAAACGGACACAATGTTGTGCAGTGGGAAAGACATAGACTTTGGAGTCTGACAGATCTGCAACTGAGTTTAAATGAGCTGTTGTTTGTTCTTGAATAAGTTACCCTTCTCTGAGCCTTAGTTTCCTCCTCCATAAGATGGTGACAATAATAGTGTATATGGAAAAGGCTTGTTGTCAGAATGAAATGGGAATATGCATATAGAGGTCTGACTCAGTTCCCGACACTGGTGGCAGTGGGAAACGGGAATGGAATAGCGGTAGAGGAAAGCACGGTGATCAGTATATAGAAGACTGTGAACGAAGGTGAGCTTTCATGGCCAGTTAGGAGACTTTGGCAGTAATACAAGTGAGAAATAAAGACGTCCAGGACTACAGTGATGGCAGTGGGGATGGAGAGGTAGAATGGATGGAGGTGGCAGTGAGGGAGATGCTAACCTTCATGGTTTTGACTATGATAATTGGATGGATAATGGTTCTTTATGAATTAGGGAATAAGGGAAGGGGGGATTTAGAGTAAATTAAATATGAAATGTCAGTTAGACATCCAAGTGTATATGAGATGTTCGGTAAGTATGCGATTGGATACATAAGAGCAGAGCTCAGTGGAGAGGTCAGTCTCACAGATCCAGATTTGGAAATTATCAGCACATAGATTGATATTTTAGCTATGACATATTTCATGATGAGAGAATGGACTGAGAAAAGAAGAGAGTCAAAGACAGATTCATGGGCCACAGTTTGGCAGCCTCATCCCCTAATGTTCAATACACTTTCTACTTTTGCAGAGAGGGATTTATGGAGTTCTTTAAGCCTTTTGTAAAATTTTTCTTTTCTGCAACTGAATTATGAGTTTTCCATGAAATGTACAGGTAACTAGCATTTCTATTATGTCTGTACCAGATGGGAAGACAAAGGTGTAGGGAACTGTCATGAAATTGTCAAGGTCATCCAACAAGCACCAAACTCAGGCCTCCTTCTAGCGCACTGCCCATGTCTATTCCTTCTTATGGTCCTTTTGGAAATGGAGCTGTCTAGTCCTTTGAGTCTGGATATGGCATTGTGAATCACTCATGCCCTGATCTCCTCGTCTATGATGACATGGGTTGCTATTTAGGGTTGCTTATATTGGGAGGGGAGGACAAAATTTGGGAATGGGAGAGCTCTATTTTTGAGCATGAATTGTCACTGTAGACAGAGGAAACAAAAAGAACTCTGTGGAAGTTGATGACACTGTACAGCTGGGAAGCAAAGAAAGAGGAATTGAAGAGAGTAGAGCTGAAAGAAGGAAATGTGTTGTTGGAGTAAAAAGACACCAAGGAAAATACTGTTCAAAGAACCCATGATGAGGTGAGGATCCCAGGTGGCGAGAGATGAAAGTAGGAGAGGTTGTGAGCACATGTGTGCATGGCAAGAAGCTTGTTTATTTCCCCTTCAGTTTATTCAGAGTTTGTTAATGAAGGCACGGCAGCAGGAGATATGCAGTCCATTGAGGAATGACAAGGACCACTAGTCTAGGATTTACCCATGCTTCCCAAGGTGAGAACCCCCACTACTAAATTATTTCAAGTCAATGCACCGGTTCAAGCAGATATCTAGTTGGCTGGCTGGGCCAAGTCTCTGAGTTAATACTTCAGTCCATGACAGTGGAAGTAAAATCCTGAACTGGATTTCCATACTTGTCTAATATAGACTCAGGCAAGAGCCCAGGACGAAGACTGAAGCCTCGCTTTGTTTAAAGAGGCAAGTGGTATTTCAAGGAGCTTCATTTCCATGACTGAGCAGCTGAAATGTGACTCTTGATCACACTGTGAGGCCGAGTGCGTTTTGTACTGGCTGGTTTCCGAGGGGAACTTGAACCTCTTTGGCACTAGCCTATATAAAACTCATGCCTTACTGCTCCAGTACTTTTTTCCATCATCCCCAGTGAATCGAGAAATCTCAGCTCCCAGCAACAGGAGGTTAAATACGGTTTGATGGGACTGTTTGTTTGCTTGATTTCTCTCCTAATCTCAATGCTGGGAGCAGGTGCCTGCTTGGCAGCTCTGGAGCTCTGGACCATCTCAGAACAACTATAGCCATGAGTCTCCAACCCACAGCCTCTCCACAGGGTCTTTCTGCTTGGCAGACCTGCTATGGCCTGGTAAACAGGGCTCACTAGCTAGCATCTGCTCTCTGGAAACTATTCTGAAAGTTTCCCTCCAGGCCCCCCAGTAACCTGCTGCAGATAAACAGGAGGCTTCTCCTAGAACCTATGTATGGGTAAGGGCCTTTGTTTGTAGAAAGAATCATTCAACTCCAAACCCCCAGATTCTGGAGCTCATATCCTATTCCTCAAATATCTTTTAACAATGCTTTTAGTATTCACATAGTAAGCAATTTCTTTACCATGGCTTCAGTGCTGATCAGATTAACGCTTAGTGGCTCTAAGTGCTAAATATCTTATGATTCTCCCCATATGTAATTCAAAAGTGAAAATATATGCTATTTTATAAACTTTACATTTATGTAAAGTAAATGTAGACAGTCAAAAATCTTTTGATTTTGACATAATGATCACCTTGCTTTCTAAATAGCAAATATAATACTATTCAAAATTTTCGTGGGGGGAGGATATTTATATTTAAAAAAATAAAGAAATAAAAAATAAAAAGGGTTTTTACAATCTAATACAGTGAGACACATTTGTTGGGCTGTGTCTCTCAATGGTCCAATTTTAAAAATTATTTTCTTAAATGGCACCTTGTTTCAGTATGGCAACTGTTTTTTTCATATAGCCTTGCCCTAAGATCTTTTCCAATAACCATAGCAGTTTTAAGAAGTACATAGGCAAGGTATTATTTTCCTTTTTAAAACATGGAAAACTGAGTCCCAGAGAGTTTTTTTAATTCAAGATCAATAGCCAATTATTGGCAGAGTCAGAGCAAAAGCCTAAGGCCCCTACTTCCCAGACCAGGGTACCTTCTATCCGTCTAACTTTCCAGACAGTAGGAATGGAAACCCAGTCGGCTTACACTGCTTTTATTTTCAGTCTATGGTCTCCTCTAAGTTCTAAAACTCTCCAGAAAGCTGGAATAGAAGGAACATACCTCAACATAATAAAAGCTATATATGACAAACCCACAGCAAACATTATCCTCAATGGTGAAAAGTTGAAAGCATTTCCCCTAAAGTCAGGAACAAGACAAGGGTGCCCACTTTCACCACTACTATTCAACATAGTTTTGGAAGTTTTGGCCACAGCAATCAGAGCAGAAAAAGAAATAAAAGGAATCCAGATTGGAAAAGAAGAAGTAAAACTCTCCCTGTTTGCAGATGACATGATCCTCTAAATAGAAAACCCTAAAGACTCCACAGAAAAGTACTAGAGCTAATCAATGAATATAGTAAAGTGGCAGGATATAAAATCAACACACAGAAATCCCTTGCATTCCTACACACTAATAATGAGAAAGTAGAAAAAGAAATTAAGGAAACAATTCCATTCACCATTGCAATGAAAAGAATAAAATACTTAGAAATATATCTACCTAAAGAAACCAAAGACCTATATATAGAAACCTATAAAACACTGGTGAAAGAAATCAAAGAGGACACTAATAGATGGAGAAATATACCATGTTCATGGATCAGAAGAATCAAAATCATGAAAATGAGTATACTACCCAAAGCAATTTCTAGATTCAATGCAATCCCTATCAAGCTACCAATGGTATTTTTCACAGAGCTAGAACAAATAATTTCACAATTTGTATGGAAATACAAGAAAACCTTGAATAGCCAAAGCAATCTTGAGAAAGAAGAATGGAACTGGAGGAATCAACCTGCCTGACTTCAGGCTCTACTACAAAGCCACAGTCACCAAGACAGTATGGTACTGGCACAAAGACAGAAATATAGATCAATGGAAACAAAA